>NC_090923.1:1302359625-1302662655 GCF_040938575.1 Ambystoma mexicanum | reverse complement strand
GGCTGTCAGGTCGCACTCAGCTGCGCTTAGGCCCTCTTCTGGTCTTAGCCCCCCTGCAGGAATCTGCTGCGTGTGGCGCGGTTTATGGGTGAGGAAGTGGAGGCAGGAAGGTCCGGCAAGCAGTATCGGTGGGGGGTGCATGGAAGGTGGCTGCCGCAAGAGTACGGAATGCATTTACTGACCTGTGGATATTTGTGCAACTAATGCCAGATCACACTTCGCGTTTGGTTTTGGCTATACCCACCGCCATTGCTACAGAGAAGAGAGAGAGTAAATGGGGGCCAGATAGCTGACTTTGAAATGATAACTGGGAATCCTATGGAGTAATCAGCGGACACACTAAATGTTATTTCTTGTTGCACTGATGTTCTCCCAGTCAGGAGCACTGTGCCATGTCATTTATCTGTGTCACGTTCAAAGCTAGGCTGTGTAGTGGTCTTTCTTTTCACAACCAGAAAGAGTTGGGCTACTTTCCTAGTCGCTTTAGGCTACATGTAGGTTTCCCTGTCTGGCTATTGCTACCATGCAAGTGATTATCTTCTGTAGATGTCCAGTATCACTGACCACATACTGATGTCCTCGTAAGAAATCCCAAATTTCTTATGAGGGCATCTGTATGTTGTCAGTGGTAGAGCACCTCTCTCCAATAAAAGAAGATGTGAGGACATCTTCAGGTAGTAAGTAGTTCATTGGATACGTACAGTACCACTGACAACATACATGTGTCATTGTAAGAAATCACACGGAGATCAAAACTACAACATGGGGCAAGTACGACCAAAGCCTGCTATACAACCAACAGATGTCACTCCCCACTCGTGCAGCTGCTCCCCCTTTGTGCTGTCTCCCTTGCATTGTCGCTCTTTTCCAGTGGCGTCGCCAGGAATTAAATTTAGATGGGGCACAGAGGGGGCCAAAGACAAAAGTAGGGGGGGCACAGACAAAAGTAAGGTGGTCACTGCTCGTCTTAGGTAGGGGGGGCACAAGGGGGGCACATGGTTTCACAGGGGGGGGCCTGGCCCCCCCAGTCACCCTCTAGTGACACCACTGCTCTTTTCCGCTTGCACTGTCAATCTTCCCCCTTGTGCTATCCCTCCTCCCCATTGCGCTACCCCTCCTCCCCTTGCAAAATCCCCCTTCCCCCTTGTGCAGCCCCTCCTTCCCCCTTGTGCTGTCCCTCCCCCCTTGTGCTATCCCTCCTCCCCCTTGTGCTGTTGCTCCTCCCCCTTGTGCTGTTGCTCCTCCCCCCTTGCGCTGTCACTCCTTCCCCCCTGTGCTGTCCCTCCCCCCTTGTGCTATCCCTCCTCCCCCCTTGTGCTTTTGCTCCTCCCCCCTTGTGCTATCCCTCCTCCCCCCTTGTGCTATCCCTCCTCCCCCCTTGCGCTGTCACTCCTCCCCCCCCTGTGCTGTCACCCCCCCATTTGCACTGTCATTCCTTCACATGTTTTACAGTGCTCCTGTGTACTGGCCTAGGTTTCATCTACTTGATTTTTTTATTCTTCCTCGTGTTGCCATTTATTTTGTATTTATTCTTTTTTTTTATTGTTTTGGTTGAAATTAATCATCCTTTCAATATTTATACTTGGCATATTAAACATTAAAACATACAAAATGTAAAAAACAAATACAAAATTCTTTCCATTAGTTGAACTCATTTCAAACATATTTCACAGTCTTCACAACAAAATTCATATAAGAGAATAAATATTTTTAAAAAGACATTAAACCCTCAACTCATATGGAACATATTTCACAATCTTCAAAGCAAACACATTTGTCAGCATTTAGGAAAGGGGCATCGAAATAATAGTCAAAATAAAACAAAATTCTGTTTTTGACAGAGCTTTCGTTTTCCTCTTGCACAAAGCTTCCCCAACAACCAATAATATCCTTAGTCAGCATGTGTTTGTTCAATACGCAATCAGTTCAAAATTTGCCAAACTCCAATTTTATGTTAATTAAAGATTATTTAATAGAGTTGAGGTGCTTCTATTTGCAAGCTGTCCAAAAAATGAATGCTTGCTATCTGAAGCACCAATTGAGTATTGCCCAGAATAATGTTCCAGCATGCACTATATTGCACGTAACCCAAGAACCTGCAGTGTTTATCATAGTGTATCTGCCTTAGATGTCTCAATTCCCCACATTGTGTAACCAGATGTTCTAGGGTTTCTGGGTTATTAACATCATTACAGAACCGGCAGACATTTGCTTAGGGTTCTAACAAACGCCGTTTGACCAAAATACCCTTTACAGGCCACAAGTTGAAACGTAGGCGTAAGATTGACTGCCTATAATGTGCTGAAGGTGCTCTGATCAAATAAATAGGTAGTGTCTGCAGTTTTTTTTAAGGGAACCTGCTAGTATTACCATATTTATATGTTGGGCAACTGTCACATGTTAAAATCCAGTCAGTTTCATATAGTTTCCTTTTCGCCTTGTCTGGATTAAAAACCAGCAATTCAATGCTTATATCATTTTTGGTTAGAACTTTGTATGCATGATGTAACCATTTGGCCATAAATGAGTGCTTTGTTGAAAACATGTAGGTAGACAGCACTTTTAACACAATGTTTCCATTTGTACACATTACGCATTTCCGAAACAGTGAGCAGAATCTCCAATTGTACAGAGCATACAAGGACACCAACCCCAAATCATATCTTTTCCAAGAGTGTGGAACACAATTCGGGATATGTAAGATCTTCCTCCAATATGTAATTTCCCATTTATCCACCTGAGAGACAGCTATTATTGGGAGGGCTTCTAAGCCATATAAAATGGCAGGTACTGCCTTCTGCTTCCAATATGCCCATGCTGGTTTGAGAGAGAACTTACCATACCTATGCATTATAATTTGTGTCTGGCATATAGCAGTGTTGATTTTCCTCTCAATACACTCATATTGGCTCTTTGAGTTTGGTACTCCTTCAAAGCATGTGCCCTAATAATTATATATGTCAACCATTTGCAACTGTGCTTGTTTAACGACCAAAAGAATTGCCTCCGAACTACTTTGGTTGGTAGATATTGAACCATGTGTGTTTTCCCATGATTTATTTTAAGTTCGTTATTTTGTATGTATTCTTGAAAAGTTGTCAACAACATTTGGAGACCCATTTGTGTTTTTGAAATTAAAACAGGATCATCTGCATATTGTAAATGTTTTATAAAAACGTTGGCAACCTTAGGGGAATCTGATTGTACTTCGGAGAAAGCATTTTGTAGATGCTAGATGTAATAATTAAACACAGAGGAAGCCATTGAGCAACCCTGGTTTAATCCACGGGATGTATGGATCGGCACCGACAGACTACCTTGCGTTGAGAGTCTAACACGAATAGTCGTGTTTGTATGCAGTTCTCGAATTATCTCAAAGATGGTATGTGGGCAGTTGTCTCTAGTTAGTTTCTCAAACTATTTCACTCGCGACACTGAATCAAAGGCAGAATGCAAGTCCACAAAAGCAAAAAAGATTGGTTGCTTTGTGGAATGGCATTGTGCCTTTATTGCATTCAAGCACATCAAGTTGACATGTGTACCCATGCCTCGTACGAAACCCGTTTATTTCAGGTCACGTAAGTTGTTTGCTAATGTCCAATTATTAAAATCTTTCAATATCAATTTGGTAAAGATCTTTCCAAGCGCATCTCAAAGCGCTATTGGGCGATAGTTCAGTGGCGACATGAGATCACCCTTCTTGAATATTGGAATAATCAAGGAGGTTTTCCATGTCGTCGGAACTTGTTGTGTTCTTATTGTAGTTTTAAAGATGTTATATAAAATCTGTGCCCATTGAACTGGATTGATCTTAAACAAATAATGGAAAGTCCATCTGGACCAGCGGCTCAAGAAGAGCTTCCATGTGCAATTAGATCTTCAATGTCTGCTATTTCAAAGTGAAGTTGTGAGTTTGGGTTGTCTTTGGGGGTATATGTTGTTGATTGAAGCTTGGACCATTATATAAGATGGTATAGTGTTTAATCCATGTTGCTTCACTTATCATATTGAGTTGTGCATCTACTTGCTTGTCAGATATTTGACCATTTAACAGCTGCCACATCTCTGCAGAGCTTTTATTTGCCATTGCTAGCTCCATACACTCAACATTGTGTTGTAATGGTAGGTATTTGTGTGCTTTAAGCCAATTCTTATATGTATTCTTTGCATGTTTCAAGGGCAATTCACAAGCTGGAAAGCCTAAAGTTAGAAGCTGTCTTCTTTCTTTCTTATACGCTGCACGTCTGCTTACAATTTCACAATCATATGCGTGGTTATGTTTGGATGACCATTCTTCATAGTTGCTATGGTGTTGGTGTAAAAGGCAAGTAATTCTATGTATGGTACAGGAGCAAATGATGTTATATTGCTCTCTAGTTGGTGCATAAGAGACAAAAGCTTGGGTGCTGTCCAACTTATTCTGTTTTTTGCCATATTCATTACTAAGCCTGTGGTAGCAAAGTTTTCCCCTAGAGTGGGTAATCCGCTCATCATAGTCAGTGACAGGAGTTTATAATCACTATAAGGCAAAGTAACAATCTCAAAATGTTGCAAACATTAAAATAATAATCGGTCAACATAAACGTAATCAATTGTACTTTCCGATTTGTTACAAGACCAGGTTACTTTTGCCGGGATGTCACCCTGAATGGCTCAGTTTACCATGATGTACTGCCTTTCTTCCATAAAGGATGACCAGATCTGATATCTCCTAATATAATGGTATAAGTGATATCACTGGTAATATAGACTACTTATAGTATTCGCCTTATTCCTTTATAAAAGACCTCATCATTTAAGGCAGCTGGATTTCGATACACATTTATTAATGCCAGTTTAAATATATCAGTCGAAATGTTTACCAGTAAAATATGTTCACTTTCAGCATCCTCCATCTCAATGGACAGTCCCGCATTTAAATTTACCGCCACCAACAATCCTGAAGGTGGTCTTCCCCCAGTTATTCGCGCAGGCAGCAGTACTACATCCTAACCGTCCCACACTGGTGAACACGTTAACCATGTTTCCTATAGGGCGATAATATGAAACGCGTGTGGAAAAGATGAGATGGCAGCTTTTAAGTTTGTATTGCCTCTTGTGTTCCAACATGCTATCTGTAATTTGTCGATTGGTGATGGCAATAATAGTTACAGGTATGATGTCATATGAGGATTCATGTTTCTGATTCCCATTACCCCTGTCCGTTGGTAAATGTTTGTTTAGGGTGTATTTTTAGGAGTTTTTCTGTCAACTCTATCTCGATCTTCAGCTAACAAAATACCCAATTCGAACAATTGCATCTTGGCCTGCCATATTAAATTGGCAACCACCTCTGAGGGTATCCACAAACGGACAATTGATTGATTTCTATCCGCGATAAATTAAATTTGCTCAATGTCAAGTGAAGTTATATCCCGCAAGGTGTGAACATCATTAAAAATATTCAATACACACTGTCTATTTAAGTCGTATGTGGGAAAACCACCCTCCGTACACTTAATATAAATGAGTGGACTTTGTTATCTCTTGACTGCACAGGGTGAACCGATTGGCTTGCAATACTCGATTTAAGTTGACTGGGGTTAGAAGAGCCTGTAAGAGGTGTTTAAACCGTGTGTCAGGACTCGTTCTAACAAATAGGTCTCTATCATATTTTTGATGTCCTCGGTTGACTCAATCGTTTGCCCTTTTTGTTCCACTGTCTGTTGTTTTTGAGCTAGATCAAAGGTAACTGTTTTCTTTTGGTAGACCCCAGCACTTAATTCTGCTGATTTTGTGTGTTCGGGGTTAAGCACATTATTATCTACCACCGCAATTTTATTTTTAGCTTCTGCCTGTTTAATTGAATCTATCAGTTGATTCAAGGGGGAGTGAGGCAGAGGAACCAAGAGCACACTGTCTTCTTCTGTGGGCAACACATTAGAAGTGACTTCCCGCTCTGGAAGCACTGAAGTTTTCTCTTTGATGTTACTTGGTGTTTTAGAGGTTGCGACTTTCTTGGGTTTGATTGAGGATGGTGCAGTTCCACCAAGAACGCGTTTAAGGTGTTTTTTGGCCCTTTGATATTTGTCATATTTTTTTATTTTTTCGTTATAGCATGAGGGCCTTTGATTTGTGATTTTGCAGGGTTTTTTTTGTGTAACAAATTACCCGCTAATCGCTGCTCAGTGACAACAGTGGGCACAGCCACCTCCGCCTCCCTTGAGTCACCAGGATCGATTGAAAGATGGGTGTAAGAGGAATCCTTCCCAATCGTTATAACATCAATCACTGAGGGTTCATCAATCGTGCATATCACATTTTCAAAAGCCGGGAGGACAGGTATGTGTGTGTTACTCCTATTGCCCGCACAACTTCTCATGTGCTCAGCAAGCAGAACTTGATTGTCATTTATTTTTGAAGCCATGTTAGACAAGGTCACTGCCTGGGACACAAGCCTATAATCTAAAACTTCAAATAGGTTTACTAGGGTTACCACCGAAGTGTTGATGGCTGTCAAAGCAAATTCAACACCATGATGATAATTGGGGCATGTGGGCTGAAGAGAGCCTCTGTCTTGATCTGTTTTGCAAATAGCGCGAGGAGTAGGCAAAGCAAAGGAAGGTAATCGGGAGGAAGAGACAGATAGGGAGCACGCTACCTGATTTGTCAAGGTTTTTATTTCAGCCAGTTCTTCCATTATGGATATGGGGGACTCACACTGGCCTGCGTAGAGGGATATTCCCGAATTGTCTCCACATTCGATTGGAAACGGAATTGGGGATAGAGCAAGTGGCCTGTTAAATTTGGAGTGGACCCCATGGCCTCTAAGGGAAGCAAGTATGGTTTGATCTGAAACACCACGCGGTTGGAAATTTGTCACTTTGGTTGATTCAAGATCACCATTCAGAACTGACCTCACGGGAGCGCCTGTTGTGCCTTCAACAGGCCTCACGTCTTGCATTGTGGTGATGTGCTCAACGCCCGGGGGAATGACTCTGCATTCTCTCGGAACGCCAGTAACTGTTGTACAGAGGTTGCAGTTAGACGCGGCAAGGCACACAGGCATCAGTGATTTTAGATTATATATAGAAAACGCCATGTAATAGCAGTAATTTAACGGCTAAACTCAGGATGTTGATGGTATGTATCAGAGTTGTATCAAGGTTGGCAGTATATTACAAGAAGGCCACGCATGTGTCACAAACGCAAACACAAGCAGCTCTTACCCACCAAGGCAGCAAAAGATTAAATTTGGATTTGCACACTAAACACAAGCAACTCGCTTTAGCCGCTCGGTTGCCGCGGCGAAGCGGCAAAGTGGTACTTACGAGTACTTGCTCGTGTGCGTGGGGAAACTGACTAATCTAGCTAGGCAGCCTGGGATTTTTCCAAGAGCCAATCCCCACAATCAAGGCGGTGCCTGCAAAGTGTCACTCAAAGTCAGATAAACGCTCAGTGAACGCTAAAGAAAACAGAAAACAGGCGTTAGAACAGATGTTAGGACAGCAGCAATGGTTGAGAAGTCCAGCTGCCGAGTTCAAAACGTCAATCACCTGTTTGTTGATGGATGGTTTCCCTTGTGAAGTCCTCAATGAAGGAATAAAGCAGCAGCCAAACGAGAGCAAAGAGGTCCAGCTCACACGGCAAAGCGGTACTTACGAGTACTTGCTTGTGTGCGCGTGCGCTGTGCGTGGGGAAACTGACTAATGTAGCTAGGCAGCCTGGGATTTTTCCAAGAGCCAATCCCCACAATCAAGGCGGTGCCTGCAAAGTGTCACTCAAAGTCAGATAAACGCTCAGTGAACGCTGTTTGTTGATGGATGGTTTTGCTTGTGAAGTCCTCAATGAAGGAATAAAGTAGCAGCCAAACGAGAGCAAAGCGGTCCAGCTCACACGGCGAAGCGGTACTGTGTGTGAATATTTTGTATTATTCACCCCCACAGTGCGTCCCTCACCCCCTTGCGCTGTCGCTCCTCCCCCCTTGCACTGTCGCTCCTCCCCCTTGCGGTGTTGCTCCTTGTGCTGTTGCTTCTTACCCCGATTTGTGCTGTCACTCCCCCTCAATCCCCTCCTCCCCCATTTGCACTGTCAGTCCTTCCTTCAAATGTTGTACGTAATGGCCTAGCTTTCATCTCCTGGATTATTTTTGTTTTCCCTCGTTTTGCCATGTATCATTTATTCCTCCCTCCACAGTGCTTCTTTCAACCCCCAGTATTGCCCTTCATTCCCCCATGCTGTAATTTCTTCGTCTATATCCTGTCATTCCCTATTCCTTCCCTCCTTGCAAAATGCAATATTCAACTTTTAATTCCAAAACTGATGACTTTGCCAATACCTGTTTAAGATCGTAGTAAGGGGGTCTTGGGGGATTTAGGGAAGTACACACTTGCCTGTGAAGGAGGCAAGCAGGACCGTTGCAATTTAGGGAAGGGAAGGGGTTTGGGGGAAGTAAAGGGCAGTGATGGCTCAGTACCTTGGGCTTGAGGGGGTGCAAAAACATGTAAACCTTACTTTTTAACAAAGCCAAATAAACATCCAACACAGGTGGGTACTGAAAAGGTGACATGGGGCTGTCAAGCAAATGGGCATTAGTTATCAGTGGGTGATTACCAAATGGGTTTTGCCGGTTTTTGCGCAATGACAACCATTCAGTGGTAGTTCATGTCGACCAGTTCTTTTAGGCAAGCTGATAACCTGGGCATTTGTCCATCTTTGTACCATCATACATCATACTTGCTCATTCTTCTTTGCCCCTTTCCTCTCCCACCCAGTAAGATGCAGAAGGAGACATGTCTTCTTTTTGCCATAAAAAGGCTGCACATTTATTTTCACAACATAATAAATTCAAAACACTGCACATAATTTTGTGAAAATAGTTCCGAAGGTGCGGCAACTGCTCGTGTCCAAAACCTGCTTCCCCTTTTTCCCAACAAAGTCCACAGTAGGCACAACTCCCCCAACCCTTCGTGTCTGGGCCCCGCCTGCCCTTGCAGATGTTCCTGAGCTGGGAGAGTGCCGTATAATCGGGGGAAGCTGAGCCCTCATTGCTACCACCAGACGCCCCCACCGCTTAGGCCCCCAAGAGGCGCTGGTCCCGAGAAGAGCAAAGACCCTTCCGGCTTCCCCATGGCTCATTCGGAGTCTGTCTCTTGTCACTGGTCGCCAAAACACTGCCTTGCTGTCCCGCGACTTCAACTGCCAGGCCTGGCCGTACCGCTATTCCTTATCCATTAAACAAAATCCGGTCCTCAGGTGCGGCGGGCGTCTTTCTGCTTGGGGCCGAGATGCTCCTGCAGTAGGACGCCTGCCGGCTTATATGGTGCTGGACACAACCAATTTCTTTGTTGCCCTTTGCAGCCTTCCATTGGGCTTTGGCGCGCTTTACCATGACCAACCCCCTTACCCAGGGGGGAGGGAGGAGGACCACCCTGCCCAAGTTATCGGAGCACCTCCTCCATTTCTTTTTTCTTTCAGTCGTCACCTTCAATTCAGAGCTTAAGCAGCATATCTCCTTGAGTAAGGAGATAACCAAACACCAGAATCGAGCACGCGCAGATGACGCAGGTTGTAAGCATTTTAGTATTTCTGGCATTCCCACCATTATCCCTATTTTAATGAGCTATTTTTCTTTTCTTTATTAAGTGCACTTGGCTAATCAATGAGCCGTTATTTATTGCAGTGCTCCCTTCGTATTTTCCTGCCATTGTTAGTAGTGTAGAGAGAGAATTTTCTGGAGCATTTCGATTTGTCCCAGTCCATCTAAAATGAATTAACAGAGGACAGTCCCTGTTATCTACACGGAACGAGCCAAACATGTGTTGCCAGCAGTCCTATGGGATGACGATATCGATTGCTGCCGTCCATTTGCCATTTCAAAGCCAGCAAATACCACCGGTCTTCTGGTGGGTTTCGAATGCATGCAAAAGACCTTCTACCTTAATGCGAGACAATAGGTCATTTCAGCTAACGAGCCACCCACGCCGCAGCTCCTCCCAGTAGCTCTGGGAGTTCACCTCGAGTTCGCAAACCAATGCAGGGTAGGATAGTTGAAGAGAAGGTGGAGGGTTGAAGGAGAGCAGAGGAGATAGTGGGGAAGGATGGGGTGGAAAAACATAGTAAAATGGAGGAGAGTGATAGCCCAACGGTGGGGAAGTGAGAGGCTACCCAGAGGTGGGGAAAATAGGTGTCCCTGTGACTGGGGAAAGAGAGTGATACCCCAGAGGTTGGAGCGAGAGTCACAGCAGGGATTGCAAATAGAGATGCCACTAGCATTGAGGAGAAAGATACCCCAAGATTGGAGTGGGGGAGACCCCAGAAGTTGGGTGAGAGGCACACCCTAGGGAACACCCTAGGGATTGGGGAGAGAGCTACTGCAGAGAAGAGAGCGGGAGACCAGAGAGAGACACAAGGAGATGGGAGAAGAAGAGCCCAAGAGACTGTGGCTGGAAGCAGAGGGGCAGAACCCTAGAAGTAGGAGGAGAAAGATAAGTGGGGAACGATCCTCTAAAGGAAGGAGGAGAAAAGGACCACAAATGGAGAGACTCTATAAAGGTTAACTAAGATAAAAGAGCGACTGGGGTTACTGAAGGAGAAGGTTAGGGGAGAAACCTATGGTGACAGAGGCAGGGAGTGGCAGTCTTGTCAATACACCCCACACGTGGTAGATCAAAGTAAATTGCAAAGCAGTGTGGAGGCTCCAGGAGTTAAAGAGGAAGGAACAAATAGCCAGTGGAGAGAAGAGCAGGGTCAAGAAGGTAAACTGGCACACGACTCAAAGGAGTGTAGCCAGAACGGGAGGCTAGGCAGTGGTGAAAAAAAAAAACAGAAACCGAGAAGGAGGTTCATCCTTCTGGCACCCAGACAACCTTCCAGAAGCAGGACAGAAGCAAGCAAGACTGTTCTGGGTGACCAAAGTTGTTATAACAGTGGTCGCCCGATCTGGAGAGAACTGTGAGCGGACCTTGGACCCCCTCTCTCTGGAGCTAGAGAGGAAGTGGATTGGTGAGCAGGAGTACAATGACCAATTCAGACTGTGCAACGACAACAGTCCCCCTTCAATTGTTAGGCCAAGGGACCCAATGTTAGACTGGATTGCTAAACTCTGGCCTAATGGACAGATGTTTAGGAGGCCTCCTTAATTGTAGTGAACTAGGAACTCTGGTATCAGTAGCCAAACCAATTAAGGTAGCATGGAGCATGGTCAAGGCTAAGTCTCAGGTGAAAATGAGTGGGGTCAGGGGTCGACAATGAGTCCACATAGCGAACAATCAAGGATTACACCTTGACAGTTCTATAAATACTATATGTATTAATGGCCAAGAACAGGTAATATTTTTCAAACAACACTAATAGTAAAATACATATTTACAGTCACAGTGAGTTAGTGAAAAATAATCAATTCACCCCCGCATACCAGAAAATGAAGGTAAGTAATTAGATATAGCACCATCAGGCCACAGGATTTACAAACCTATCTTATAAAGTTCACACCTAAATTGTTTTGGGCCATTTGCCCAAAAGTTCACAAAGTTTCAAAAGAGTTTTAGGGAGTGGGAAATAGTTAGGAGGAGGGTCCAGTAGATGTGAAGAAGGTTCCAGAAGACAGATGAAGAAGTTCACTGTTGAGTAAATCCCTTTACTACCTTTTGGAGGGCTTTAGGTAACAATTTTTCGTCAGACTTGGCTATTCATTGGAGGGTCGACAGAGGCCAGTTTTCCCACCGTTGGTTCCGGTCACAGATGCCCAGCAGCTGCGGGTGCAAGAGAAGTTATCGTTGGGTCCAGGAACGGTTGAGGCCTGTCCCTGTGGATGAATTCAGCAAACACTGATACAGGTCTCTAGGCATTCAACCAGATGCGGGAAAGCTGGTTTTAGTGCCAGTCACTGATGCACAGCAAAAGCAGGTGTCACAGATATTGCTGTTGAAGAAAGCCTTCTATCTCAGGACTCTTGGATGCTAGGACACCGAACGTAAGCACGAAGGGTATTTACAGGACAAGCTGGAAACCCCTGAAGTTCCGAGTCAAAACATGGAACGGCGATGTTTTTACTGTGGTATCCCAAACTGTCAGTCCACTGGATGGCCCAGGAATGCTTCCGAAGACTCCAAATGGACAACTTGAGGGCGGCCCCTGAGTGGAAGGACAAAAGCGCTAAACATGGATATGAAACAAAGGTAGTCTTTCCACTTATCAACTTAACATATTATTATTTTTCTATGTACCAATTTTTCTGAAGTTTGGCTGGAATAAGTCAGCCCTAGACCCTGGATTATAGAGTATGTTAAGTATATAACTACCTTTGTTTCATATCCAAAGACTCCAAATGGCAGGGCACTGAGGAGACGTTGAGAATGTTTGTTCTCACCACTACACCGGTTGGAAGCACCCACAAGGGTCTTCTAAGATCAGTAGCCAGATAGGGCTCCACTGGGACTGCAGCAAAGGTTGGTTGCCAGGCCTTCTCAGGATCGGCCCACAGGTTTTCAGATTTCTTCATAGCTGTGCAGTACACTTAGCTCATCTTCAGATCTCTGGGAAATGGCTGCAGGACACCTCTTCTTATCCCAAAAACTCAGGCGAGTACAGAAACTCAGCCCATCCAATGAAGATTTGCCCCTCACACACACCCCAGCAGTGGTCCAATAAGGGACCACAGTTGGTGAAACTCATGCATACACTTCAGAAATACAGAAACTAATTTGTGTATTGGGACCAGCCAGTCCCAATCCACTTCCATGCTTTCAATACACATGGCCTGCACTAGCTAGTGAAAAGCACTGCTTTCCCGGGCAAATGCATGACCATAAAAGGATTTTCCTGTTTTCCTGACCTAGGAAGGCAGGAAGAAGGGCAAAAGATAAAAAGGCCAAAGAACAAGCAAAAAAACTTGTGGTACTGCCATGTTAGGACACTATCCACAGTTAGTAGCCAAACGTGGTAAATGAGAGAAGGCTAACAAAAAGTGCAGTAAAAAATAGTGAAAAAGTAACTGCTGCCACCAGCTTGTCACATTTAAGGCACATTTCAAAGTAACTAAAAAATCCTCCGAGGTCCGTGTAAAAAATAGAAATGTGTTGTTCCAAGCAGGAACAACAGATTTCTTAAATGCACCATATTCTGTGCAAAAAAGAATGTGTTGCAGGGAGATGAAAGCCTCAGCTTTTGTATGTGCCTGATGTATGGCTTGACAACAGCCCTAGCAACATCAGGAATGCAGGGCAGCCACATGCAGGGGATTCTCTTCCCAGCATCACTGGTTTAGCATGACAATAAAAGGAGTTCAAATACGGCACCTTTGAGGTGCTGTTGAACTCCACAGCACACTTTTTCCTATTATAAATATAGCATTTCTTAGACTACAGCCCCACATTTCTAGTTTAATAAAAGTTTAAGAAAACCTTCTTAAATTAGAAAAGTGGCAGTCATTTAAGAAATGCTTGCAATGCCACTGGAGCACATGATTTCCCCACGACAAATGATTTAAGCAGCTTTTGCTGCTGGGAAAGCACAACATCTCTCCTCCAATACTTCCACCCACTTCAGATGGTGCTGGTGGAAACTGGAGGGGAAAATGTCGTATTTTCGCACTTTTTATCATGAGCTCAGAATCGGCCTCTCAGTGTTCTCTAGGGTGATACAAAAGTATCCCCATTGCACAGCACTGTAAGGTGATGTGTGCAGCATGAAAAGGTTTCCTAAAATAGAAGGCACGTAAAAAGAAAAAGGGAAACATAGTTTCCCAGTACTCACAGTCCGAAGGACTATTCAGTTTACCCATAACAAGTGAGCAAACGGCCATTTGCGTGAAGGGCTCACTTCACTGCAAAACCTCGGGACCTGGTGTAAAAACAAAAGCAAAGCTTTGGGGATACATAGAATATGGAGGGGAAAATACTAAAAGAGGAAACTTTCCTAACACCCAGATATTGCGATTGTTCGGTTTTGCAGGGAGTGACTTGTTCCCTTGTTTCACTAGAGGGGGGAACAAGCCACGCATTTGTTTGACTGTATTTCAATGAAGGAAAGTCATCCTATTTTTGCCCGAGGTAAATCCTTTTCTTTTGTTCATTGGATAGAAGCCTCCCTTTAGAGCCTTATTTATTTTTGTCTAAGAGTCATTGATTCCCACTGAGCCTCGTTGTCATAGTTGGATTTAGTCAACAAATATATAAAGGAATTCTTAATTTGCAGCATACTGAAGGAGCTAAGACGCTTGGATTCTCTGTTTCCTTTCTTTCTCTTTCTTTGAGCTCTTGTTTGTATTTAACTTTGGCTTTATCACTACCTACTGAGGGAAATCTATTGGTAAAGGGGATGTAGATTTAGGGATGGAATGTGAAGCAGAGAATATCTTTTGTGTTCTTGGGCGCCTTCGTTTTTCCTTCAAGGGGGTGCATAGCACCACAATTATATTTAGCTGATTGGTGGATACTTTAACCCACCATTAATTTTGGTTCACAGATGGCACTTGAGCACAAACATTTCTTTTGGCTCATTGTTGGCACTTTTGTGCCAAAATGAGTTGTGGCGTATACCTGGCACATTAAGACCATATGGTGGGAAGGATGCTGTTACATGGGATGTGGCATGCAGTAGACAGCACGCACTGAAAATCACAAGGGAGACAGGTGCGGGCGCCTTACTTGACTCCCTTATTGTGGCTTATGCAGCATTCTACGTGCCAGAGCAGTTCCCGGTTGATAACATTTGTTTCTCGCTTCTTTCTTAGAACCCACTCAGCAAAATGACTGGGCCTACTTTTATATCTCTCTACGCTGGTTGAAAGCAGCTGCGCTAAAACGTGCAGCATTTCTGATCAAAGCACTTATCTCCTTGTACAATAAATGCAAATAATACACAGTGACATTTGAAAATCTTCGTTTGCAAGCTGTGTGAACGAAGATTCTGCCTTTATCTTGCTGTGTCTCCAGAGTTCACCTCATGATACTTGAGCGCACATTCGTCCAAATTGTTCTGGAAGTCAACTCATTAACACTAGCTCATCAGATAAGATTTTGGCTTGGATTGCAAAGCAAGAAATTATTGATTACCTTGTGGCCAGTGTCATTCTGGCATAGGTTGTAACTGAGAAGCACACCTTCCCTCTCCACATAGATGCTCAAAGATAGGCCTGCTCCTTCAAGACCCAAAGAAAGTAAACAGACACTTTTTGTGGAAGGCACCACCAGCCCACCATAATGAGAGAAGACCTGATGTACAAGACCCATTGCATTGTATCACCTAAAAGAGTAGGGGTTAAACAACTCTAAGTGTCTGGATAAACACCTTCTTTCTATGATCTCTGTTGTAACAGCCAGAATATGTGCAATTTACGAATGTTGGTAGAAGATTGTAGCAGGTGTCAAAGGTGTGCCTGAAGATTCCACAGACAAAGGTCAGTTTTCACTAGGCTTTATAATGCACTCAAATAGGCTCACGTGAGGCTACGCACGATGTGAACTAAGGGGCACCCTAGTACATTCCCAACCTTCCTGTGAGCTCCCTCGACCATAGACTAGATTTTCCTACACCCCAGAACAACTTCCCAAAGAGGAATCTAATGCTTTATAACTCCTAGTATTTAGATATAATCTAAGAGAGTCTCTCTCTCTCTCTTTCTCTCTCTCTCTCTCTCTCTCTCTCTCACTCTCTCTCGTTCTTGGCGTTTGCATATTACAACCAGAAAAGGTTTCTCAGCTCTCTTTCTATTTCATAGTCTTTTCCTTATGCCTTCTCCACCACCCCTCTTACTCTCTCTACTCCTCTACCACCTTTTGATCTTGCTGGTCTCTTTCTCCCTCTCCTACCTTCCTGCACTTTTACTGCACCCCATCTATGCCTACCTCCTCTCTGCCACGGCCCTCCATTCTCTCTTCATCTCACTTCCACATTCTAACACTGACACACTGCTAACGTATCCCCTCTCCTTCTTCTACTTCCACCCTCCTTTCCCTAGCTCTCTCTCCCACACATTCGCCATGTCACCCTCGTTACTCTGTATATTTGTACATTGCATTTTCAATGAGGGGTTGAGGAGGAAGGAAAACACCAGATGAGGTTTGTTTAGTGAGGCGACAGGACGCCAGATATGAGGTTTGTGTTTTGGGAATTGGGGAGGCCGGTGCCAATTAGGGGGCTGTGTTGCTCAGACGTAGGATGCCTGTTATTGGGTTTGTGCTCTAGGGATTAGCGAGGCAGGTCACTATGTTTAGGGTTTGTGATGTTGGAGCATGGGATGTTCGGACATTCGTTTTGCGATTCAGGTTTCGGAGCAGCATGATGCCAGGTAGAGGTTTATGTTGTGTGCACATGGAATGAAGCAAGACACTAGTAATGGGTGTTGGTGTTGTGGGTTCGACAATATGCCAGTAATGGGGGCATGATACCAGGTCTAGGTGCTGAGGTTTCAAGATTATTTTCTTTCTTTTTCAAGCTTAACTAATGTTGGTCTCTTTGCTCGAAACAAGACCCTCCGGTTGGGCTTTGGCACAGCCCTACCATCTCTGGCTCTTCCACCTCTACTTTAGTTCCTCTTCAGACAGATACACATGTTCATATTTCGTTTTACACAATATTAATCAATAATTTAGCTCATTCATCACACCTTGTCAACCTTTCATGACCAAGAATGAATCCTACTATTTACAATAGGTTTTCACAATTAATTATATTTTCAAAAGTTACTTGTTAGGATATACGTTCTTTAAGTATAAGTATACCTCAAAATATTAATTTGTTTAATACAAATAGTTTGGTGATGACTAAAGACTTCCTGAAACTTAAAATGTGGGTTTCATTCACTTGTTCACTGATAACTATAATAATTACGATTAGAAGCATATGACTCAAATTGTTACATTACTCTGTGTGATCGGGTGAGTAGCCTGATCATGTCAAGAGGGATTTTGGTGTGGGGAGCCAACCAGGGTGCAAGCTTTTAGGAAAGATTCCCATGTATGTGTAATTTTCCCTCCAGTTGTGCACTGCCCAACTTTTTGCTGTTGTCTGACAAGCCTAGCCTGACTTTTGCCAGTAGGGCATAGCCTTCTGCTGCACTCCGCTGGGTTTTTCCGCTCACTTTGTTATGGGGAAACTGACATGCCCTTAAAGACAGTCAGTACTGGGAGACTTTGTTTCCCTTAGTCCTTTCCATTGTTGCAACTTTTCTGCAACATGTTACCAGTGCACAATGTACCTTACAGTATAGTGCACTGGGGTCTTCCTTTCGTTTCCAAAGGCCCTTGACTCCCTCAAAGGATTTTTTGGTAGAAGTACAGATGTGCCTTGGACAGGGCTGGTGGCAGCGTATATTTTTGCATATTTTTAACCCTTTCTTGCCATGCAAACCGCATTTCCTGCGGTTGGCACAGGAAGGTGGCCTGGCTCTCAAAATGACCATGCCACGAAGTTCTTTGTCCTGTCCTTTGGCCATCTTGTCCCTGTGCCTTCCCCAGGTCGAGCAGACCCGGGTCAGTCCTTATTTGGTTGTGTATTCTCCCGCAAAACGCCAGACTTTCGCGGGCTTCTTCATGCCTTGTGTGTGCCTCCAGTATGTGGGTTGGACTGTCTAGGTCCAATACACTTCCTGGCTGCCAGAGAGTCTGGTGTGCTGAGAATTACTGGGACCACCGTGGTCCATGATTGGTCCACGTCTGGTGTGCCTTTATGTGAGCAGATCTCCCATTGGGTTCTTTGTTTTGGCGCGAAGGATATTCTGGATAAAAGAAGGCTCCAACACCCATACCAGGTCGATCTCTTGAGTTGTCACTGAACCTAGGATAGGATCCAAGCATCCTGAAACTAAGATGAGTCGAGGAACCGCTGGAATGTTTGGCACCCTGAGCCCGCTGTTGTCCCGCAGGACCCCTCTGCATCTGATCGAACTTAGGTCTGCAAAGGCGCTTTGACCCATTTGATTAGTGGGAACAACTATTCACAGCATCTTCATTTTAACCTGCAAGCGAGCCTCTTTGGAGTGTTCCTAGGCCAACCAGTGAACTGACCAGCTTGCGCAGGACCTTTGCT
This sequence comes from Ambystoma mexicanum, assembly GCF_040938575.1. Taxonomy (NCBI): domain Eukaryota; kingdom Metazoa; phylum Chordata; class Amphibia; order Caudata; family Ambystomatidae; genus Ambystoma; species Ambystoma mexicanum. The sequence continues at coordinate 1,302,644,646 of NC_090923.1, read as the reverse complement.
CTGAAATCGCTGCTATTTCGAGTTGACACTTGAAACTTTGAAAATCATAAGCACTGGGTCCAAGGGTGTCCTGTCATTTGGTCGACTGAAAACTGGTCGAATGACATTTGGTCGACGCAATTTGGTCGAAAACCAAATGGTCGAATTTTTTTTTATTTATATATTTATTTTTCGGGTTTTCGTTTTTTAAAAAAAGTGTTTTTTAGAGAAAAAAAGGGGGTTGGGGGGGACCCCCCCAAAAAAATAAAAAAAAAGGGGTGAAAATAAAAAAAATAAAAAATTCGACCATTTGGTTTTCGACCAAATTGGTTCGACCATTTGTCTGGTCGACCAATTTTTTTCGACCAAATGTCTGGTAACCGGTCCAAGGCATCTTCCTGCCGAGTTTCGTACACCTAGGCGCCCTAGGTCTGGAATTAGGAGAGTATGCCTGTACCCAAGTGCTCGCGGTCACCGTGTCGCCCAGCTTGATGACGAACTTCGCAGGTGCCTTGCTGCTGTGCCCCTCTATGCCCTGAATCCTGCTGCAGTGAAACTGATCTGATTCCCTTCATCAGGAGCGGAAAAATTGCCACTGTCCTGCCACGGGATCATTACTGTAACTCAGCTGCTGAAAGCCGCAGAGCCGCACAATTGCCGCACTTGAACCTGCAACCAAAGTGGACTTGACTGCCGAAGTTTGGTCTGGAGTGCGCCTTGGGTCGGTGAGTACTTGCAACCCTTACCGGTGGCCCCTGGCTCATCCATCCATTTTTACGCACAAGTGTACCCTGAGGGCCACTGTCCTTTCTCGAGGTAGCCTGTGCTACCGTTTCGTTCCCAACTCTTTGAACCTGTTCTGCCCTCTTGGGGAGACCCTACACGAATAGTGGGAACTTATTCTTCTCTGCCTCACCTGCCTTTCTGAGCTGCTACAGCCCCGGCAAGAGACCCCTTTTTTGCCCAACTGCACAATCGTGTGCATCTGCATCCGAAAGTACATTTGAGCATAAGGCTCCACTCTTCTTATGGATTGGACTGCCTCTCAGGTAGGGTTGATAAAGTGAAGGAGTGCCTAAAGCACATTCGCACTGTTTGTTCCCTTTCAGGTTGTGGATCCTTACTGTGTGCATTTCTTTAAGCCAACTGTAACTGTATATATGTTTTTATAATAGTATTGTGTGGGTTTAAGTATTGCTACTGATCATTGCTTGTGTTTGATTTAAAAAGCATTTAATAAATGTATATGTATTTTTGATATACACCTGACTGAGAGTAATTTGAAGTGTCCTATCTGTGTGTGCGCATTGTGGGCTTTCGATCACCATCCCCCCTCCTGAGACCTGGGGTCTCATCACGAATCTGGCGGCAAACCTTAGATGCGGCGGTAGCGCTATTACCGCTGCATTTAAGGGTCTGCCAGGTCATGGCCTTGGCTGATTTCCCCCCAGCTCTGAGCTGGGGGGAAATCCACTGCAAATTTGCCGATTTTCAGCACTATTACCGCTGGCGGGAAATCCGCCGGCGGTAATAGCGCAAACTTTCCCCATTGGGCCCAATGGGGAATGAGGAATTCCCGAATGGGCCCAATGGGGAATGGGCACTAACCGTTCCGCCAAACCTGTGAGCCGGGGCGTTTGGCAGTAGGGGTAATAGCGCCGTTGGTAATAGCGCCGACGTTACCGCCCAACTCGTGATGAGGCCCGTAGTCTTGACTGCTGCCAGTGCTACCTTGTTTGGTCTGGCTCGCCCAGAAGGTTACCCTGTTCCAAGAAACTAGGCTGGCCTTCTGAACCTCTGCCCACCAGGTCAGAGTTCAGAAATCCATCTTAACAGAAGCCAGAGTCCGTTTGACTCCAGAGGGAGAAGGTGGCAGTTGGAGGGGTGGGAGGGGCGCCAGTACATGTCCCTTCGCTATGTGCCACTGTGATTGAAAATGATACCACTCTTAGTCACCCCATACCTCCATTTCCAAATGCCTTAAGGTTCTCTCTGTTTATTTCGTGGGCCTACAGATATCCGCAGTCCCAGCAATGGACAAAAGAGACAATAACGCACAAGAACCTCTCCAGAGGTACCAAGTGTTAGCTCACCCTAAACGGCAGCACTACACCATGCAACCGCTGCTTTTCTAGAAAGTTCAGACCAGATCAAGTGTCAGCTCTTGTGCGGAATGTTGCATTGCACTCCGTACAACAACCACACTCGGTGGCAGCAGAGCCCTGGGATGGTGTTCTAACACATACTCTACGCTGCTTGAGAAAGAGCAGGTGCTTACCGATAACTGAGCAGTGCATCTGCTCTTTAATGAAGTCCATCATGCCAATGTAAGAAAGGCATGGTATCAGAAGCACATAGACACAAGGAATGTAGCTCAAGGGTTTTTATTGAACTTTGCATAGATTGGAAAACGCCTATTCTAAACCTAATTGCTAACGATGGGAGCAAGCTACAACCATCAAAATAAAGAAAACGCTGTCCTGGTTATGTCGTGTCAAAACAAAGATGGACTATACTAAAAAAAAAATATTGCCAAACCTTACTCTATATAACAAAAACGGTGTGGGATGTTGATGTGTATACATCCCACACTGTGAAAACAGCGTATAGCAAAATGAAAAGGTCCAAGGGGTTCGGTAGTTCAGGACTGCTGAACTGTAGCTCCCCCCTTCCCCACATTTCAGCACGGGACAAGGCGGAACAGGCGTCGAGCTTGGAGTGCACTCAAAGCCGTGACACATGGAAGCAGTCCTTTACGCAAGGCAGAGTCTTCCTGAGTAAAGTCTCTCTTTCAGTGTCGATTAAAAGTCTCTCCACTGGGAAATATCCTGCTGTACAGTTCACATGCTTTAACTTTACAAACAAATACTTCAGGTTTGCCTCCGTCAGGCTCTGACCTGTCTCTTTTACTTTTGATGTGGACTTCCCTCAGCCAGGCTCAAATCCATGTACTTTCTCACAAATGTCTCACAAGTAAAGGCTCCGGTCGCCTCTTCACCGTAATGATCAACCACAAGTTCGAAGCCTTTCGATTGTGCAAATCGGATTTGCTGTGACCTTTGCATGACCACTTTGAATTCAGTTCTGCACTTTCACTTTCACTCAAGACGCCATGTCGGAGACCTTCGACTGGGCACCTCAGGTGCCGGACCACTCCACAGTAGCTTATCCTTTAGTGTTTTTCTGTAGCTCAGCAACTCCCTCTTGCCGCTTCGCTGTCCCTTGCATCTCTCAATATGGGCCTTTCCAAAAACTGTTCATGTTGCAACAATCTTGCCACTCACAAGCCTTCACTGTAAAGCACACGGGTATCTCACAGTTCCCTGCAACTCACCAGCCACACAAAGTTGCTTTATCGGCGGCTTCGTTCCTCGAGCCAAGGACAATACTCCGGCGGCTGTAACTCCTCTCTGCCTCCTGCAGACGTGCAGGGGGGCCCCGGATATCCAACACCGATTTCGAAGCTTCACTTAGTATTCCTGCTAGGTTTTGCTTGTGCTGTTTGTTGACCATTCCGGGATAGTTGATCACCATATAACTGGGTAAAGGGGCCTCTCCCCTCTCACTGCCTCTTTCTGGTCTGCCACCACTCCTTCGCGATACTGCTGCCACCATGGAAGTTTTGCTCCTCCGTGCCTTTCGCGTCACTCACTGTGTACTCCCATGCTCCGCCTTTTATCCCAGTGGGGAAGGGTAATGGGATTCAGGTGTGCCTCACTCAAACTCCCCAGGGACCCCTCACCCAGGTGATCCTCCCGCACTGGTCCACCTCCAGGAACTGGATCCAAAGGCGATGGCTGTGTCTTTGCCACCTGGATGACAGATCACAAGGGACTAAGTGGTGAGACACCCTTGGGTTTCTCACACCAAGGACTTAGAGCCACACATGAACCTTACACAAACTGGAACTTTGATCATAGTGGGACACAATTGACGATCTGCTGTGGTTCCACACAAAAGAAAGAGATAGGACTTAGACCCTCTTATGTGTTTTAATGTCTGTAACACCTCATGGGCGGGGAAGACAGGAAAGGATTAGTACGAGGAACCAAAATGGGAGAGCCAATGGATGCAAGAGGGGAGGATATCAGGGACAACAGGAATGTATGGGTGTTTGGGTGAGGTCTGAGCAGAAGGAGGTGGCAGACCAAGAGACCAGAAGGACGCAAGGAAAGAAAAGGAGCGTGCATGCAGTTTATAGAGAAAGGGGTGGTGAAAGAAAGTGGTACTGTTGTGCCTGTAAGGTGTGTCATTGAAAGTAGTAATAGGAGATAAGGGAGTGACTGGGAGAGGTGACTGGGATTGAAAGCAGGATGATTGAGGAGAAGGTACTGTGAAACTAAGATAAGTCGTAGAGTATAGGTGGGGGTCATGGAAGTGTGGAGGCGGAGTATTAGTGGCTTGGAGGGGGTGGAATGACAGTGTAGAGGTGAAATTAGTAGTTGAGAGGTGAATAGAGTATTGGGGTGTAAGGAGAAGAGGCAGTAGGGAGGGGAGCGAGATTAGGAGGGAGTATGATCTGAGGGTGAAAGTGAGTAGTAGGTGGAGGACCATCAAAGGGGGAGGAGATGAAGAGGCAGATGGAGAGAAAAGGGAATGACGGTGGGTGAAGAGGGAAAGGGAGTGTAGAAAGAGAAGTGTGGCAGAGACAATAAGAGCCAGAGAAACGGGTAGACGGCATGGTAGACCAGGAAAATGCACAGAATGATTGGTTATCACCCCATTACTGCGCAGCAGAAAATGTCAATTTTTATTTTAATTATTTTTACTGTGAATTTCAATGCAATTTTATGTGGGTTGGGGGTTAGGGTAATAAATAATGTGAGGAGTATGCGGGAGCGTGGGGGGTCTCCCCCCGATCTCATAGATCCGAATGATTGGAAGGCACTATGCAACCGGGGACCCTGATAGGTGTGATTTGGCTTCCCCGTGAACCACTTATGTACTATAACGAAGGTGAGTAGGCTAAACAGAAGAGCGACACACAGATGTGGGAGGGGGGGTCAGGCATACATATCTATTAGGGATTTGTTTAAAAAACACCCAAATTAATAAAAATTTGAACTTAACAGAATTCTCTTTTCCTTGAGGCACAATAAAAAGTGTATGGGTTTCCAATTCTCAGCCAGGGGTCCCTGTCACGTATAGTCTTTGAAGAACTCACAGTCCTAGGTGTTCAAATGTCCCCACACTTCGATTTTGAATGTCCTTTACGGGCCTTCGGTGCTCTGCTTCTCCTTGCTGCCTCTTAAAAAAAAAAACGTTCTCCTGGATCTCGGGGCCCTGTGTTCTCCTGCACACTGGACCGAGGTGGTAGCAGAAGTCAAGACTGGGTGGTAACAAGGTAAGCATCAAAACTGCCACCGGGCGACGGGCCAGAATGGCTTTCCTGCAGGTATGTATAGGTGGGCTTTTTCCTGTCCCAGGCTCCATGCTCTAGCCTCCACTCTGCCTCCTCAACTAGTTTGCAACAATGTTGTGCATAAATGGTCCTTTCCTGCATCACCTGGTATTCTTTTCACTCCCTCGCTCTTTCTCCTCTACCTCCTCATCTGCCACATGCTCGTACCTCCACCCCTTTTGAACTCTGGTCCCCGAGGTAGAGGGGCTTCCTGCACTGCTCCATTGTATTGCCCCTTCTCTTCCCCCCTTTACCACCACCTCCTTATTATCCAATTAACATCTCCTTGCACCTGTCCTGGCCCACTTCTTTCCAGCCTCCTCCTTCCTGCTCCACCTCCCCCTTCTGGTTTTCCTCCAACAACCTTCTTCATCGCTCTGTCACCTTCCCATATCACCACCAACAGCACCACACTGGCCCCACTTCCTGAATTACAAGGGACTTGACACCCCCGGGGACTGTGCCTGACTAAACATTCTCAGGTGCAGGTTATATTCGTACTGGAAGTCTGGTTGGTTCTGTTTGCAGACTCTGTGCTGATGCCACGGCCTCGCCCTGCAGATATAGGCAGGCCTCCATCTTGGTTCTGAATTTGTTCGCAATTTGGACAGGTAGCTCTTCTTTGGAGTTCTGCAGTTCAACTATGCAACTGCCAGTGCTCTGCTGTCAGGCTCGGACTGGCATATAGGTCAAAGGGCAATGCCGTAATGCAAAATGCTAGCGTGGGGCAGTTTTTTTGGGGTCAATGTGGGCCACTTTAATTTGGCCCTTGTGGCCAGTTTGATGGATTACTTCACCATATTCTTTACAATGCACAATTTGCATCACATTTGATGAAAAAACTCCCCCTTGGGCACTACTCAGTCTGTTACAGAAGGAATGAACTGCTATTTGCAATTGTGCTCCACTTTTTCATTGGTGCCCGAGACACTTTGAATGCCCCAGTCCGACCCTGTCTGCTGGGCATTACCATGAATGTTCCCTAATGTGCGGTAACTTGTATTTGCCGCCAAAGTGCAGGGAGCAAGCTGTTCACTGTCCATCAAATGATTTAGTAACAACACAGTTTTTGTAACTTTGGAAGCACTATACCCTACTGTTTTGCTGACCCCAAACCCTTCTTTGCTATCATGTTTCACGGGAGGTGTGTGGGGTCCTGTGGCAATTCTTTCGGATGCTAATTCAGAGCAATAGGGCCACAGGCCCTTAACTGGATAGGTGTGCTATGGGGTACATGGCATCTCAATGTATCATGTGCCTTTGAAATGCCCTGAGCATGGCAGGTTGGGCTACACAATCCTCCCTACACCAACATGATTTGGTGGGTGGTCGTACTTGAACGCTTTAGCCACCCCACATTCTACCCCGGAGGCCAAGCGGGGGACTTTGTCAAAGCACCCTGATGTAATCATTTTCAAATTTGCTAAAGGGGTGGAGAGTGGGGTATGCATCGGATATTTTTCTTCAATATATTGTGGTTAAAAAGCTTTTCTAGATTAGTACTAATCGTTACCTGTGTGTGTGTGTGTGTGTGTGTGTGTGTGTATACATAGATAAGTGAAATTGTCAGTTAGGGCGAACTTGTTTATTCTTGCTACACTGTTCATCCACTCAACTCTTTAATCCATTCTATGTGAAAATATATAACATGATTTAAAGGAAGAAACCAGCAGTGTCTGATATAATACAAATGGGGATCCATGGGTGTTCAAATGAAAGCGGGCCCATTTTCGTGATCATGCTTGATAGGTCAAAGATAGTCGCACATTAATAAGGCTGAAGAGCTAACAGGGAACTTGGCAATCTGCCAGGCGTAATGAAGGGCAAGCATTGGGAAAACTCTTCAATGTCAAATCTATAGCAATTGAAATTTGCTAAGCCACTGGGTCTTGCTTTGAAGACATTAACGATAATCCTCCTTTTTCCGGTACAGGATTTGCATTGGAATGTATAAAGCCAGACGCATGCATAGTGTTTTGTGGTGTTTTACTTTATTCTGGTGCCTGGAGGGAGAGGGCGTTTGCTGTGGTGGTTGGTGGTGATTGGCGATGGTAAGAGGAGCAGTGACCCGTAGAGCTTGCCGCTAAGGGACTGCTTGTGAGTATGCCGGGGGACCGCTTAAGCACTTCCTGACTGGCTGAAGTAGCAGTAAGTGAATGTTTAGTACGATTTTTCATTATCTTTATCTCACTGGCCATAACGTAATTGTAACAGGATGAAGATTTGATAAACAGCGGAAATGCATGCTACGGAATACCTCGAGGAAGAGAGGCAAATGTGCGCCTAGCCCTAATCCAACCAACCCCTTTATACCCCCCAAGGCATAAAAAGACAAACCCACGGGGTGTGCTGCCAAATAGCCTAAAATATCTGCCTAGTTTGTATCGGCCCAAACTGCCAAAATTCCAGAGCCTAGTGCTATTTACATGCAAGTCATAGCAGAAGCGTTTACCCAAGAAGCCCTAACACCAAGATCCTTCTCTATTGATAATAATCAATCCCTCCTGAATTTATGCCTAGGGCTTTGGCGTGACTAAGCTGGTGCCATAAAGTTGCGCAATGAAGGGAAGCAGGATTTCGGAAACCTTATTGGCTCTAATCTTTCGGCCAGTCCGAATTTCAGAGGCTAGCCCCGACCACAGATTCCTCTGATTCTTCCAGCGATGATGAGAGTATTGCTCTGTCGAAGGCAATATCTTTTGCAAAACAAATGGAGAGTGACGATTCTTATTTGCGTACAATAACTAATTGTATCGACAAGATCAATGCACTTCATCTACTCTGCACTGTCATTTAAGAAGAACGTGAAATTAAATTCAGGGAGTCAGGGGTAGTCAAGTCTGCTTTGCTGTTAGAGCCCACTATTACGATCGACAACAATGTTGTAACAGTTCCCCCCCCCCGTGTCTGAACAGCCCGTTAATATTTCACCACAGGCAAATCAAGTGCTACGCCATGGGGTGGTCGCTTTACTACAGGAGGGGGGCACCCTGCTCGGAAACTGAGGAGGAGACACCGTCTGAACAAGGTCATGACTCATTTTGAGGAATAGTCTGCAGTGGAACCTGCCCCTGTCACCCAGCCTATCCAAAAACATAACCAGGATCTAAGACATATTGCATCGAGGGGTGACGCTGTTTCCAACAAGAGAGTCGGGATGATAGAAACCCAAGCAGGTGGGAGGTATATCTGCAGGGCCATTTAGATGGATGGCTGGTACCGAATGGGCTGGGCCAGGGGAAAATTGCACGGCCCCAGACAAAGACATTAGAGACCGTGACAACGCTGTTGAAACCTGATTCTTGCTTCTCCATAGAGGGTCGGCCCCAGAACAAGGCTCCCTTGGGTAACCTGGCAATACCGGACAATATTTCCACAGCTGGGGCTGTTCCGTCTGCTATTAATGTAGAATTTAGTCAGGCCAAACCTTCTTCATCAGGTCTACACACTATGGTTGTCCGGATCGCTTGCCGGTTATGAGATGGGTTACATTGTCAAAAATGAATCCGGTGTTGAATAGCCCTTTTTTGAATCGTTCAAATGTAAGATCCTAGGGCCTCTAATTCCCAAGCTCTCTCACCTGAGTACAGTAGATATGACTTGTATTGAATTACCTACAATGGGAGACTGGGCAATGATTGAGTTCTTATCTCCAGCGGTGGTGGCGTTGTTATGTTTGTGTGTTGTCGAACTTCATGCCCTGAGCTTTGAATTAACTGTTTACAGGAAACACGTGACTAGTACGGACTAAGAATCAGGGCATTACGTTACGGCAACAAAGATCTTTGGAAACGCTTGCTGGTGCCTCTGGTACTGAAAGAACTAGTCTAAGAGCCTCACTAATCCAACCAAAACCCTGCCCCTCTGTTTTCCACGGGTAGGGTCCATTGGTTCACCGAAACGCTGAAAGTGAGAAGTAATTGAACATCTGTTGAGCAAAAAAGAAATTGTTTGGCTGTGTTGGAACACTAGCGGCCATAGTTCTTCCTAAAGCATTGTGAGGAGGTAGCTCATATGAACATTTTTGACATTTTCATATTACAGGAGACCTGGTTCGCCAGCCCCTTTCATCTGGATGGATTCCTAACTTTGAGCCGAAATGCCATGAAGTGAGGCAGAGGTAGACCGAAGTGTGGTTTAGGCATGGGGGCCATGTCCCATATAGACATTCAGCCCTTCCCCCGTGATCCAAAAAGCCCATATGTCCTACCTGCATGTCCTACCGAACAGATAATCTAACCTATATTAGTTATTCATGTATATATGCCCACGGCAGACTATGCTCTTGTTTAAATGTCAAAGAACATAGTGGTTTGAGCATGCAGTATACATGGTCTAATAATGTTTCCTATTCTTATTTGGATTATGTGCTTTTGGATCGTCTGTTTCAGAATCATTGTGGGACCCTGAATATTCTTAACATGGAGAACTTACCTGACCAAGCCTGTTACATCAACTTACCTAGACACCAACATCACCATAATCAACATAACTGTATTGTTTGGTCTGATACAAATGTTGATAGGCTCTCTAAACTTTTCACCTCCCATGGTATTGCCACCTTGTATTGGTTAAGAAGTAATGAGTGGAATTTCCAAGCTCTAATGAATCTTTTGGGGAACCAATTTTGCTTGTACCAGTTAAGAAGTAATGAGTGGAATTTCCAAGCTCTAATGAATCTTTTGGGGAACCACCTTTGCTTGTACCAGAATGTAAATCTTGCTCGAACACTTGCAGTGCAAAATTTGATTTGGCAATCCAGGAAAGGAACAGAGAGTATAGAAGTACCAGAGCTGTGATCCAAAACGATCCTGGTTTGGCTGAGAGGAAATCTCAGTTAAGCAATTTGGCAACCAAATACACAAATTGGGTAAGAGCGCACAAGGCTACGTTGTCTAATGCTAACTGGATGTTCTTGTTTGACCTTCTTAAGATGAATGATAACAAGAGGTTCTAGTTCTTTACTAGGCAATCTCTTACCGAAAACTCCAAATATGATGAGGCCACGGTTTCGGAACGGGACTGGGTGACATTCATCACGGCACTTTATTATAAAAATCCTGCCCCTATTACTAGCAGTCAAATTAACATTTACAAAGTAAATCAAGTGCATGATTTTGATCGGTTGGACATCCTACTGATTGTAAAAGCCCTTAAAAATTCTAGAGCTCCTTGCCCAAATTGGCCAAATGGGCTTGCCAATGCAGTGATTAGGTCCACCCCGGACATGTGGTTGTATTCTGTATGATCTCTTTGTATATATGTGGAGGCGGAGCATTATTCCATCAGGTTGGCGGACCTCCATACTGATTGCAGTGTTTAAGAAAGGAACTAAGGACAATCCGTCCAACTATCAGCTATTGGCCATGCTGACCAGCAGCTTGAAAATGTTTGCCTAAGTGCTTCTAAAAAAGTGAAATGTCTGTGTAGAAAAAAAACAACTATTGCATACATGCCAAATGGGTTTTCGTAAGAATCATGCTACCTCGCACAATATCAGTGCGTTGTTAAGCATAATATCAAATGCCGTATGTAAGAAGGGTAAGTAATTATGTTTGTTTTATTGAAGACGTTTGATACGGTAAATCGCTCCTTGCTCTGGTTGAAATTGCGGAAATTGAATATTGATCCTTAATTGCTACACTCTGTCATGTCCCTGTATACAGATACTTCTGTTAGACTCTGCACCGACCGTGAGGGGCACTTGACCCAGCCTATCGAGACTAATGTTGGTCTAAAGCAGGGTTTTGTGCTTGCCCCCACCTTATATAATCTACACACCTCAGACATGGTGCAGACTATCAATCTTGCACACAATGTCCAACCCTCCATTGGTGTAGTACTGATCCCACGGTTAAGCTCTGCTTGATGATACTATTTTAATGGACCACACACCGATTGGGCTGCAGCCATCAATCAAGGCACTGAGTCTATATGCCAGACAAAATGACATAGACATTAATATAGGCAAAAAAACTTTTGCAAACTAGGACTGGATTAAAAGTGATGCTGGTTTTACTTGGAGACTTAATGCTTCCCCTATAGAAGTTGTGAGTAACTACCTATACCTGGGCTTCCCTATTAAATTGCACCCAAGTAATGGGTTCTCCCAAGACTTCTTTCTTCTGAAGATCTTGAGTAAGTGGTTGGTGCTAAAGAAATGTATTTGTAGGAATGGAGGTCCTTATTTGGAAGGTATGATTGTTGTATACTGCACCTCCATTATTCGAGGGATTCTATATAGTGCTGTTTTTCTGTCTGAGGATAAGAGCACTTGGTTGGAAATTCTGGAAGGGAAAATCTTGGTCTATCTTCAGAGTGCCCCAGTCTGTGCCGTCTGAGGCTTTGAGCCTGGAATTAGTTGTTCAGTCAAATGATCTATATGGCTGATTGCTAGGTGTATACTTTGGTGCTCAATGCTGTCAGATTGACAAATCCCTTGTTACTTGTCGCCAAGTCTTTTATGACTACGTCCAACTCCTTTTTGGATGGTTTACAGGGTACCGCGAGTAGCCACTTGGTCTCAATTGGAATGTCTCTAAGTGATCTGATGGACAACCCCAAGGCTTTGCAACTCTTAAAAAAAATAAAACCGCTGTATGGGACATTGATATGAGCTTGACCAAGTTATCGACAATAATTATTCTTTATATGTAGCTCAGAGCTTTACCCCCAATAAGCCTAGCTCTTATCTGACTAAACCCTGTAACCTGCAAATAAAGCACTTTAAAACTTATTTATTATTTAACATCCTGCCCACAAAGGCAGGTGGAGGGGTATCCCACATGAAGAAAGGGTATGTAGACAGAGTAAACTGGCTGTAGAATTGTCGCCATGTGCTCACTAGCTGTCCGACCATGACCCATATTTATCACAAAGGGTATTCCCAAGACACAAATCACAAACTGTTTGTTTTAACTGACCAATTTTGGAATAACATCTATTGTGCTCGATCAATTGTATTTTTACAGCTGCAGCCTTTTATAGGCCGATTGACAATAGCATTATAATAAGTTGATTCGCGCCTCTTGAATTTGACTCTGTTTCTAAATGATAATGAGCTGTGGATTATGTATTTTAGGATTTTATGAATTAGCTGTCTTGATCAACGAATGTAATGTTTTTTTATCTAAACTGTATGTATTTCTTGATGTTGGTACTGAAGGTTTTGTTTTTAACCATAGCCCAATGCAAAATAAAAGTAAAAAAATAAAGCTGTGCAATATTGCTATGTCGAATGTTTCTAAGACTTCTGCTGGTGGGCTAATCTTGCTGTGATGTATTTTGGTGTTACTCCTTTAAGTGCAATTGATCGTTCCCGTTTGTGTTGCTTTGTAATACTTTGGAAGGGTTAGAAAATACTAAGCACTGTGGGAGAAGAGGGGGCAGCGACATTCCCAGGACCTCTATCCCAGGCAAGTCCTCACTGTGCTGCCTGACCATGCCCGAACTTTCAGACCATGTCTCTTATCGTTGTCAACCCCTTATTTCTTTCCCACTGCACACTCGTGGCTCTTCCTTCCTTTTTCCAATTCTCCCCTGGCTTTCTCCTGTTCTCCTACAGCACCTTGAAACCCACGCAAGGTGGTATTAAGTACTATACAAGTATGAAAAGGAGCACACACAGCTTGGTTTCTGGCTTGGTTTTCCCCTAAGTCTCATTACAGTTGCAGCCACTATTGTAGAACGTGGTAGTGGTTGTGTAGAGAGCACCATCACTATTCAGGTGAGATCATTGAACACTGTGGACCTCCGCCCCCAGTTTCAATCTCGTGGGAAAGCTGCACAAACTCAAGTTTCTATCTAATTTCTATTTCTTTGCCGTGAAACCACATACATTTATATAATTTTGTTTCATTGCCATTATAGGTCATAATTTAAAAAATCTAGATGGACGATTTAGAAAACAGAGAACGTCGAAATAATCTGCGCATTATGGGTGTGACCCAGGAGAGAGGGGAGACAGCTGCCGACGTGGGGAGAAAAGTCCAGCGCCTGATCAACCAACTTTTCACGCTTGAAGGGGGCAAGGAGGTCCAGCTGGAAAGAGCGCACCGAGGTGGAGGAGGTGCAGGGGGTGGCTCAAGGTATATCGTGGTGCGGTTCCTCCGCTAGGGGGAGAAAATGAGGTCCTGGAAAAGGCAAAAAGGCTGGGGAGCTTCATCTTTGAAGGGGATACAATCAAGATTTATCCAGATCTATCAACCCTCACACTCACCCGTAGAAGGGAATGCCGCCCGCTCACCCAAATGCTCACAAGCAAGGACAAGATACAGATGGTCATTCCCGTTTGCCTTATCATTCGAACGAGTGGGGGTGGACTACAGGGTGATCAACGGCAAAGAGGCCACACAGGTGCTGCAGGTGCTTAAGCGAGACCCTCAAGAGGAGGGAGAAGGAGCGGGAACCCAGGCAAGGGCAGAACCCAGGAGAGAACCGGAGGGCCCCTGGTCGACAAAGAAGAAAACAAAGGGCAGGAGAAAATTAAAAAAAAACAACACCCCGCCGTCGGAAGCAGGAGGAGATTGGAGAAAGGAATAGGGTCCGGCAGGGAGTGCGAGGACAGCAGCTGGATAACCCTGGTCTGGGACACGATGTTTGATCTTGAGAACTGCGGTGCACGAACATGCTTTCGCTCTGGTGGCTTGCCCGTTGGCAGGTGTCTCAAAAAGGGGAGGGAGGGAGAAGGGAGGAGAGGGGAGTACAGTACAGGGAGGGGGGGTAGTGGACCTCGGGCTCAACTCAGATCTAGCTCCAAAGGGGACCAGGGCAGTTTCCACCGGACTATGAAAATAATGAACACAATATGTAGAAGTAATGGGAGACAATGAGAGAAAGGGCCGGGTCGAGACAATCAGAATAGGCTCACTTAACGTCAAGGGGCTTAATTCCCCAACAAAGCGCTCCATTTTGGGGCGAGAAATGAAGAACACAGGGCTAGACGTCCTCTTTATACAGGAGACGAGAACCGTGAGGGGCGAAGAGAGGGCCATCCCCGGAGCAGACGTGGGCCAGGCATTTTGGGCATCCGGCCCCACAAAGAAAGGCACCAAAAACTAACTAAGGTAACCAGTTGGGGGAGGGAGGACGGAAGGGCGTTGGTAGTGTCCGGTAACCTGCATAACTCCAGGGTCACTCTAGTAGCCATCTACTGCCCCAACGTAGGTCAGTGGGAATTCATCCAAGAGGTCATGGGAGAAGTGTGGCACAGGGCGGAAGGGCTCCTGTTCCTGGGTGGGGACTTCAACATGTGGTCGGACCGGGATCTAGACCATAGTGGGAGGATCACCCAGCCAGACGGCGCAGGGGGGAGTCCGGAACGAGGGCTCCGGGACCTGATGTGGGAACAGGGGCTCGTTGACATATGGAGGGAACTCCACCTGAGGGCTAGGGGATATACCTTCTATTCGGGAGCCCACGGAACCAGAGTGAGAATAGATTATTTGTTTACAGGACACCAGTACATGAGCAGAATAGACGCATGTGAGATTCCAGCTGGTCGGACCACAACATGGTCTGGACAGATGTCAGTATCTCAGGGCTAAAAACCAGGGAATCCTTGTGGAAATGTAACGATTTCCTTCTGAGGGACGCTGTGTTTAAGGAGGAAATGTTATCCGCAATCAGAGAATTCTTTGAGCTAAATAACACGGGAGAAGTGGATCCGGAAATTGTTTGGGAGGCGGCTAAGGCAACCTGGAGGGGTAGGTTGATGAGTGAAGGAGCTTCCAAAAAGAGGGAGAGGACCCTCCTGTCCCATAGGTTGAGGTCAGAGATACTCGCCCTGGAAAGGTCAGAGGGGAAGGGGAAAGGAGAAAAAGAGAGGGATCTGGGCCGGGCGAGAGAGAAGAGATAGGAACTCGGGGAAATAGAGCTGGTCAAAATAGTGGTGGGACTCCAACACCTGCGCCAGAGGTACTATGAAAAAGGCGACAAGGCCGACGCCATGCTCACAGCCAAACTCTGAGGCCAAAGAGCTGACAGGTGGGTGTCACGAGTCAGGAATGCAGTACAGGGGGAAAGATCAGACCCGGAAGGCATAGCAGAGAAATTCGCTAGCTTTTATAAGAGTCTCTATGGGAAGGAGGGGGAAGTGGCTAGGGAAGCACGAGAGGCATACCTTGATGGGGTCACCCTCCCGACTCTTGGAACACCGGAGTCCGTGGCCCGAGACGCCCCGATAAGAGGAGGAGGTGCTGGAAGCAATATCTGGACTGAAGCTGGGTAGGGCCCCTGGGGAAGATGGATTCACTGCAGGATTCTATAAGGCCTTCTCGGGCCTGTTGGTGGGTTTCTTGGCAGGTCTATTCTCAAATATAATGAAGACAGGGAGGGCGCCCCCGTCATTTGGCAAAGCGCTGATCACGGTGATCCCGAAGGAGGGGAAAGATCCAGCAGACTGCCGCTCCTATAGACCCATCTCCCTCCTCAACGTGGACGCCAAACTGTTCACGAGGATCATCGCGACGAGGTTAGACGGCCACATGCCGAACCTAATCCACTCAGACCAGGTGGGCTTCATTCAGGGTAGACAGGGGGCCAACACGCTTCGTAAAACTCTGCATCTCATGAGGATTGCAGCTCCGAAGGGTGATAACCCGGTCTTGGTGTCCGTTGATGCCGAGAAAGCGTTTGATTGGGTCGACTGGGGGTTCGTACAAGGGGTACCCGAGAAGCTGGGGTTTGGAATCGGGATCAGGCAGGCCATTAAAGCCTTGTACGAGTCACCTTCAGCCAGAGTGACGGTTAATGGACGCTTGTCAAGTACCTTCAGTCTCCAGACAGGGACGAGGCAGGGGTGTCCCCTCTCCCCCCTCCTCTTTGCCATAACCATGGAGATACTTGCAGAATACCTCAGAGGTTTTTCTATGGTGCGGGGCATAGAGGTGGGAGACCACACATTCAAACTTGGCATTTATGCAGACGACATCTTGCTGCACCTAAGGGAACCCACACGATCAATCCCAGTCGCTTTGCAGATAATCGAGCGGTTTGGCCGTTTCTCCGGCTTCAAGGTCAACTTGGGTAAGTCGATGATCTTTCCGTTTGCTTTAGATGCTGACAGGTGCTTATCCGAATTGTCCCCTCTAGGCCTCCAAGTCTGTGTTGATGGAATAAAGTACCTAGGGATTAATATTGTAAAACCCAGTGAGGATTTGAGCCAGGCAAACTACCCTCCACTGTTCAGGGAAATGGAAGGCTGGGGGTAGGGCTAATCTCGTGGATGGGTAGAATAAACGCGATAAAGATGAACCTGTTCCCGAGAGTACTGTACCTCTTCCATATGCTTCCCCTGGAGGCCCCCGCAATACACCTAAGAGAAGCCAGGAGGCGCATAGTGAAGTTGCCAGTGAGGGAGGATTCGTTCATAACTATCCAGGAACTTGAGGAGGCACTGTTAATGGGTAGACTCTCACCTCTCCTATACCTTAGACTCAAGGGAATCCTAATGAAGCCAAAACTGAAGCAATGTATACAAAGGAAGCTCACCCCGGTAGAAAAAATTCTGGATTCCCATACAGAAACGAAGGGGCTGATCTCACTCCTGTATCAAGCCCTTTTGACCCCCTGGGAGGGAACGACTGGGAGCCTCAGAAGGAAATGGGAAAGGGACCTGGGCTGCGCCATTGGGGATGGTCTCTGAGGGAGACTCTGTACCAGGGCCTTCAAGACGGCGATCTCCTGCCAATATAAAACCCATGCCCTCAAGCTTCTCCACAGGTGGCAATATGACCCGATCACCCTCTGTAAAATGTTCCTGGATGTTGTCTCAGCATGTTGGCATGGATGCAGGGGCAAAGCCGACTATTGGCACATGTGGTGGACCTGCCAAAAGGTCCAAACGTATTGGTCGGAGGTGCTTAGTTGGATCAGGGAGGCAGGGGAGGGGGACTAGCCACTAGACCCTATCCTGATGATATTTGGCTTACAACAAAGGGATGAGCTCTGGGAGAAATTACCGGACCTGACACACTCTCTTTTGCTGGCAGCTAGAGCGGCGCGAGCCAGAACCTGGAAAAGAGTGGCCCGCCCCACAAAAAGGGAATGGGTGGCAGTGGCCAAGGACATCTACTTTATGGATAGACTAATGGCTGCGATACATGGCTCAAGTGTGCAGATAGAAACAGACTGGCTACAATTTATAGAGGCGTTTGTCAACACAGAGGACGGTTCCAGAGGATAATCGGAACTCTCAACTCGGCCCGAAAATATCTTTTGCTTAGAACACATTGTAAAGGACTCAGGAGAATCGACTACACACCGACGGCCATAGGCCCGGTTTGCGCTACCCAAAGAGGTGAATCTTGAAAAGCGGACAATGAGCCTCGAGGAAAGGGTGGGGGGGGGAATAAGTGGGGGGAATGAAGGGGTGGGAAAGCACCAAAGTCTTGTGTTGCCCTAAAGCTTTGAAGTTGTTACGGGCATGGGCCCAACTTACACTAAATGCATAAGCTCTTTTGTTGTCTTGAAAAACCAATAAAAATTGAATTTAGAAAAAAAAATCTAATAAGAATAGGGTTTGTCTTTTTAGTTTTCCTTTCCATTTTCATGTTTGTAGTGGTTTTTATTTAGTTGCTATGATGACCCGACATGAATGCTCTGTCGTACTATTATTGTATATGAAATGAGTGCATTCCCTTAAGAACTTAGAGGTAATGTAAAAAAGCTCAGTATCTGACCCATCTTCCAGTCCTGAATTTGCACTATGACAGAGTTGTTCTTTTCTGTCCAGAAAGCTTATTCCCCCCCACCCCGCGAACTTTGTAAAAACTCTACCCTGAGTCATGAGGTGTGCTGTGATCATTGCCACTTGCACCATGCACCAACTTTCATAGATGTCTGCGTTGGATCCTCTTCTTTGTTGAATGACTTTTTGTGTGTAGAAATGCATAGATATTAAGTGACAGAAGGGAAATCGACAGTGGGCAGTCTCCCGTGGTTATGATCGATTCAAAGCTTTCCACTCCTCACTCTTTTGGTTGTTTCAGTTATTTTACATGCCAGACTTCCCTTTAAGTATTGTATTGTTTAAGGTAATACTATTTTCCGCTTTTACACATCCAGGTTGTTCAGAATCCTATTATAGAAAAAACAAATAAGGAAGGAAAACCTGTGGCAGAATATCAAGAAGATGAGTTACTGGTAAGGGTCAATTTGGCTTGATTTTCGCAAACAGGTTTGTTTATTCCACTCAATATAAATGGTTATTTTGCCTGCAGTATGATTTTTCGAGGAGGCAGTCGTCCATATTATATGCTAGTTCAATAGTGACCAGAAGCTAAACACTCTGTGGTATCAATCGCAAACACAGCAAGTTATTTAAGTATGTTGAGATTATTTGCGTAAATGCCCGACAATTGAAGGTGGGTCAATATAATTCCATGCAAAATTATGTATTACAAAACAGCTACAAGGTGGATGAAAAATAATGGGGCGGGAAGGGGTGGTTTCTAAAATGTCCCAAAACATTTTATTTGGCACCCACCCTTAGAAGAGTCTGGCACGGCTGATGAAGCGCAAGTGGTGTATTTAGTTACTTTATCAGTAGTCGAAATAATCTACAAAATATAAATAGTCAAGTAAAAAAACAAATGAAAATGGGTATTTTCGGGTTCCAAACGTGTACCAAAGCACATAGTATTTAAAGGGCTTTCTGCAGGGATAAGCTTCCCTGCAGGTCACAATGCTCCATTCCATCAGGATAGTTAAAGTGGTTTTTGTTTCTGCTGCACCAATCTGTGCAGGAGGCAGACCAAAGCTGGCCTGTCTGTCCCACTTTCAACATTTTAGCTCATCCCGCAAAAACCTGAAAATGTACGTTCTAGTTTGATGCCCATGAAAAGAATTGCAAGCATTTTCTCTGGCCCGAAAGGTGAAGGGTGTGTTGTACCTAAACCTCTACAGGAATCACGGAGGAATTTATATATCAAATGTGCCCTTCTTGTGTTTGCCTGCCTATGGGTGACCAAGTCCTCACAAAGCAAAAATAGAATGCCGAAGTAGAGGGGGGGGGGGGGTGTTGGGTCCCCTTATGCTAAATATTTTTAAACCTGACTCCATGCCACATGGAAATCCTGCTTGGGCGTGGCCCTCGTTACTCCGGCACAACGAAAGCCTTTTTAGTTGTTACTACCAACATTTTTAAAATGGGTCAGTTCAGAAGCCAATGAGAGGAAGCACAGGAACTTTTGTTATTCAATGAAATGAAGATGTTTGCGTGGAAAGAAAGACCCGTGTCCATAAGTAATGTTTAATTGTGCATGGCCACAGACTGGTGCTTTGTGCAGGCACAACAATTTAAGCCCACAAGTGAATATATCAACAAGTGTTAAAATCGCACATGACTCACAAGAAGGGTCCCACAAAGGCCTCCCTGTTGCTCTCCTTGCTTCTCCTTTGGTATCCTTTGATACACCTGCAACCACTTGACAGGTTGCAGGTGTGGACTGTCAATTGGTCTTCCCTGACTATGCTTAAAGGGTCATGCCTGATCTTCAAAGTACTCTGCAGGCATCTTCCTTGTCCCAGTACTAGAGTGGTGAAATTAGGTTTTACTGTTCATTACTCTGTGCCTCTTCCTTGTCCCAGTACTGTCAGAGGTAAAATGTGGGGAAATGAGGGGAGAGGTTTTACCGTAGCCTATAAAGCCTGGTGGAGGGTTAGGTTGGTCTTCAATAGGGAAAGGCGGATACCATGTCTCGCCTGTGGGCTCCCACTCACAAACTCCATGGACTCTCCACCGAGGTGATCCTCCCTCGCTTCTCCACCCCAGGGTCCGGATCCAAAATCGATGGCCTTTCCCTGGCCACCCGAGAAGAGGATGCAGGGGGAGTAGGAGTGAGGCTACCCTAAGGTTTCTCACAGGAGGAAGAACTAGAGAGGAATGTCAAGAGACCGGCTTGAGCAGTAGTCCAGTTTGCTGAGCACAAGAGTTTTTATAGAGTGGTTAGAAAGAAAAGGACACATTTTCTGAATGTTGACAAGGTTAATATGAGCAGTAGCGGCAGCGATGAGCTGTTGCAGTCGTAGGTCGCTATCAAAGAGGACCCCAAGCTAGTGAGCCTTGAATGAGGGAACAAGGTCAGACGGGAAGGAGAGAGGAGAGGGGAGGGATGGCAATGGAAGTTGGGAGAAATTGGACTGCCGTTCTTGAAGAGTTCGGCATGAGCAACCGAGAGCCATCCAGTGATGAATTGCAGCAAGACAGTTATAATCTGTTCCGACATGCCGGGGGTGGGGAAGAAGAGAAAGGATACACATATTTGAGTGTCCTTAGCAAAAAGGTGATGGTGAAAGGCAAAAAATGAAGTTCTCATAGGGCAGAGGCATAAAGAGGGACGAGCAGAGGTCCAAGAGCTGATCCTTTGGGGATGTCGACAAGGTGAGGGGCAGGGTCCGAGGTTTGCGAATTCCAAGGGATTTTAAAGGATCAACTTTTCATGTAGGTTCATGTGATGGGACCCATTCTGCCCAAAAGGGTGGTAAAATAGTGCATGAGATGCCATCTCATGTCAGCATTTCGCTCCTTCCCCTAAAACTGAAAGTAAGTAAGAGAAAACTGTCATAGGCTTGAAATATTTAATTAAAGAGTATAGTGCCTAGCGTTCTTTAGCTGCTGATTGCTTAAAGCTAAATGCTTAAATAAGTGCCTTGCATAGACAGTACATACTGGTAAGCACTAAGCGCTGAAAGGTAGTCTGAATGAGTATTCTATACTTTTGTAATACATCCTCTTAGTGAGGTATGTGCCCTTTAAGAATATATTCTTCATTTTAAATGTAGTTGTGCACAGAAACGTGTGGAGTGAACACGGGCAACAACCAGCAGGAAAAGAAAAGAATTTCAGTTTTATTCTTCCAAAAGGGATTTTTACAGTACCTCAAAAGAGCTATGTAGGCTGTCCTTGCATTTTATACAGGGCTGGAACAAGTAGTTGGTGATAAGCAAAATGATGTTACTTAATCACCACCAGAATCATCCTAGGGACACGATAAGTAGGCTTTTGACGCCTAGCTCTCGACAGAGCAAGCAGTACATTAGAGTCGGCTGGAAATTACCTCACTAATTGGGAATTGTTCAACAAACCTAAAAAGGTTGGTGACCAACTTATGAGATTGGAGGCGTGACGATTGGACAAGCACACCTTTATAGGCAGAGATTTAGAACCATTGCTTTATAGATTTACACTAAGAACCCCAGATTCAGAGAAGCTGTCCGTCAATTGAGCTGTGAGCTTACTGACTAGGGACTTTCTATTTTTTGGGTATATAATGGATGACTGATCTCCATTAGGGAGACTGACAGGCAAGCAGATTGTAAGCTGTCGTTCTGGGGCAGCTGGAGAAGCAGTCCTGAAGATCCTATTATCCTTTACAGGCCCCATCTTTGACAGGGGGATGCCCTTGTTAAGCTTAAAACCAGGCATCGCATCCGATAAGTGCTGGGTATTGGCTGTTCTTGAATTGAAATGCTCTTATCTTTTATTCAGCATTCACTATCATTATTGTATTCTATTCTGAAATTGCATTTTAGCTTTTAAAGATTGAACTGAATGCTTTTGCAATATTTTTCATTTGAGATTAGCATTATGAACATGCATTTTATTGCATTTTTATTAGTAAATTTCGGAAATAGTGTACAGCTTATCATTGGTTTCCATTGCTGTTACCTTTGGGTTTTATCAGGTTTATTAGTTATTAAATGCATCTGCCATACAAGGTTGCATTTCTCTAGCATTAAGAAAAAGATGCATGGTTTTGGTTTAGTGTACCATTTCGCAAAGGTAGCAAACAGCATTTTGCAGGTGTTTTGGTGTTTCGAATTAATTATGGTTTACTCTTGGCATTTCCAAAAGATTGTGCATTGCCTATTGGGGCCTTGATGAAAGGAGCAGTAATTGTGTGTTGAGATTATGGAAAGAGTTTTTATTTTCAGCACCTGCTCAGAATGAAATTTGAATTCTGGTTTATATGCGGTGTAAACCTGTATTAAGATTTATTGTATTTTAGCATTTAAGGAGTAGGCTGAGAGCTGTTTTTTTAGTTGTTATAAAATATTATACATTTCACATTATTGGTCATTGCATTCATTTGACTCAATATATAATATCATATTCAATTTTGGAAAATGTTATGCTAAAATGACAAATTGACATGCCATTCATTCTGTTTCATTACTGTTTTGTTCTGCTCATGACATGCACAATATTTGAGGTAACTTTTTTGGGATTCTGTCACACACTGGCAGTACCAATTTAGCGTTGAATGTGCTTAACGGTGGGACAAAGGGAAGAATTCTTAGTATGTGTTGTGAGATAAAACCAAACGCTAAATGCATCCACAAACTCACATTTCTCAAAAAATGTGTAGTTGCAGGCACAGAAAGGGTTCTGCTCATAGGCATGGCGGATACGTCTGCCAGTTTCTATGCCATAACCTGTGCTGCTTGTTGCCTAAGAGGGCTGCTAGGTTCTTTCTGTACAGGCACAGGTGCGGTTATTCCTCCTAAGAACCAGCATGTCCTAGCGGAACGTGCATTTTCAGGAAAAATGCAACAGCAGAAGGCAATTCCCTGCAAGAGCAGATTAGCGAAACCAAGGTTAGAGAGAAAGTTGGAGACATGCAGGAGTCCAGATTCGGTGGAGTCTTTCCTATGGAAGCCAGATTGAAGGGAAGATTGAAGGGATCTCCAAGACCATTATCCTGAAGGTCCTGAGTGAGTTCTGTCAACTAGAGGACCTGTTGTGTCAAAAGGTTGTTGTCTTTACCACAATATGTTTAACTAATGTGAAACACATTGGGCCTCATTACGACCCAGGCGGAATGGGTTTAATGGCGCCGGTAAAGGTGCTGGTGCTGTTAAACCCATTCCAACCTATTACGAGGTTCCCTTGCGGGACCCGCTCTGGACATCTGGACGTTTTATTTATTTTACATTTTGCATATTTATGATATACCTATTTTTTTATTTCTTTGTAAATGGCTTAAGCTGAATAAAGTATTTACTACTACTACTTAGTTGCTCTCCATTAGCTATTGATTTGTTATCATCTTTTGAATGCACTGAAATGAAAATTTGAATTGATGCCTCTTTAACGTTACTACCCTGGTGGGGGTGGCATGCACTGCTAGTGAAATCCCACGTTCCATGCCCCTGACGGCCAGCACCCCGTCACCATCTTCCCCTCACCCTCCGTCCAGTTATTTCTTTAAACCCCCCCGCCACCATATCATCGTCCCCTCACCCTCCGTCCAGGGATTTATCAGCCCGGCACACCAAGTTATAACCCTTGTTTTAGCCCTTAGAACGGGAGCTTAATGCCATATTAAAGGTTCATGTAATTTATCACCCTCTGGGGAATAATGATATATTTGATATATTTGAATCAATAATTGATTTACTTAATCACAAATGCATGATCTCTTTCTCAGTCTTGTTTAGGAGATTATTCCTTGGTGAAATACATCATGCCCTTATTTTAACACATTAGCTTTTTTTTATTGAGCTCTTATACTTTCAACAGAGGTTTGCGATTTTCCTAAACATGTGAAAGGTATTCTTCTAGACTGAATCATTAATCCATGCAATTTTAAACTAAATGTGAAATGCCAGAATGATGATTGGTCTGATCATATGTTGGTTATGTGTTCTTCAACTTTTCAATTACAAGTGAACTAATTGCTGGTTCAAAAAAGAGATACTTTCTCTTGCATCTGCATTGCCAACCATTTCTATTCAGAAAGACAACCATTCTGGTGATGACACTTTTAGCCATTTTCAAGAGGATATAAAACTTGCTATGGATGGTATAGCACCAATGTATATGAACAAATAATTTAGCCAAAACCTTTGCTCCCTGTTTATCTACTAGTTTAAATATACAACACCAGAATGTTCATCACTTGGATCGTATTTAGTGCTCCTTGTCTTCAGATGGCAATTTAGAGAACTTAAAGACATGTCGCTGCTATTTATCTGAGATTTCTAATTCATGCCTTAATTGAATCAGCTTCAAATCAACCAAAAGCACTTTTTTGATGTGTTGAAAGCTATACAAAATTCACTTCCTCCTAATCAACTCTCGTTCTCGAGTATAACATGTTAACATTTTGCTGTATTCTTCTCTAACAAGATCAAAGACCTTAGGAAAGAGATCCCCAGCACAAACAGTTAATATGCTCTTTTAACTTGTAAAGCTAACACTATATGGGATGGTTTCTTTTTTTCCAGACACTGTTAAAACTGATCTCTGTAATGCAAAAGACTAAAGCTACTTTTTTTTCCCTGAAGATTCTTGTCCGGCCCCCAAAATACAGAACCTTTCCTGATTTTCCTTCCTTTTTTGTACAGCTTTGTACAAGTTCTCTTCTTGTGGCGTTCCGCGGAGGACTCCTTCTCCCGGCCGGACCGGGACATGTATAAGTGCGCGCGAGTCGAGTCTGACTCCAGCGCGAGCGTTCAAAATTCCAGGAAGTCGCGTGTTCCAGGACGTCCAGGAAGAGGATGTAAGAAAGGTAAGAGATACTGGAAACAGGGGAAAAGGGAAGAAAGAATGAGGGAGTTGGCCAGGAACTTGGAAGGGTAACGCCGAGCAGCACACACACACGTCGAGACACTACCTAGAGATAGCGTTCAGACGCACGGAGGCCGGGGGCGTGGCCCATTTATAGAACGTGCCGTGTCCGACGTACAGGCTAGTACGGAACACGGCACTGGGCACGGCCATGTTGGAAGTATCAAGGAGCACACACTCTGTCTGGACCAGGACCAGGAAGACCAGAAGGGGCTATGTCCATGGTTCATGACAGCATGCCTCCTCCGAAACTCCGTCCCACCAGGCTTGCCAGGATGTATGAGATGGAATCTTCTCAGCAATCGAGGGGTGTTTAGGTTGGATAGTGGTTCCCATGTTCTCTCGCTAGGAGGATAGCCTTTCCACTCGACCAGGTATTGAAGCCGACCCAGTTTGTACCTGGAGTCACATATTCTGGATACTTCATATTCCAGCTGATTGTCCACAATCACAGGACTGGGTCTGCCGCTTTTCCGGGTGGAGTGGATGTAGGGTTTGAGTAGAGAAGTGTGAAAAACTGGATGTATTCTCTTCCAGGAGTCTGGTACCTTGAGCCGATAAGAAACAGGATTGATGATTTCTTTTATGGAAAATGGACCATAATATCGGGGGGCTAACTTGTTAGGGCGTAGATGTCGTGGTAATAGTTTCGAGGACAACCAGACCTGGTCACCAATTGAATAGGAGGGTTCTGGTCTTCTTTTGGAATCAGCATATCGCTTAGTGCGAATCTGGGCCTTTCCCAATTGTTCCTTGGCTTCCTTGTGGATGTTGAGGAGAGTTTCAATCCAGGAATCAAGTGAAGGTACTGGAGTTGGATGTGGTAGAACTGAAGGTAACACGGAGGGATGAAAACCTTGACTGCAATAGAAGGGGCTAACGTTGATCGCTGAGTGATCTGAATTGTTATAGGCAAATTCGGCCAAGGGTATAAGGAGGGACCAATCATCCTGTACCTTGGTTGCGAAACAACGAAGATATTGCTCCAGGGTTTGATTAACACGTTCTGTGGTCCGTTGGTCTGTGGGTGATATCCAGATGAAAGAGCTTGTTGAATCCCTAGAACACGACAGAGATGTTTCCAGAATTGTGAAATATATTGCGGTCCTCGGTCCGATATGATCTTGGAAGGGAGTCCATGAAGACGGAAAATGTGTTCTAGGAAAATTCCTGCGAGCTCTGAAGAGGAAGGAAGTTTATAGAGAGGCGTGAAATGTGCCATATGAGTAAACAAGTCTATGGTTACCATGATGGTCGTGTACCCCCGGGAAGGTGGTAATTCCACAATGAAGTCTGTAGCTATACATTCCCATGGTCTTGTTGGCAGTGTAGGTTGCAATAGAAGGCCCGCCGGTCTCTTATTGTCATGCTTATTCTGACTGCAGACAGTACAGGTCTTGATGTACTCTTGTACCTTGCATTTCATTTCCGGCCACCAAAACTGTCATTGTATAAGACGGAGCGTGTTGGTTACACCACGATGTCCAGAATGAAAAGTATCATGGCAGAGAGTTATTATTTTATGTTGAAGTTTCGGTGTGGGAATGACCAAGGAATTGTCCTTGAATAAGTATCCTTCCTTGATTCTTAAGTTCCAGGGATTCTTCCTAGAGACGTCCTTCCTGAGGTCAGAGGACTGGGTTTTGGCTCGAATCTCTTCCAAGAGGTTGATCGCTTGAGCTATAAAGATTGTGTTGGGAAACATTGTAGGATAGGTCCTATCTTCAGTGGTTAAATAGTCAGGACGTCGGGACAAGGCGTCCGCAATTACGTTTTGTGATCCAGGAACATGAGTGATTTGGAATTGGTACTGGGCGAAGAAGTAGGCCCAACGCGCCTGACGACTGTTCCTGCACTCCATAGATTGGAGAATTTGTAGATTTCGATGATCCGTACGGACCTGGACTGGATATCTAGCACCCAGGAGTAAAATGTCGCCATTCTGTGAAGGCTTGGTGGATTGCCAACGGCTCCTTTTCCAGGACGGAGTAATGGGTTTTGCTGGTTGTTAGGGTTCTATACAGGTAACCCACTGGGTGGTCCATCTTGTCCTCAAGCACTTGTTTCAAGACTGCTCCTATGGCATGGTTGGAGGCATCCGTTTCCACTATGAAAGGGCGATCTAAGTCAGGCTGAGCCAGGACGGGGGCTTGCGTGAATCTTGTCTTCAAGCGTTGAAAAGCCTTCTCTTGCGAGGAAGACCAGATGAAGGGAACATCGTTCTTCAGCAGAGCAACTATCGGTTGGACGAGCTCAGAAAAGGTAGGAATGAACTTTCGATAAAAGTTAGCAAGTCCCAAGAAAGACTGAACCGGTTTCACCGATGTAGGAGCAGGCCAGGCCCGAATGGCCTTTACCTTTGAAGGGTCCATTCCAACTCCTTCTGGGCTGAGGATGAATCCAAGGTAATGAACCGAAGTCACGTGAAAAAGACATTTCTCAGGTTTGACCAAGAGCTTGTTTTCATGGAGCCGTTGTAGTACCGCCATGACACGTTCTTCATGTTTCAAGGGATCCTTGGAATAAATCAAAATGTCGTCTATATAGACAATGACAAAGAGAAAAAGCATGTCAGAAAACACCCTATCCATGAAACGTTGAAAAACTGCAGGGGCATTAGCTAATCCAAAGGGCATGACTAGAAGTGACCAAAGGGTGTTCTAAAGGCGGTCTTCCATTCGTCCCCTTCCCGGATGCGGATTAAGTGATAGGCACCCCGGAGGTCCAACTTCGTGAATATTACGGCGCCTCTGACAGCTTCCAGGATATCTGAAATCAGAGGCAGAGGGTATCAATCTTTGAGGGTGCATTGATTTAGACCACGGTAGTCGAGGCAGGGTCTGAGTTCCTTGGAATCCTTCTTAGGAACGAAGAACAATGAGGCAACCACTGGAGATTTTGAGGGTCTTATGGTGCTATTTTTCAAATTGATGTCCAGGTATTCTCGGAGGGCCTTTTTCTCAGGTTCTGAAAGGATAAACATTCTGCCAAAGGGATTTACTGCCGAGGGATCTGTCTCAATGGCACAATCTTCGGGTCTGTGAGGGGGTAATGCCTGGACTATGGCAGTCGAAAAGACATCAGTATATCCTTGGTAAACCTCTGGGACTTGGACAATGTTGGAAACCATGAGTGAGGTTTTTTGCTCTCCTGAATGTTCAATAGCTGGTGTTAAGGAGAGATCCAGGGATAAACAGTGGGACATACAAAACTCAGAGCCCAGAAACAATGACCCTGCTGTCCAATTAATGTACGGATTATGTCTTTGAAGCCAGGGCATACCCAGAACCATTGGGTAATGGGCTGATTTGATGATGTCGAATGTAATCTGCTTTTGGTGGTGGTTTATGGAGAGACGGACCTCTTTTGTCTGTAGGGTTATGGGTCCTGAAGAGAGAGGTCTCCCATCAATTGCTTCTACCGGCTGTTTAATGTTCCGTGACTCATATGGTATTTTATGTCTGATAACCCAGTCTTGATCAATGAAAATTCCCATAGCTCCACAGTCCACCAGGGCCAGTATGGGATAGGTCTTGTGCTTGGAGGGCGATAGAAAGGCCTGTAGCACCACCAGGTTATTCTGTCCAGGAGAGTTCAAGGATGTGATTGATGTGGAGCAGACATCTTTCTCCCGAAACCTCGCTCCATCTAGGGCCGGGAGCTGGCGTTTCCCAAACGCCGTGGAGGGGCTACAGGACATTCTCTAACAAGATGCTTGTCTGAGGCACAATACATACAGAGGCCGGTGTGAATTCTTCTCATCCTTTCTTGTGGAGTAATTGGCCCACGGAAGGCGCCTATTTGCATTGGTTCGGAGTCGTTATCAGGGGTTGAGACAGGATCGGATTTCACAGTCTACTCCGGAGGGGATCATTGAAAGGCAGTCTTAGCCTTTTTCCTTTCAGCCCTTCTTTCCTGGATACGAAAGTCTATTTGTAAGGCTAGATCTACTAAAGCCTGAAACGAACTGGGGCGAGCCACTCTGGCTAATTCATCCTTGATATCGTCATTTAGACCCCTGCGAAATAAGGTGAAACTCGCTTCAGGGCCCCAATCAGCCTCCTTTACCAGCTGTTTGAATCTGGTAACGAACGTTAGCATATCCTGGGATCCTTGCCGAAAATCAAGTAGGCGTTCCTGGGCGCTGAACACTTGTTCGGGGCGGTCAAACATAGACTTGAGCGCCTGGATAAATGCATCATAATCGTCCAGGAGGACGTCTCCAGAGTTCACTAGGGGAGTGGCCCAAGATAACGCATTCCCTGTAAAATGGGAGATTATGAAGCCCACCTTGGCCCTGGAAGTTGAAAAATAATAGGGCTTGAATGTAAAATGCACCAAGCAGGAATCCAGAAATCCACGTAAGGATTTTGGCGAGCCATCGTATTTGTCTACCACTCCACCCAGTATCACGCTTTCCTTATTGGCAGAGTCACGTGACAGCACTAATTGTTTCAAGGCTGCGTTCTCTGCCTTTAAGTTCTGTACCTCGGTTGTTAGCTCCTGCATGCCGCGCATGAGGTCCTGGACCACTTTCTCCATAGCGGTATCAGTGTTGATCGTTTGGCGTCTCAATCTGTCAAAGGTTTCCCCCCGGCTCACCTGAGTTCTCTTCTTGTGGCGTTCCGCAGAGGACTCCTTCTCCCGGCCGGACCCTGCACGCGAGTCGAGTCTGACTCCAGCGCGAGCGTTCAAAGTTCCAGGAAGTCGCGTGTTCCAGGACGTCCAGGAAGAGGATCGAAGAAAGGTAAGAGATATTGGAAACAGGGGAAAAGGGAAGAAAGAATAAGGGAGTTGGCCAGGAACTTGGAAGGGTAACGCGCCGAGCAGCACACACACGTCGAGACACTACCTAGAGATAGCGTTGAGACGTGCGGGGGCGTGGCTCATTTATAGAACGTGCCGTGTCCGGCGTACAGGCTAGTACGGAACACAGCACTGGACAGGGCCATGTTGGAGTATCAAGGAGCACACTCTCCGTCTGGACCAGGACCAGGAAGACCAGAAGGGGCTATGTCGATGGTTCATGACAACTGGCCGTTTCCCTGATGTTTTTAAAACTGATCACGTCTCTCCTTTTGTTAAACACAAAAACAGTCTTGATGCTGATTGTCTGGCTCACTTTAGACCAGTCACCTCATTACCGTTTTTAGGTACATTTATGGGAGGGTTGTTTAAGATCAATTAAATGACTGCATATCTAAACAAAATGAACTTGATTTTGACTCAATCAGGATTTCACACTGGTTGTAGAACTGAAACAGCCACATTACAGATTCTGGACAACATAGACAGAATTATGGACGACTGTGGTTCTTGTATGCTTGTGCTGCTAGATTTATCGGCAGCATTTGATACAATCGATCACGAGATTCTTTTTTAAATTCTATCTTGTCGTATGGGAATTTGCGGTGCAGCATTGGACTAGCTGCGCTCATTTCTGATGCATAGAAGGCAAATGGTTGTGATGGAGAGTTCTTGTTCCGAATCAATTCCAAGTCCCTTTTGGTGTTCCTCAGGGATCTATACTTGCTCCTTTGCTCTTCAACCTGTATATGGAACCATTAGGGATTGTAGTTTCTAAAAATGGAATTCATATGCATCAATATACTGTTACATCTGAAAATTTCATCTGAAAAATATTTTTTGCAGCTCCTTTATTTTCTTGCAGATATTGAATCATGGATGTATTCTCACTTTTAGAAACTAAACCAGTCAAAAAATGTTTTTATTCTCAAATTCCAAATTCCAAATTTTCAACAAGACTCTTTATTGGCATTTTGCAAACTAATAGATTGCTGTGTACATTATTTGAGTCATAGTGCGGTAAGATTACAACAAACAAAATAGAAAACACAACCTCTGAGGAGGTAACCAATATCGGGGGTGGGGAGGGGGGGATGTCCAGGGGATCAAGGGAGAGAGGGCAGCTTCAGTTTAAGGTTGGGGAACATCAGGAGCTGTCCTTGGAGACCTTGGTGGGTAGGTCAACTGTGGTTCAGTTTCAGGTGAGGGAGTACTGCTACGGGCGGTGCGTTGCTTTGGCCAATAGTGAACATGTAGACGCCCACCCAGGCCTCGCCGGCGAGAGCACAGATAGTTTTTTAATCCGCTTTTGCCATCCAGCATCGAAACGGTGGCTGCCTGGCCACCCCGGGGAACTGTTGAGCTGTAAAACTTACTTCTGTTCCCAAATCGGATGACAGTGATCTTTTCAGCTGCTGCGATCTCCCAGCACTTTGCCCACCACATGGGGGTCGCCGGGCTCTCAGGGTGTTTCCACAGTCTTGCTATTGAGATTTTTGCATCTGTAAGCAGGTGTGTGCAGAGGTCTGCCAGTCGGCCGGACATCGGGAATTGACCCACGCCAGTGTCGCCCAACAGAACTATGCCCGGGTCCAAATAGGCTTTTAATGTCTATCTGATTTTCAAACTCAAAAATTCTGTTGGCATCTGCTGAGTTTGCCCCGACAGCAAAATCACAGTTTTTCTTTCTTTCTTGATTGTAGCCTGTCTTTTATTCATCATATTAATTCACTGATCAAATCTGCTCATTTCCATTTGTTTTCATTGAGAGCGCTGCATCAATATTTTTCTCATGATAATTTTTGTCTTTTAGCACACTCTTGGGTTTTATCCAGAATCGATTTTGCTAAGTCAGTTTTAGTTGGTGTGCAACATTCCTATATAGTGCCGCTGAAAGCGGTTTTCCATGAGGCTACCTTACTGGCTTGGGGGGCCAGAAGATTACTCGATATTACTCGGATTTTACAGTTGCTTCATTGGTTTCCATTGCATGGCAAAATTATTTTTGAACT
The DNA here is from genome assembly GCF_040938575.1 of Ambystoma mexicanum. Lineage (NCBI taxonomy): Eukaryota > Metazoa > Chordata > Amphibia > Caudata > Ambystomatidae > Ambystoma > Ambystoma mexicanum. Next base: position 1,302,612,875 of record NC_090923.1, on the reverse strand, counting down.
GCTATGTAGCATTTACAGAGTTCTTTGTTTTCAGTCCCCTGTACATTTGGTAGAAAAATTAAATATCAGAATGCTATAGAGGCCTCTGTAGCGGTCAGTCTCTTTTCCGAGAATTTCCAACTTTTAAACATAAATCGTCTTTTCTGGTGCGGTAGTGTTTCACTGGAATTCTCTGCCCCCCTAGTCTATGCAAAATCCATGTCTACCTGAAATTCAGGAAACCATTGAAAGCATGTCTGTGAAGTTTTCCCTTCTAAAGGACATCATCGATTGGCTGCTTATGATTGGCACCAGTTTTGACTGCATTTTTTTATATTGTACTGAGACCAGGTTTGGCAGTCCAGAAGTAAGTGTGCCGGTAACAATGTACCGGCACCCTTTATGGACAGCCAAACTACGTGTCTGCCGGTAGGGGCAACTGGACTCCTGGCAGGTCAGCCCTACTGGCAGAGTTTTCACTGAAGCACCGGCACCGTTAAAAACTATGCCGGTGCCTCAGTGTCCCCATTCCCATGGAGTCCTATGGGACTCCACAAGAATGGGGATTTACCGTTTCGCTGCCGCTCATGATATCCTGGTAGCACTGGGATATGAGGCGGTGGAAACGGTGTTACGGGGTCAGCGGTAGCCCACCGCCTACCGACGGGTTAAGTGAGATGTTTATGAGGGAGGAGTTGAATAATGGCATATTCAAAAGAGGAAGAGTTGATGTCAGAGGAAAGGTAGAGGGGCAGTGTTGAGGGCCTTATTGATGAGGAACCCCACACCAGCATCCTTCTCAGCAGGTCTGACAGAAGGGAGCAGAGTCAGTGTCGAGAGCTGCTAGTGTAGCAGAGTCATGAGGCGAGATCCATGTTTCTGTGACAGCAAAAAGTGAAAGTTGAGGGTGATGAGAGTCGAAGTGGTCATTGATGTAGGAAGACTTTTTGCAGAGGTATTGTGCATTCAAGAGGCCAAGTGAAAGAGTGACAGGAGGCGGGGGAGAGGAAAAGGTGGCGTGCGGTATGCAAGGATAGATGAGGTGAGTAGTAGTGGTGTGGATAGGGGATAATAACAGTGGTATGGCTAGGGGAGAGTGATAATGCTGTGGACAGGGGAGAGTGGTAGTGGTGTTGAAAGGGGAGAATGGTGGTGAGGTCAGGGGAGAGGTGTAGTGGTGTGGAGAGGGGAGAGGAGTAGTAGTAAGGTGAGGGAGGAAAAGAGTAGTCGGGAGAAAGATTGAAGGGCCAAGCTAGCCATAGCAAGAGTAAAAGAGGACGAAGAGCCAGGGAGAGAGACGAGATGGCGGGTGGAAAAGAAGAGAGGAGAGTAGGTAGAGGAAGGCACAAAGCTTGAATCATACATTTGGGAGATCTTTTGACTAGGAACTCCTTGATTATTCCCTGAGGAAGGTTACCTAAATAAGGCATTTTCCCTTAGGCCATCATGGCACGGCAGACAGCTTATCGTAGCCTGGGTTTGAGGGACTGCCCATCTCTGGGTTGGGGAGGGGTGGTCCTTGTAACCCGTTTTGACCAATCTAAAAATAAAAACCCTTGAACTATCTTTGGGAGTTGGTGTGTTATTCAGGCTATCTGTGACAGTGCCTTAAAATGAATAAATATAGCCTCCTAGCACATGTGATGGATAAAATAATAGCTGGCAGGTCTAGTTTGAGTGTAGCCCGAAAGCCCTATGGAGTCTTCAAGACCAGCTCCGAATGATGCAAGTGCCTCACATTACGCCAATGACATTTATGACGACAAGGCCAGCAATCGGCCCTTGTCAGGAGTAGCTGGGAACCCCTCTCAGCTGGGGGTAATCGGCCTACCAGGGAACTTGGTATGCTGCCATTAGACAGCAAACACCAGCGTAACCAGGGGGCCAGCCATAAGCCCCTTTTCAAAGCTTCCCGCACATACACATCCCGGGGCAGGAGAGCAGCACAGATTGGAGAGAAAAAGAAGACCAATCTCTAGGAAGTGAGGGATAGTTAAGGGAAGGCAGGAAGCAGGGTGGGTGGCTGTACGAGGTGAGTAGTGGAAGTGGAGAAAAGGGCTCAAAATTACCAGTGGCTGGAAGCTATTTAGCTGCTGTCCTTGTAGGTTAGAACAACCTGGTTAGGTTGGCCCGGCCGCAACCAGGAGCTACTTTTGACTTCCCATGCCAATTGAAGCCATACAAACCTATCTACCTGACATCATATCGTTGTGTTTGAGAATGTGTACAGAGAAGCATTAGGACACATGCAGTAGACATTTAAATCATATTTGGTCGCATATGATGGACAAAAGATGACAGTGTGGAAGTAAGATTTGAGACTCACTATGTACTAGCTTCATGTTCTATAGAGGCACCTGCTTACTTGGGGATGCGCGATATCTAGGAGCTGCTTTTTAGGTCCTGCTCATTAAATCCTTATTTCAGCCCCTGCGATAACAGCCAAGAAACCAGCAAGAGGAAGGAAGGAGCTGCAGATTGTGGTGGAGATTGTTGGAGAAGGCAGTGTTCGAAATAGCTGGGTGCTTTTTAGCTCCTGTTTATGGTCTAGAGGAGCTGGCTAGACACCAATAGATACCAGTAGCTGCATTTGGCTCACCAAACCAACTTGTGTAATACAAATATACTTATCTAACATTAACTATGTGTCTATGAATTGGCATAAAAGTTGTAATAATAAATCTCTAGAAGCTATTTAAAGCACTATGTACTGGGCACAAGTTCAGTCAAATTCATTTGGAAGTTAAATTTGCTGTATACTCTGTATTAGTACCCGGTGAGGGCTCAATCAGAATGAAACAAGCATTCTGATTGGCCCTTGCCAGGGCTCTACCCAGCCGGGAATCCCTCGGCCGGGATTCCACGGCCATTGTTCCCGGTGGGGGCGTGGCAGCCCCTCAGCCAATGAGAAGGCTCAAAGCGGGGCTATCCCTGCTCCCAGCCTCCACACGGCTGAGAAGCTGCCTTCGCCCCCCGCCGGGGACTCAGGTATGTTTATTATTTTTTTTGTATTCCCTTCCCTCCCAACTCGAACTTACCTAATGCCTGCTTTGTCCCCGGCGGGGGACGATGGCAGCCTCCAGCCATGTGGAGACTGCCATGTGGAGACTCGAAGAGGTATTTCTTTAACCACCCCCACCCTCCCAACACCACTTACGTTCTTCTCTTTTTTTTTCGGGAGTGGACAGAAGGGTTCCCAATGCGTCCGCTCCCGATGGCCACCATGAAAAGGGAAAACGGACTCTGTTTTCCCTTCCCGGCGGCCATTTTCCCAGTCATTTTGTTTCTTTCTGTTCCGAAATGCTGCAGCGTTTCGGAACAGAAAAAACTACTTTTAGTACCCCAGTCTCGCAGATCATGCGGGCCAGGGTACTAATAGCAATATGCCCCTTGCAGCGGGGGCATTAACGAGTCAGGTAATGCCCCGGTGCCTTCGTTAAGACCTTCCCTTCACTCTGGCCTAATATGAGCCCCGGGGCATTACCTGACTCGGTAATGCCACCGCCGCTTGGTTATTGCTTAATTATTGACTCATAAAGAAGGAAGAACTAACAGAAAGGAAACGTAAGAGAAATAAAAGATAAAGCAATTTAAAGAAGGTAACACATGAAGACATGTAAAGCAACATGTCAAGAGACAGAGGATTCAATATAGGGATTCAGTATAGCTAAGGGCTACGGCAAAGGCCAGCTCCCATTCCCTGTTTGCCCCTATTCGCCCATGGAAGACAGACAATACACCCTACAGTGACAACCCGGTAAGGTTGTATGGAAGGTGAGCCACAGACATTACTGTGCTCAATTAAAACCCTCCCACTTCTTCATTACTAAGTCAAATCTGAACATTGTGTAGATTACTTTCTGCTCTCCTTAGACAGTCTGATAGATGTACTTAAAGGGCAGACGTTGTGTTGTACTTAGATATATTTGGGGGGCACAAATGTGTTGCACTTAGATGTATGTTGGGGGCAGACACTGTGTTGCACTTAGATGTATTTTTGGGGCAGACAATGTGTCACACTTATGATATGATATGGCATTTGTAACGCGCCTATACACAAGTGTTTCAAGGCGTGACGAGGCAGGGAGGGGGGAACAGGGGGAGGACAGACAACGATCCTACTAGGCCAGGTGTCATTCAGACCGCGCAAGTGCAGGGTAGGGGGAAGGGAAAAGTGCAGTACAAGGTAAGTAGAATAGAAATAAATAGATAAATAAATAAATAGGGCCAGCTGGTGGCAAGTGCAAGGTAAGTGCAGACAAGTGCTGGGAAGGGGGGGCTGTAGGGATACAGAGACAGTCCCGCAGTGCAGGGGTTGCCATGGAGGCAGTGCAAGTGGAGAGTGGCTGGGCCCAGGACCGAGGTCGGTGAGAGTGGCCAAGTTTCAGATTCACTGCAGAATTTAGTGAAGAATTTAGCAGGGGAGAGGGAGAGAGAAAGCAGAAGCAAAGAGGAAGGTTTTGAGGTGCTTCCGGAACCGGAGATGGTTCTCCTCAAGTTTCAGGGAGGCAGGAAGGCTGTTCCAGAGGGAGGCTCCTGCCGCGGAGAGAGATCTACCCCCAGCTCTTTGCTTCGAGAAGCGGCTGACCCTGAGGGAGTTGGAGACGGATGAGCGAAGGGCTCGGGAAGGAAGATATTTAGGAAGAGAGAGTTGCAGGTATTTAGGCCCCAGGCCCCAGAAGGCCTTGTGGACAATGCAGAGGGTTTTGAACTTAATCCTCGCAGCCACTGGGAGCCAGTGTAGAGATTTCAGTCCTGGAGAGATACGGTCCCTGGGCTTGAGGCCAAGGACAAGTCTCGCAGTTCTGTTCTGGATGAGTTGCAGAGGGCGGAGAGTGGAGGCAGGCAGATTAAGATAGAGACTGTTACAGTAGTCCAGCTTCGAGAGAACCAGGGCTCGGGAGACAGTGAGCTTCTGGGGGAAGGAGAGGAAGGGAAGAATACCTCTAAGGAGGTGCAGCTGGTAGTGTGACTTCTTAGAGACGTCAGATATATGAGGAGAGAAGGAGAGTGTGGAGTCAAAGATGACCCCGAGGTTTTTTGCCTTGGTCTGGCCTTGGTCTGCCCCTAAAATACTTAAATGTATTTTAGGGGCAGACCATATGTTGCACGTTTAGATAGATTTGTGAAGATTTGCCATGCGTCACATTCGATAGAATTGTGAAGATTAGCCAAGCGTCACATTTAGATAGATTTGTGAAGATTCATGCATCACATTTAGATAGATTTGTGAAGACTAGCCAAGCGTCACATTTAGATAGATTTGTGAAGACTAGCAATGCGTCACATTTAGATAGATTTGTGAAGACTAGCAATGCGTCACATTTAGATAGATTTGTGAAGATTCATGCGTCACATTTAGATAGATTTGTGAATATTAGCCATGCATCACATTAGCTGTTTAATCTTGCTGCACTCAGAAGCACATTTTGTGTCTGGTCATTCTTGCTGTGCAGAGAGGGGCTAGTGGGAGTAGCCAATGTATTTCACTTAGAGGAATATGTGGGAGTGGCTAGTGTGTTGAGCGTGGAGGGGTGGTGGGGCGGCCAGTGTATTGCACTTGGATTGAGTTGCAGCTGAATGAACTCAGAGGGCACACTTGGAAGAACTTTGAGAGTAGCCAATGTACTAACCACCCTGCCCCCCTCCAACATACCTCTCAAGTACTATAAACACCCTATGGGCTAGCCAAACTATCCACAAACACACACCCAACATAACTAACATTTGCATACAACAAACAGTCCCAGACACTGGACCTTACCTTTACGGATACAACAAGCCAGTGGACGCAATCAACTCATCTGCAAACCAACACAAATAGACGTTCGTTTCTCCTGGTTCTGGTTTTATCCTATCATTCCAGCCACACTAACCCACCCCAACCTCTTTCTTGCTGAGCCACGTGAGCGCCTGGAGACCACCCCAATGGTAACGATGTGCGTTATAAGATAACATAACATAGACAGTCATCAATAGAGAACAAGAAATAGCAACACTACTATAGAACTAAGGGGTTCAAGTAATGCACATTTTTAGGTGCATGCCACAGTATGGCAAGAAAAAACAAATCCTGCCATCTTTCAGGCACTCCATTTATGAGGCCAGACTTTAATTGTAATAGCTCCTGCATCACAATGAGTGACTCCTGGTCAGATGAAAATCCTGACACCCAGGAGCTACTTCATAATCCTGCTCCATTTATTCCAATTTCGACCTCTGGACAGTGAGGTGTTGATTTAGTAGTGATAGTGGATCTGCAGTGCGAGGGGACGTGTGTGTGAAACAAATGTGTAGGAAAGGTAGTGTAAGGTGTGAGTGTCAGAAAGCTGGTACAGAGTGAAAGGAGACTGATTGAGCAGTACTTTGGGAGGAGTGTTGTAGATGGGGAAGTGGAAGGAGCAGTGTAGTAGTGGGAAGAGTGTCGCAGTGGCAGGAGGAATGTAGTTGTGGGGAATGTAAGGAAGGCATGGTATCAACAGTAAGACAGACACAAGTGACCACAGTTGAAGGTTGTTTATTGAACTTCAAAAAGGGTTTGAAAAACGCCTATCTAATCCTAAATCTACAGATGGGAGCAAGCTACGACCATCAAATAATAACACAGTCCTTGTAGTGTCTTGTCAAAATAAAAGGGCTTATACTAATAAACAGATTGCCAATCCGTACCTCTAAATACAAATAGTGTGGGAAACAATGTTAAGAAAAAGTCAATAGCGCAGGTTGGAGGGGGGATGAAAGAGGCAGCAAAAGTAGCTACTAACACTCGCTTCATCGGTCAAATGACTGAGAAGGCGACTGGCAGCATGGACAGAGACTTAGCCAGGGAGCCCATGGTAACTGTCCAAAATGACTGAGCTTAAAAGCCTGAATGCGTGACTTGGACGAATTTTGAGCATCTGAAAAGTGCGCCCAAATCATGCATTCGGTGCTGTGGGCTACAGAGGTCCCCCTGCACCCTTGCTCACTATATTGTGAGCGAGAATTGCGGGGTGTCCCCCGCAGCCATCCCAATAAAAAAAGAAAGAAAAGGACCCTGCTGGCCCGGTTTCCCGTTCACAGAAGTGAAAGGGAACAGGCGTTGCAGGGACACAAGGTAAGTAAGGGTGTGGCGGTGTGGCTGTGGGTGGGGATGTGGTGGGGGTGGGTGGGGGCAGGGGCCAAGTTGTAAATGTTCAGGGGAGAAAAGACCAAAGATTATTTTGGGAAAATAATCTTTGGTCTTTTCTCCCTCGAACATTTGGATTGTGGGCTTTCAACCCAGATCCAGCCGAGGAGCTCCAGAGGAGAGGAGAGGAGAGGAGAGCATGGTCAGACCAGGAAAGAGGTGTAGTGGGAGGGTTAGAGAAAGAGATGTCTGCTGAGATGAGCGCCTCCAAGGTGTGCCCGGCTGAGTGGGCCGGCCAGAGGGAAGAATGGTGAGGGAAAGAGAGTCACAGAGGTTACAGAAGAGTTAAGTGTCCGCATCAGGAGAGTCAAGATGAATATTGAAGTCTCAGAGGAGGAGAAGCTTAGAGGTCAGGAGAGAAGGTCAGGAGAGAAGAGGCGAGGTTGGCCCACTTCAAAAGGAAGAGGGCGACTAGCCCAGGGTTCCTGTAGATGGTGGCGAGAGGGTAGGAGAGACGCAAAACTTGCAGACAAGGCATTCCAATGGAGAGTATGATTGAGTGGGTATGATAGAAGCAGGTACCAGTTCAGGGAAGACACAGGCCACTCCACCTTCAGACCGATTAGGCCTGGGCTTGGAGAGGAGCTTGTAGCACTCAGGAAGGTGAGTGTCAAAAGCAGTGACAGAGCTGGCATTGAACCATGTCTCAGTGAGAACGAGGGCGTCAAGGTCAAAGTCTTCAAGGATGTGACAGGTGTCAGAGGAGTGTTTAACAGCAAAGCAAGAGTTGAGGGTAGCTAAGTGTAGCTGGTTGCCACCTTTGAAAGTCTTCCGAGGGGGGTTACAGGTACGAGGTACACCCGTTGGTGGAGGCGAAGAGACCAGAAGGGTGGCAGACGTGGAGTGGCAGGAGAAGGGAGGAAGTTAATGAGAGATGGAATACACCTATCGAGGAGGAGGTTGGGCTTAGAGCCCTGGGCCATGATAGTGCCATTTCCGTAGACATAAATGATGCACCTGGATGATGGGAAGTGTGCCAATAGCTCTTCCATCTGGCTCCGCCATTAATGGTTGTAGTAGAGAAAGGAGAAAGGGCTGAGACCATATGGGGAGTCCATGGGTCCGGAGAGGGAGCGACAGAGAGGATGTCAGTAATAGTCAGCCACGAGGAAGCATTGACATAGGTATGGGCAATGGGGAACCTAGGTTAAACTTTCCAGGCTTTGAAAGAGAGGGAGGATAGGTAATAGAATAGCAATTAGAATATATAGGAGGGATGGAGAGCACCATGAGGGGAGGGGGCAAAGGGATACCCAGGAGAGAGAGGACTGAGAACTGCACAGTGCATGAAAAGAATTCACCAGGCGGCCTAGCAGCAAACAGGCACAGTTGAATCAGGTGCAGGCCGTCACACAGGTCATCAAGACAGGGAGTTTGAATGCAATTTCAGACTAAGGTGGGAGCCGGAGCCGAGCTCAGAGTTTATGGCTGGGAAGTATTTGGGGTGCCATCTTGCGGCGCTTAACACTGCGCCCTTTGCCTGCACAGGCTCTGCCTGTATGGGCCTCGGTCCAAGGATGATAAGCGGATCGGCGCTGGAAGTTGCGCCTGCATGTTGGATGACCAGGTTGATAGCGATCGGGCAGACTCTTGCGTACCTGCGGCGCACAACACTGCACCATTTGCCTGCGTGGGCTTTGCCTGTGTGGGCTTTGGTCCAAGGGTACGCGCATCCTCGCCAGAGGTTGTGCCTGCGTGGTGGAAGCGTAGGCCGATGACAGTTGGGCAGCGCTTCGCGCTCCTGTGTCGCACAACACTGTGCCTTTTGCCTGCATGAGCTTTGCCTGTGTGGGCTTCTGCCCCTAAAATTCCCGACCTATTTCTCTTCTTCCCTATCTCTCTTAACTACTTATCTTGTTTATTCTCTGGTCTCCACTTTTGTAACCTATAACTCTATTCTTCCTTGTTTCTAGTCTGGTTTACGTCATATCCACTCAACTGAAACTGCTCTTCTCTCTGTATGTGACTCGCTGCTTTCTGCTCGCTACTCTATACATTAATCTCTCCTTATTTTATTGGATCTCTCAGCTAAATTTGGCACAGTGGATCATACTTTACTTTTATCTTTTCTCTTTTTTTTTTGGTTTCTCTGGCTCTGTTTTATCTTGGTTTTGTTCTTATCTATCCAATCGTACGTACTTCGTATGTTGGGCTGGGTCTTCTTCCGATACTTTACCTCTTCACTGTGTTCCTCAAGGCTCTGTCTTGGTCCCTTTTCTTTGATCCCTTTATACGTCTCCTCTTGCTGCTATTATTTCATCTTTTGGGTTATCTCATCAATTCTATGCAGTTGATACTCAACTCTTTCTGTCCTTTTCCTCTTTTTCCCCTTATTTACATGACAATATTACTTTCTGCCTCCTAGCCATTAAATCCTGGATGTCAGGCCATTTTCCTGTTTTGGATGCAGCCAAAACCAAAGTTCTCTTTTTCTCCACTAATACTATTCCCCCTACGTACCCTCCCTCTTTTGTCTCTTTTCCTCCTTTTCTATTGCCTTTCTTGGGGGCTGCTCGAAACCTTGGATATCTATCTTGATACTGATTTATCATCACCCGCTCCTGTTGTTATCTTTGTAACATCCGTGAAGCTCAGCCCTTTCTGGCATTCTACTAAACGTTTGATCTCCTCACTTATTTCCTCATGTCTATTTGATTCTTCTACAACACCTTTTGGACTTCCTGTTTCTTGCTTAGCTACTCTAAAATCTGTCTTCAACGCTTCCTTTCATCTTTTATATCCACTCTCTCCTTGTGATTCTATTTTATTGTCCCTATCTTCTGTCGACTGGATTTTCTTTCATTCACGCCTTCAATTCAATTTCCCCTGTATTGTCTTTAAATCTCTTAATGGCCTTGTGCCATCTTATCTTTCATCTCTTGTCTCTTTTTATCTTCCCTCTCGGTCACTTTGCTCTGAGTCTCAAATCTTATTATCAGTTCCTTGCCCCTGTGTGCTCAATCACTTTTTTGTTCTTTTACTTTACTGGAATGCTTGTGCCCTTGCTTGTTCTGTTACATCTTACTCTCTATTTCACACTACCCTCAAGAGCAATAACCTTCACTCCTGATGTAGATCTGCAACTTCATTTTATTGTATTATAAGTGTGTTCTGTACAGCGCTTTGGAGTAAAGCACTATATAAATTTCATATAAATACAAGTTGTAAAAATAATTACAGGTCTTGATTTTTTTAAAGGTACACAAACTAATATAAATAACAGTAAAATGAAACATGTTTAACAATAGAGAGAGCAGTTTTTCTCAAGCAACCAGGTTGTCTCATGGTAGGCAATAAAGCACATGAAAAAATCTGCTGCACTATCATGCTTATCCTTTTTGTTGCGCCCCACCCCATGATGTTTTGGATTAAAACTCCCATGATCCTTCACTGGTGAAAGATCTTAGAACTTAAAGACCATAACATCTGCAGGACCACATAAAGAGTAACCAGAACGAGGCCTACAGTCTGCTTCACCGAATGAATTTAGAGGACTGAACACTTGACTTTATTGTGGCTATTAGGTTCACCACCAAAGCAGTTTTCAGATCCTCCCTTACATCCCTTTTGAGTTGAGGGAGGTTTGAGGTAGTGGTGTAAAATGATAAGGTAACATTAATAGACTCTGTTCTACAGTTTGCAAAGGTAAACATATGTCCTTGCATTTTCTTGGTCGCAAGCTTCTAGAAGCACAGTTTAACTGGCATAAAATATTGCACAGGATTAAAAAAAGTAGATCACATTTGCAGATCCCAATTTGCAATTTCAGTGATAAAAAAGGTTGTTAACAGGGATCAGCCATGCATCAATTTAAGTGAATGAGTTGAGCTAATGGGTTGCACTGTCTGCAGTGTAGATACTTAACCCCTAGTATCAGTGAAACCTTATAAACAATCTGGTTACTGCGGAGAAGGCTGCACAACCATCAGACAAATTTACAAGTCAATAAAGAAGAGAAATTGTTTCTGAACTTATTGTGGTGGATTCTACTTTGTCAAGCTACTTGTATAACTAATTTCTGATCAATAAACTGGAGTGCTAAAAATGTACCAAGCCTATCCTTATCAAGTTTCTTCTGCGCTAAACCCATTTGATAATCGTAATTGTTTTCATTGCAAACAGCCTGTTAGTAAAGTAAAAACAAATTGGTCATGAACATACAAGATTAATACAAAATTGAGGTTGGAAACAAAATAGAAACGGTTGAAAAGGAACCCATGAACTATATATATATATAATAATTACATGATAAAAAAACAAGGTTGTGTTCAAAATACTTGTATACATTGCCACAATGACTAATAGGAGGTAAGGACAGAGACAAGGGACAAAGCAAAATGTATCTTAGTGATTACTCAAAGGCAACTTTGGTGTTATCCAATCAGTTACAGAATTTGCAATGGAGGATTATTAAAAGTGTACTCTGGTATTTTCGAAGATGTATTATTCATTGCAGTACTTGGTAAATTATGATTGTAAAAAAGAAAAGAAAAATGGGTTTGCTGTACTACAGTTAAGGCTTATCAACAAGAAGGAATGTAATTAAAATGGTGCGGGGGTCCTAACCCCACAGCGAGTGCATGCAACTATGCAGGTAATGCAAGGCATAAAATAAGCAGTGTTGCAATTATGTAGGCTTGCTAATTAAATTGGCACATGTGTAGCAAAATTAGCTATTTAAAATACCCTGTTCAATGAAAGCATCATTTGCCCTGCATTCCTCTTATCTGTGGGGCATTCTCCAACATCTTTTCTCTGTTCACTGCAAATTTAAAGGGGCTAATGTAGAGAGAGTGCAGCAGTAATCCTCTCCTCCATGCTTGAGTGGCAAAGGCCTGGGTGGGAGTGCTTGGCAAGATTGTTTTCTTTTTCAAATAATTGCAAACCAGAAGTAATCAGAATGGTACTATTATTAACTATAATATGTCTGGCAAAGACCAGTATGTGTTAACTACATATCATTTTGAAAGAATGTCTTGCAATTCCATTCCTAAACATTTGAGTTGCTACATAATACTTAATTACAGTATTGCTACTGTAAAACACTGCATTATGTCCATGCTTTACAGTAAAGTGTAGGTTAGTGTATCTAAATCTCATAGTTCCGACTATATTTTCATTTTGTTGGGGAAGATAAATGACAATTGAACACTTGTGAAAATGTACGTTATCACTCAGCCAAATATATTTTATGGCAAACCTAGTTCTGTGACATGCTGGTTGCATGCATCTTGCAACGGGTGCTCAACCTATGAGTAAATCCCATACTCCTTGACATTATATCTGATCTCCGCAAACTACAATATTCCACATAGTGTGCCTAGTTATGTGCCTGCTACGCCATCCACTCAACTTTGTGTCTGTCTTTCTTCTTTCATACTGATTACAAGATCTAGGGTTTACACAAAATATTGATCAAAAGTTCCATCCAGTCTGTACATCCACAGATCTACTGCACTGCCATACAGTGTAGTCAGCCTACAGAGCTCGCCTTGCTCTCTGATTGTGATTGCATTATATATTAGCACATGTGGGGGAGAGCTAGCCATACTGCTTTCAGAGCCTTTTTTTTATCATATCTCTTTATTTGTGTCCATTCATGCAGCTAACCTTTTACATTTTACAGACGCTCATTGTAAAGTCTTTTCACAATCTTGCATAATTGAGTCGTTATTATGAAGGGCAAACACCATTTGCAGGGGATATTTGAAACTTGTATTTATCATTTACTTTGTTGCAGTAAATGTCAAATAAAGGTTTCACTGTGCATGACTGGCCTCTGGGTGGCAGCAGTGTCCCAAACATAAAGTAGCTTTGTGGTGGCATGCACCATTTTATAGAAAGCGCATTTAAATTGGTCATCCGTTGCCATGGGTCGAGTGCATTTCTCTTAGGTTGTGTAGGTAAACTAAGATATTCGACCTGCAGGTCTAGTGAATTCTTTTTAAATACATTTAATTTAATTTGATTTTTATACAAACAGGTCACAAGAAAAAATGCAAGCAATTGATTACAGAACAAAGTGTGGTCTTTTCCAATTAGTATTCAAACATATACCTTGTGTATTCTAACAACTTCAGTCTTCAAATCTTCAAAGTGACCGTTCCCATCCCCCACCCCCTCCCAGGCTAAGCATGCATTATACATGACATGTGTGAGTTTATCTTTAATTGGTCGCGTTTTCAGGTTTTAAGGGACTCACCTGGTGGGGGGGTTATCCTTTATGTTCCTTCATGTCATTTTAGGTTGCATACTGGACAGCGTCAAACATTGTATAGGGTATTTCAGGACAAACCAAGTGGTGGAGTAAGCATCTGTCTATACTCTTACATGCTAATGTGTTATTCCTGGCATGTATTTGTTCATGAAGTCCATCCACAGAATATCACATTGTGTTGATCTCCCATGTAGGGATGATGTTATTTTGCCATGGTGCATATATTTGATGCTACATTAACCCATTCACGCTCACTTGGGATTGTTGTGGATTTCCACTTCATAGCCAGCAAAGCCTGGGCAGCTAGCAGCAACTGTATGACCAGACCTTTAAACCTTCTCCATTCATCTTCATACTTCTCAAAGCCAAACAAACTGAGGTAGGGGTCTGAAGTTCTGTGGCCACCATCTAGATCTCTGATCCAGCCTAGGACCTCATCCCAATAAACCTTAATCTGGGGACATCCCCACCACATATGCCAATAAACCGCAACTTCACCACATTCACGCCAACATAGTGGGAACGCTGACTGGTACATTTTGGAGAGTCTGTGTGGGTCGTACTGCCACTGGTGTAGTAATTTGATAGCGTGCTATTTATACTGACTCGATGTGGATGTTTGAGATGCCGCTCAGCATATTTTTCCCCACATGTCTGGGTCAATATGATCGCCTAAATCTAACTCCCATTCCTTCTTAGGGGTTCAGTAGTTCCCTTACCCGCCTCTACCAATTCTTTGTACATGGCTGATATTAAACCCTTCATGCGGTCTGTCCTGGAGTATAATAATATTTCAAAGTGGCTATGGTCCCTCTTCAGTTTATCCTTCCACTCTGCTTTCGCCAGGATGCCCTTAATCTGCAGGAATTGGAAGGTAGACAACACGCCTATTCCCAAAGCCTTTACTAACTCTGGGAGCGTGATGAAGGAGTCGTTTTTCAAGAGTTGGCCCACTCTCTCCAAACCCGCTTCGTACCAAGTTTGAAATCTCTCTACATTGGGGTTGTGTTCGTTAATACCTGGGGACCACAGGTGGCTCAATGGGGATGGCCATGTGGAAATGTTACTCATCTCTGTGCCCTCCCTCCAAATTTCCCATATGGTTTCTAGTATCGGGTGATTTTTTTTTTATCTATTTAAGAGTTTCCTCCTTGGGGCCCACAGCCACTCTGAGACCGTAGCAGGGGATAGATAGTGATTGTCCATGGAAATCCACTGGGGCTCTTTGTGATTACGAAGATGGGGGATTAACACCCGTAGTTGGGCTGCCTCGTAATATTTCCTAAGATCCGGGAGACCCACCCCACCCTTGTCCTTAGATAATGTCAGGGTGTTGTATGCAATTATTCTGGCCTTCTTCCCTTGCCAGAGGAAGCTTACAATCGCTCTCTTGAGTTGTCCTGGCATCTTGATAGGGAGCATTTGAAAGGGCTACAAGAACCGTGGGAGACAGATCATTTTAATTGCATTGAGCCGTCCCAACCAGGATATTGTCAATTTGTTCCATCTGGTAAGGTCTGCATGGAACCTTTGAAGAAGTAAAGGGAAGTTGGCTTCATATAGGCCTTCTAGCATTCTTGTAATTTGTATGCCTAGATATTTCAATTTACAATGTTCAATCGTAAGGCCCAATGAGGAGAATTTAACTTCATTTGTCTCTGCAGACCCCTCTAGGGGGAACAAGATCGACATGGTTTTATTTACTTTGAAACCAGATAGTTGGCCGTATTCCCCAAGAAGGTGCAGGGCTCTGGGGATGGATGTTCTCGGATTAGCCACATGAAGGAGTATGTTGTCGACATACAGTGCCACCTTATACTCGGTCTCACCTAGTCGCAGTCCTTCCACCAGGTGGTCTTCCCTCATTCGCTGTGCCAAGGGTTCCAGAGAGAGAGCAAAGAGGATAGCAGAAAGAGAGCATCCATGCCTGGTGCATCGTTTTAATTCAAACCATCTAGAGTATTCACCGTTTACAAATGCGGCTGCTTTGGGTGTTGTATAAACTGCTCGAATCCCTCTCCTAAAATTTGGCCCTATCCACACCTTACGTAGGACTGCCGTCAAGAAGTCCCATTCTACCCTTTCAAAGGCCTTCTCCGCATCGATGGAGAGAAGGGCAGGCTCATTGGTCATATTCTGGGAGGCTTTGACAAGATGCAAGGTCTTTTGCATTGTATCGGCTCCTTGTCTCCCGAGTAAGAATCCCACTTGATCAGAATGGATGAGTTGGGGCATAAGTGTCTCCAATCTGGAAGCTAATACCCGGGTGTACATTTTCGCATCTACATTAAGCAAAGATATGGGGTGATACGATCCGCACTTTTTGGGGTCCCTTCCATCTTTGGGGATTACCGTGATAAGAGCTCTTACAATGGAGTCTGAGGCCCTCCCTGAGTCTAGGATTTTGTTAAACAGTTCGACCAAGAATCGTATAAGGTAGGCACTAAAAGATTTGTAGAATCCGGCCGTGTAGCCATCTTCTCCTGGGGATTTGCCTAATGCCAACCTTTTTATTGCATTTTGAATTTCCTCTCCTGTTATGGGGGATTCTAAATGGTCCGAGTCCAGGCCTCTTACCTTTGGCATATTGATAGCGGTCAGGTAATTTCCTATGCCAGGCGGGTCCGGGTCCGCCTCTGGGGTGTACAGTGTCTCATAGAAGGTAGCAAAGGCCTCCGGGATGGTGGGTATGGTTGTCGCTGGGGCGGCCCTTTCCTCGATTATCTCCAGCACTCTTTGCTCCGCCCGTTGCTCCCTGAGTCTAGCAGCTAGCAGTGCATCTCCTTTGTCTCCTTTTTCATATTCAGCATTTTGCGCACTGTCTGATTATGTTCTAGGAGGCAAAGTTCCTCCCTTTTCATTTTCACTTCATTGATTTTGTTGGGATCCACCTTATCGCCTCTCCTAACCTCCTTGTCCAACTGGCTAATCTTCTCTCTGAGCCTATTTTCAATCAGTGCTCTTTCTCTTTTCTTACGGGACCCTTCTCTAATTAAGACGCCTCTCCAAGTTGCCTTCCCCGCTTCCCACACCCCTTGTTTGGAAACCTCCCCAGTATTGTTAAGTTTAAAGTATTCAGTAATCTCTGTTTTCATTTCGGTCCTAAAGACAGGGTCTTTACAAAGAGCCTCATTACATCTCCATTTACCTCCTCTGACTGGCAGGTTTTCCCACTGGGTGTCAGCAATGACCATGTCATGGTCCGACCACGTGATTGGGGTAATCTCTGACCGTGCTGTGATATTATATAGATCTTTTAAAAAGTAAATATAGTCGATCCGAATAAAGGTGTTATGCGGGGTTGAGTAGAAGGTGTAACCTCGCTCATCTGGATGCAGTCCTCTCCACACATCACTCATCCCATACACATCCATCATGTCTGCAAACTCATTACGTTCTCCTTTGGTTCGACCTTTCCTGACAGGGTTACCAGACTTCCGATCTATAATGGGATTTGCCCATAGGTTGAGGTTGCCGCCCAAAATAATGTGCCCTGTGGCCTCAAGCATTATATTAGGGATCGTTTTAGACAAAAATCTAATTTAGCCTACATTGGGGGAATAAATCGTGGCAATTGTTTCATTCACATTTCCAATAGATCCTGTTACCAATAAAGCTTGGCCTTCTGCGTCTGACCATGTTTTAGTGACCTTAAACTCAATCCCTTTCCTAACGAGAATTCCACCCCTCCTTTTCTAAAAGGTCCGGAGCCCCAGAATTCTGTTCCTGTACGTTTCCCAAGAATCTGTCTTTCTTCCCCCTTCATTTATTTGGTCTCCTGCAGAAGGAGTACATCAATGTTTGCTCTACGAAACTCTCTGGATACTAGAGATCTCTTTGTTGGTGAGTTGAGACCCTTGACATTAAGAGTTCCCACCCTTAGGGAGCCCCTTCCCCTTGAATCAACAATTATCGCCATTGTGCTATATCGGGGTGAAAAGGGTTTTTAACCGCGACCACCAATATGTCATCTGCTCAACATACCTCACATCATTTCTTCTTTGATCACCAAAAATGTTGCTAAATAATTCCCCCTACCCTACCCTTTGCCCCTAACTCCCTTGCCGCACCCACGTACCCTCCTCCCAATTGGTGGCATCCGATCGAGCCCAGTTGAAAATACTGGCCCGGTCTCGAACCACCAGCGGAGACCGTTACCTCACGGTCCAGTGGATAGATAAAATCAAAATGGAAATGAGCCCCTGTTGCGCCCCCCCACTCTAAACATATGTCTCGTAACCAAACATGAGTCACAATGTCAGTCTAATATCAAATAACCAAACCTCGCATTTTGCAGTAAATTAACTTAGGCTTAATTTTCTCTGTCTGGGGAGATTTGCATCTTCGATATTTCCTCGAGCCTTTCACCCGCTTTCTTCTGGGACCTTGAATGTGCCATTCCCTTCCATCTTTTTTCAATTCCTCTCGATCATTCCTTTCTCCATTCATTTCAACCAGCTCCGATATGCACTCTTTTATCTCTTTCTCTGATCTCATTCTGATCTTTGTTCCATCATGTTCAAAGGAGAGGGAGAAAGGGTATCCCCATCTGTAGCGAATGTCTCGTTCCTTCAGCCATTTCGTGAGGGGTCTACACATCCACCTGAGTGCCAGTGTCAAGGAGGATAAGTCCTGATATATCGTTATCTGCGCCCCTGCGAGAGTAATCGTCCCGCTGCTCCTTGCCTTTTCAAGCACCCTGGTCTTGTCCCAGTAACGATGGAATCGAGCGGGGACCGATACTTGGGCCTCCAGGGGGGCCCCCAGCTCTATGGATACGTTCAGTTTTGGGTTTGTCAATCGCGTCATCGGCGACCAGGAGCTTAATGATTTCATGGAGCGTTTTCTTAAGGTCATCCTCCGTTTCGCCTTCCTGCTCTGGGATTCCGAAGAAGCGGTTTTCCAAATAATCCATTTTGAGCTTAAAGTCCTCGTCCCTTTGCTCCAGGTCGGCTATTCTATGTTCCAACTGTGTCTGGAGGGTGTCTATCGATGCTTAGTTGTTCTAGACTCCATCTAGCCTGTCCTCAATATTGTCTAGGCATTGTGTAATTTTGTCTATTTTTCCGCCTATATTAGCCCCCATATTCTTTATTTCACTTAAAAGGGCGGCAATGTCTCCTTTCGTGGCGGCTGATTCGATGTTCATCGCCTCTGTAGTTGCCATGTTGAGGTTTCCGGTGCAGGAGGGTGCTTTATGATGGTTCCTAGAGATCCTGATTATGTCGGGGCGAGCAGGAGGGCTGATAGAGTTGCTCAGAGGAGTTAACTTAATCTCTCTTTGGTCACCAGGCTCAGACGTTCCGTCTTGTCCCCTCGAGGCGGTCGTCTATGTCGTTAGCGGCGGAATTGTGCGTGGTAATTGTCTTGTCGCAGGGTTTGGAACGTTGTGGGTGATGTCTCTGTGATATTAAGTGCGGTGCTGGGCTTCTGCGCACTTTCCACGTGTTCTATTAATCGTTTTCCTTATTCCTCGCTTGTCTGCGCGACATCATGATCTACTCCCGTTCCCCCAAGAAGTTAACCTCAGTCTCAAGTGACCCCAGTATGAGTCCAGGAAATAGGGGCAAATGCTTTTAATAATTTGTGTTGAACAAGGTTTTTTTACCCTTCCAGGGTATGTGATCGTTGTCACAATTTATCCGTCTCTCCACTGAGTGCGCCCTGCGTGCTCCTCTGTGCGCCTCATGCGGGGGAGCAAGAGCCCTGTCAAGTCCCCTCTGGTTGGGGGAGAGCAGGGTAACCCAGCTCGGACCACTTACAGTGCTGCGGTCGTGGTTTGTCTCTTATCTCCTCTCCCTGGTAGCCAACTGTGGGGGAAGGTCCTTTACAGAGACCGCAGTGTACACGGGTTCCCTCTGTAATGCTTCCCCAGGACCTCGATGTTATGTGTGCGCCCTGTATTCGGATGGGAAGAATGTTTGCGAGCGTACTGTTTCAATTGGGCTCCTGAGTTTTGCAGGGGCCTGTGTGTCCACAGTGCTCGCAGAGGCCCTGCATTGTCTGTACTGGATTGTCTGTACCTTAGTGTGGGAAATGAGGTCTCTTCCTGTGCTGTTGGGCCCTCTATACGCGCTACCGGAGCTCGTTGTCATCTGGGCACAGTCTCTGTTCCTGATGTCTTCCACCCCCCCGGGGGTCTAGTGGATTGTGCGTTTATTGTGACTGAGGAGCCCACTGGGGTGCGTTGGTGTGGGGGCCGCTGGAGGGGTTTCAGCACCAGAGGCTGGGGGGATGAGCATTGCACGGCTCAGTTGTGCCCAGGTCACCGCTCCGTTTCTGCTCGATGGGGTCGTGGCACTCACCCTGTCACCTCGGGGTGCCAGGGCGGTCTTTCGCTGCCTCTGCTCTGCTCCCGTAAGCTCTGGCTGTGTCGGGAGAGCCCCCAGGTCTTCCGCAGGTCTCACAGCTCCTCAGGATGGGGCAGTGTTCACCTCGATCGTGGGGGTGGAGGTTCACGCAGCAATGCTGTCCATCTCCTTAAGAGAAGCGGATTGCTCAGGGAAGGCTGGTCCGATTTTCTCCCAGTTTTCTCCCACGCGGTGGGGGGTCTCCTTCGACTTAATTACATTTCAGCCACGGGAGGGGGTCCTTCAGGGGGGGCTTTAACCGCTTATCTGGACCCGTGGTGCGGAGCTCACACGGAAGAGGAACACATCCGTGCGCCCCCTGGTGGCCAACAACCGTCTAGTGAAATTTTTAAGAATTTGCAATGCCTGACTCATCTCATGTCTTACTTCAGTGGTACACAAAACTGCTGTATTGTTGTTTATTTTATGTCTTGGGTACAAATATATTAGCACAACATTGCTAATCAAATGGGTTTGTTTGCTAATCAAGAACATTTTAATTGGCAAACTCTGCTAATCAAGTTTGGAAAACTAATTTATTCCTTGTAATGTTGTTAACAAGTTAGACTTCATTTGGTAGAAATGTGCTCAAAATTAATAAAACATTTTTTTCAAACGCTTCCTTTTAAAGAAAAACCCTGGTGTCTTACCATCATTTGTATGATGCTGTTGAAAATTGCTATTATTTCCAAATATTGATGTCCATATAGTTATATTGCCATTAACTCGTTTTTGGTGCAGAAGGTGGATTGGAGTTCATTGATGGCTTCTTACTGTAGAACAATATGTATCAAACAACAAATAAGGTGGAATATAATAATAGTGGGGCGTTTTATTTTGTTGTGCTCATTATTATTATTAACAAATATTTAAAGGTTTAGATATTGAGATACGTTTGATAACTCGTAGTTAGTTGAGTTGCTAATTGATGGCTCATTTCGGCAAATAATGGACACAATCATTGGGCATTGTTAGCCATCTAATGGTAATTCAGCGTTGTGTTAAGTCCTCATTTTTATAAAAAGCTCTGTGTGATACATGGTTGAAGAATAATCACTGATGTGTTCATTATTGCGTGTAAAGAAGATGCGGTGGATAATAGTTCCAAAGAATATTTAAGCACGTACAAGGGGCTTACCTATTATTTTCGAATCCATTCTAGAATGGTTGCGTGTTTGGCATCTGTAAACATTGAATGAACGAATGAACGCATGATTGGTGTATGCGAGTAAACAGACACGCTGTGTCAGCATAACAGGAGTCCGTAAGTGACATTCTGGCATCACAATGAAAAATAGACTATGTAGTGCACCCAGCCACCATCTTTGAATATAAATCTTGGATGTGTCTATTGTGAAAGATGTTGATTGTGATTCAACAAATGGACAACATATTGTCCTAAATGAACAGTGTTTAAATTTGGTAACAATAGAGCTCTAGTGAGTGTGCATTTTGGGATATTCCCTTAAAAGGTGGATGAAAACCAGGCATTGTTCTACATTGTATTATGAAATTTGCTTGCTGTCTATTATTGTTCAGCAAGGCATTCTACATAATATATTGCAATTGTAATTACACTTATTTTGAAATATGCTTGCTGTCATTATTAGTTCAATGAGGCATTAACATGGCATATTGCAGTTTTATTTGAACAAATCAAATGTAACATTCAAAAATTAAATCTATGTTCTGCTTACATATGTACTTGAATAATGTTCTCATATTATCTATATCTATTATTCCAGAAAATGACAATTGGTGGTGTGCTGTTGTACATGTAAATCATGGTCTACATACGTTCACACAGTCCAACTTAAAAAATTACTTTAATTCCCTTCTTCACATGTGGAGTTCATGATTGTCACCTCTTTCATTTTTGTCTACTCTCAGAAGTTCCACAAATGTTATTTTCTCAGTATTTTGTTGCTGGTGTTTTAGTTAGTGAGCATCAAGTGGATATCTTGCGCCCCCATTTCTGATTATTCCGAGATACTCTCCAATTTGCTGTTGTCTGTGGCTGCTGTTGTGGGTGGACCCACTTAACGTGTGCTACCTTCCGCAGAGCGGAACGCGGAGTTGACCGCAGAGTTGGAGCAGTCCTGCAGTCGGAGATGTCGGACCCGAGGAGCTGCACGGGGGACACAAACCAACTGCCACCTTTTGATCTCGAAACGGGCGTTCGATGTTTACAGAGCCATTCAGTCCAACTGGGAAAGAAATCCCGCCAAAGTTGAAGTGGGGCAAGACTTTTTCTGTCCGTGGTGACACGTCGGTGCCTGTGCTCCTCGCACAACCTGCTCCACCGGCAGGCTTTGAAATCTCAGAAGTCTGCACAAGCACGGTCTTTGATGAAAATTTTGAAAACACTGAAAATGTCCCAACGTCAGGATTGGACCCGCTCTTACCTGATCCAGCTCCTCCCGCTATAGGGGGTGGCGAGGCGGAGGTGCTCGGGTCCATGGCTGGCCGGAAAGCACCTGCTACATCACCTCCTACGTCCTCTAAACAGCCCTCGCGGGCGCCGGTCGGCGAAGTCTCCTCGACTCTGTCCCCCGCCAGCCAGATTACCGCCTCGGCGAGAGGTGTACTGGCCGAGACAGTCGGAGGACTGTCTGGGCGGGACCTTCATCTGGCGGAGCGGAGGAGCTCCGAGGAGGGTGCTTTGGCCGACACTCTGGCTGACGCCCAAAACATCCAAGGCAAACACAAGCCTCAAGATAAACAAAGTAACGACTTACCTACAGCCCCGCTGCACAGTGGATCCTGGCAGACGGAAGGCTCGCTCATGACAACGCCAAAGAACATCTTCAACAATTTCAAGCTGTTTTGGGTTTTGGGAAAAAACCCAAAACAGCTTGAAATTGCACATAGTGCTACTGGCAACCAACACCTGAGGGCGATGGCCCAAATACATGTGGGTGCAGGCCTGGACCTAGGCGAATCAATCAATGTGTCTCCCCAAAACCATGATTCGATTCTAAATGATCGAAATTCGACACCAAAAGAACTGAATTCAGCAACAGACGACCTGCAATTAGAAGCTGGCCAGGAACACGACCAGGACAAACAAAATGACTTGGGAACACCAACGGGGACGAAAATAGATCACTCACTCACACACAGACCTATCGAGGTCAATTATTGATGTATCCACGCCCAAAAAAAAACGCCCCTCACCACATAAAGATTCCTATACAAAAAAAGAGGGAAAAACCCAATGGGGATTGAACACTGAAAGAGTAGAAAACGGAGGCGAAAAAAATGGAAAAAAAGAAAAAAAAACGCTATGCCTCAAGTTTTGAAGAAAAACCAACTTGCAGCCAACAGAAAAAAGGACACTGCAAAGAAACTTCTACCAAACTCATTGATATAAAGTGCCCTTCTCAACTTCTTTAAAAAGCAGTGTAAGCGCAAACTGGAACCAAAACTGAACTATCCGACGTAGAAATTCTGGAGGCGCTAGACGAATCAGAACCAGTTTCTAAGCTTAGAAAAACCAATGACCCTCTTAACAACTATCATGACTCCCAGCATCACCCTCTCCTCAAAACAGAATTCTAAGATCCCCTGCAAGCGATTTACAAGCAGGTAACCAACAAATAAGGGCTAACACACGGCCACCAAACAGCCAGCAAGATATGGGGCAAGGGGACCAAAACCAGCTGAGTGGGCGAAATGGAAATGGGACAACTGCAGCAGAACCCCCCTGGCGGTCAACAACGTAGGTAGAGAACCTATTCTTCCAACTCGCTGGCTGTCATATCAAGAAGGCTCCTCAAGAAGAGAGATGAGCCAGCAACCGTGGGCAAAAGTCAATTTCCACCGACCAGACCTGCAAAGCATGCCGGTGGGAACACCTAGAGAACGGATACTGTTATATTTGTGGAGGGCTACATAACGGCCGTAGAGTCGAAAAACAACAATCAACACGCCCTTTGGGAAGCCAAACTAGCATTTTGGAAGCCATTCAGAACGAGAAAACGCATCCACCACGGTGTGCCAGTGGGCATAGAAAAAGCTACGCAGACCACGACAGACAATTCCGGCTTGGGAATTGCTACGATTTTCAACATACCAGCAACAAAAGCAACAAGACCAACAACTCCATCACCCGATGTGGGTCTAACCACCACTAACCCGGAAACAAGACTCTTCTACAAAACATAAAGTTGCCTTGCGATTAGCGAGAACAGATCAGCGAGCTACCACAAAAGGCAGCTCCCACGTAGCTCAATCTTCAGTTAAAACCCTTATTCACCTAACTTTGGCCAAACCAGCGGCTTAACAAACAACTACTAGGGAGTCCCTAGAGACACTAGACCTGAAATCGCTTAGAACTGCAGCCGAATTTCTGGCTTCAGGTGCCTAACCCAGCATTCAGAGACAGAGGCCAAAGCAGAACTACTACTGGAACCCAACCGCTCAAACACCATTTCAGAAGCTTGTCACGACATGGCGAGAACTACTGTGACGACTTCCATCGGCTACTGTCTGAAATCTCCTCGAAGGTCAAATCTATGCTGTGTCACCCTGACATCAGAAATGCAACATCACCTGTGGCCCAAAAAACAGATCCCGACTCAAGAAACTCAGAGGACAGTAACCCGTCAGCCCAGGCACAAGCACAGAACCATCAGACACCAAAAGTGGCATCGGCAAATCAGATGTGTCCCTCACGGAGGAACTCCGATGAGAACCACGAAAAAAGAGCCTGTGTCTTCAAATTGGAACAGGCATCATGCAAAGACAGCCATATGGTCCTAAACAGAAAGGCGGTGCATAGAATATTAGGCAAAATAGATACACTCCAGTCATTAAGAACAGAAGATTTCACGTTAATTGAGCCATACCACAGAGACCAAAAAGCAAAAGCCTATCTCCACATTAAAGCTTCTGCACTTCAAGACGTCCCGCAGAACATCTACAAGGACCTCAAGCAGGCTGGATTTATACTCGCAGAAATTCTAGGACCACATGAGGTATGCCAGAAAAAAGAAATCCACCGATACTCGGACAAAAAAGTTTCATTACATTACTAAAACTGAAGAACTGTACAATTCTCAGAGACATGAGACTAACCGGTCTCTCCGGGACAACTACTACCAAAGACCCTATGGACACTTCTCAGAAAGACGGACATCCTACAATGGCCAGGCGCGAAATGAGAACGAACAAAAAAGAAACGACGGCCAAAGATCTGACAAGACCTATGGACGGGAACGGCTAAGGAGCTTTAAAGAAAGACACCTACAACGCAACATTGTGGAGACACCAAGAAGACCGAGCCGATCCGATAACAGAATTGGCTCACCGAAAGAGACAACGCCGGTCCAGAGCGAGAAGAGACTCCCTAGGGGCCCATGTAAATGGCTACAAGCAGCCCTAACCACAAACTCCGGCAGATAGCAACCACTACAGCCCATATCTGAAAACCTCCCCAAAAAATCTTCCACTATGAGCTCATGGAACACGAGAGGACACTCTAACTTAACCAACTCAGATAATCAAGATTTGGGGGGTTTCCACATTCTATGCTTATAAGAGACTTAGTTGATGGAGAAGCCGTCTCTCGACGGCTTCTCTATCAAGATATCACCTGCATCAAAAGGCCTGCTCGGCCGCCCCTCCTTGGGCCTTTTACTGGCGGTCTGCTTAGGCTCAAGGATCAAGATCATCAAAAAGATGGTAGAGTCCTAGGGAATCCTTTGAGTCCTAACTTCATGGAAACACCAAGCACCTACCTCCAAGCACAGGGTTACGACACAACTAGCTATTGTGAACGTATACTGGAACCCGCAGAAAACATCCATAGCGCACCTCTGTAACTCAGTAGCGGAGGTGATTGACAACATTAGCGTTGACCAGAGTACCACCAATACGATCATATGTGGAGATCTAAATGCAAAATGCTTAAATCTCACAACACACGGCAACAACCTGTCTACGCACTCCTCGTCGGAAGAAAGAGGAGTGGCATGGCTTATATTAATGACCTCGAGGAGCTACCATAACGTAGTGTGGCTGAAAGACTGGCAACCGCTGATCCCAACGTGGGAGCGTGATCACTCAAAAGCAACCCTTGAATACCTCTTCATCTCCCACGGTCTGCTCTCATACATAGTCGTTCGACGTTATAAGAAACAAAAGAGAGCGACCACAATTTACTATCAATGTCTTGGGCCTCGGTCTGCCCGCAGAGCAAAAAGTATAAACCAACGGTATAGGTAAACAGCCAACAAACACGTTTACGTCTGACCACTGCAAACATCAAAGAACTCACAGACAAGTATACTAGAGAAGTTCCCAACAAATCTCTTTTGACAACTCCAGAAAGACCAATCTGTCTTCCTTTACCGTTGAAGTACAAGGTGGCGACCAAAGGAGGCAACAAAGCCACCACCAAAATTAACCACGTTTACAACAAAACCGTGGTTGAAAAAAGAAGATCTCTGAGAAAACTGAAAAGAGCCGCTATGAGAAAGAATACAAAAAAGGCCTGGTTGAACTGGAAAAACGAAACAAAGACCTACAAATCGTGGCTAAAAAGCTACAAATATACTCTCTACCAAAACAACGGCGAGACTGTTAAGGACCCTCAGCACCAAAATATACGGGGACTTTTGGTCCTTAATCAAAAAATCGGACTCCGCTCTGGATATTCAACTTTCCAAATCAGTCCCAGAAGCTGAGTGGGTAAAATTCTTCTCAGAGCTCTTCGCCGCCCTGTCCTCTCGCATGGCGACACCTGTGAGAAACATAGAAGCTCCCTGGATCGATTTAACAACTAAAGATGACATAAGAGAAGTAATAAGAAAACTTAAAACATCAAGAGCCCCAGGCCCAGATGGCCTAATGAATTTTGACCTAAAACAACATATCGAGGAATGGACCAACTTCATCAGCTTAATCTTCACTCACTGCAGAAGAACAAAACAAATTCCAACTTCATGGACGCAAGCTGTGGTAGTTCCTATCTTTAAGAGGGGCAACAGAGAGGATCTGGCTAACTATCGCCCGATCGCTGTCCTAGATATTATAGGGAAAATCTTCGCCACTCTGCTAATGAAACACTTTCAAAAATGGGCCAGAACATTGCCAAGCTCAGACCCTTTCCAGACAGAATTTTTAAAAAACTGAAGCAGTGCAGTGAACATCTTACTGCTAAACATAATAAAATAAAAAATCAAACACAGCGCTCCAACGGTCTTCTTGGCTTTTGTGGACCTGTCTCAGGCATTCGACAAGGTAGATGGAGGTATCCTGTGGAATAAACTAAAAGCGTGGGGCTGCCCAGCAGAAAATCTAGACGCAGTAATGGCTCTACACACGTAGACCAAATTACGGGTCCGCCTGAATCGTCAAGGTCTTCTCTCAAACTAAATATCTTCAGAATGAAGGGTAAAGCAGGGGTGTCCGCTCGCATCAGCCCTCTTTGTCGCCTTCTTGGGTGACTATAAGGACTCAGAAACAACGATTAGAGCTTTGCCTCCTGAAATAGGTGACATCCCTGTTTCTCGCATCCTGTATGCAGACAACTTGATCCTATTAGATCATACTCATCTAGGCATCCAGCGTCAGCTAACAAACCTTGCCATCTCCATGGAAGCAAACAACCTAGCAATCAACGAATCCAAGACAAAAATATTGATTCTGGGAAAACATCCCTATAAGAACAAAAACAACTAAAACTGGTTCTTTGACAGCATAAAAATAGAAGTGGTGCCACACTTCAAATACCTTGGAGTGACAATCGATGGATCAACAAAAGAGCAACAAATGCAGCAGATCCTATGGGATGAAATGAGGAACCTTGCCGCGCAAATGAGAGCCATCGATAAGAAATATGGAAAGTTTTCTCTATTACCTGTTATTCACTTCTACAAGGGAAAAGTGGTGCTGACTGTGACTTATGGGATGGACGCCACTTTAAACATGCCACCATCATTGTGGCCCAAACTCAAAGGTTTCCTGTGGAGATCGGTGCTCGGCCTCCCAAATCGGTCTCAATGGCCGCCCTTAGACGGGAACTTGGTCTACTGTCCCTAGTTGCAACTGTAGAGCTGAGCTCCATGCAATTATACAGAAAAACTCTTCTCCAAGACAGCCTCCCTATCAGCAGGATCATTGCGGAAGAAATTAAAAATCAGCAATATAAAATACTAAACAGAGGACCAAAAGAACAAACTAAACGATTTAGCCTGTACTGAAGATTATCTGAAAGGAAATCCGCAAAGAATTAAATTCAAAAGGCAGTGCCAAGATTGGATTACAACCTTGGAAAAAGCAGTAGCCAACAAACAGTTAAAACATCTGCCACCCACTTTTAACAAATTAAAAACCCCACTGGCCTACTGCTCTAAATTTCCAGACAAACAACTGATGAAAACTTTTATGAGAGCACGTCTCAACCTCCTCCATACCCGTGAGATCTTAGCCATCAGAATGCAGACAAACATTAACGATTGCAGACTGTGCGAGATCCCAAAACAAATGGAAACCCTACGCCACCTCCTCTTACACTGCTCCGAGATGAGACAAGAGCGATCAGCGTATCTGACCCCGCTATGGGCTCATCTGGACATGGCAGAAGTAGTATGGTGGAGCCGCCTGATCGCCGGGGAAAACACAAAATGGACTATTGCCACAGTGAAGCTACTAGAAGCGGCCTTTAAAAAGATCAATTCACTTTTGTCCCCTTTGGACTAAAACAGCGCCTCATTAACTTTTAAAATTCAGAGCGACTCGCCAATGATGTTTATCACGCTCTATCTACGAACTGTCCGCCTTCGTTGTCTGTCTGCACAAATCGGATTTTTCTATAACTACACTACGTTGTCCGACTTGCGCAAAGATCTTGTAAAAATCAATATTTGATTATATACAAGTTTTAAAAAAAATGTGTGTTTTGAGTTTTCTTTTGGTGCTGCTCACAAATGTTTTGTTACAGATATAGATACAGAACACAGCAATATTATATAAAATTTGAAAAAAAGCTTTGAACATATTTTTACTGAATAAAGTATAACTTTGACAACATTACCTGTATGTTTGCAATTAATCACTATGGGCATTATAACCCCTCTTTAATACAATCCATCACATCTTTAAACCATGACTGTATTATAACAGTCCCCCTTTTTTATACAACTATCATTAAAAAAGTACTGTACTGCAATGAGTAATCCATCTTGCATATTACCAGGGTTAACTTGGAATAATTTACTTGGATAACACCAAAGTAGAGTATCACTCAAACAATTTTTCAATTCTTATTTAGTTTTTCTTTTTTCTTCCCCTCTTCTTTCTTTGTTGAACAGATATCAGTTTTCGAATTGTCCTAATAATATCATATCATTATTGTATTTATTTTTCATGGCTGTCTTTTCAAACATTTCATTTGATGCTGATTTGTTTCCAACTTCAATGTTTAATCTTGTATGTGCATTACCAATTTGTATTTTCCTTCATTATTCAGAATGCAAAAAAAATAATTTTGATTATCAAACATATTTAGCCCTGAAGAAGCTTGCTACGATTGAAACATGCATCGGCTAAGAATGCCTAAGCACAGGAAAAGGACACTCCAGTTCACTGATCATAATTAAATTGTATATACAGCTTCACAAAGTACAATTTACCACATTACATTAAAAAACTAATTCTCCTTTTTATTGACTTTATTTATTTTCACGTTTCAAAAGTTTTTTAAACCATTTTTTGATTTGTTTTTACAGTGCATTTGATGGAAAATTGGTGTCGAACAGTACATTTAAAATTTGCACTTATTTCAAAGTCATCACACTGGCCCACAAAACCAGCCCATATTGGCCTTTTGGGCTGGTTATTGCCTAAAAGCAAGTGTGAGGATTCCTAGAGAAATTAAATACAATTTGGAAGGTTTGATTCAAAATACAGAAAGGTGTGACGGGGTGACTTAAGATGTATTTTACAGAATCAGTCAGCAGCTAATTAATGGATTTTACTTAGAATCGGAGTGGCTGGGAAAAATAAATGCTGTCATTCAAAATACCCACTGTAATGTCAAGGTATTCACTTTACTAAAAGAGAAAACCCAGAATTGGAGATTAAGTATATAATTACCAGAGTTGCACCAGAGGTGGATTGTAGCAGGCCATGTTGGCCTTGCTCACCTAATTTGCATATATATAATTTAAACATTCAAATTATTTTTATGTGTACTAATATCTATGTATTTTTCTTTGGCTTTCCACTGGTTTGCTTCCCTTGTGTTCGGAAGAGCAGACTGTGCAGAACCTTTTCCAACGGTACCTACAGGTCTTAGCCTGCTGGTAGGCCGGTCCATTTATGGAGCCAGCCATGGTGGGACATGAGAGGTCAGGACGCCGGCAGATGTCCCAGAAGACCTATGGAGTCCAGTGTGAGTTGGACCGTTAGGCTGCCACAGGTGTGGGAGTCACTGTGGTTGGGAGAGAGCAGCTAGAGCTGCGACCAAGGAAGAAGGAAGAGAGGACACTATCCGTGGAGCTGAAGCCGAGCTGCCGGCGTGTGCAAGGAAGCACCGGGAGGGCAAGCGAAGCTCGCAGAGAACGCCTGGCCCAGCCTGTGAGGCAGAAGGGAAGCCACAGAGCCACCAGAGAGGCATGCCTGCGACCAGTGACTGCAGTGAAAGGTCTCTCAAAGCTGCAGCGTTCCTAGTGGGCTACGCATAAGTACTGAAATGCTGTATGATGCATATTGTTTCCCAAACTGAATGAAAACTGAAAGCACAGTTAAATCATGCACGTTGAATGCCGAACTGAATGAATACATGAAACAAAGCTAAATTACACATATTGAATACCGATCTGAATTAAATGGGCAAAGCTAAAAGCTGATGAAAGCCATAAGGGAAAGTGCCCATTTGAAAGTTACCTACTGAAAAGTGTGCAGGTTTGAAAGAGTGCGACAGAAAGGTGGGGAAGACATAAGACCACCTCAAAGTGAACTCTATGAATGGATACAGTGTGGCAAGGCCAAAGCCT
This sequence comes from Ambystoma mexicanum, assembly GCF_040938575.1. Taxonomy (NCBI): domain Eukaryota; kingdom Metazoa; phylum Chordata; class Amphibia; order Caudata; family Ambystomatidae; genus Ambystoma; species Ambystoma mexicanum. Next base: position 1,302,582,158 of record NC_090923.1, on the reverse strand, counting down.
GGCATAAGACGTGTGATGCATAATGGCAAAGCCAAGAGGCCGACAAAGAGAAGCTAAGTGAATGGGAATCTGTACAATGGAGCAGATACAGAAAAACCTGTGTGGGCTCAAGAGCCTAGGGTTCCTGGTTACTCGACCTGTGATGGGTGGACCATGTGGTCTGACAACTGTGCCTAGACCCTGAATTGTGAAACCAAAGACATTGTGAAACAAAGCAAGAAGAAGCACTGAATGAACTGTTAATGCAATCCAGAAGGAGTATCAAGTTGGCCTGGAGTTGTGTTAAACATTTGAAAGACTGAGACCAGTATCAGTTGTTAGGTTGAAGTCATGAGGAAGGGAACCCTGAGACTTGATGAACTGCAAATGCTGTCCTGTCTTGAAGACGGAACCTCAAGACCCCTTTTCTTTTGAACTGTACTGTGTTGCCTTGAACTTGGGGAGTGGAACCCTGAGGACTGTGTGGAACTATATTGTTTTGAACTTGGGGAAAGGTAATCATGAGACTTTTGTGGAACTTTCTTGAACTTTGGGAAGGGGAGCGGAAGAAGAAGCTCAGAGCTAGAAGAAGCTCGGAAATTTGGGTTTATCACATTTCCTTTATTATTGACATCCCTTCACATTGTTTAGCTTTAGTTGTGAGGGCAAGGATAGGTTTTGGACACACAGACTTTTAAGTTGAACTCTTTGACTCAGACTTTCCTTAGTTGTGTTCAGGTAGGGAAATTCCACCTTAGCATAGGGCAAGTTAGGCCTTCTACCATCCTGACATTTGATTTAATAAACCATTTCCTTTTGAACTTTGAATCTGTTGTCTGTGTCTTGCTTCATGATGCCTTCACACTCCCTCTAGACAAAGTCCTCAACTTTGCTCCCATACTCTCTACAACCTACCCAGATTCTCCCCCACTTATGCCTGCCGACAGCATGCTGGTTCATTCTCCATGCCCAACCGCTCTCTTTTCAAGTTCCTTCTCCTATTCTACAAAGCTATCCATGGTCTTGCTCCTCATTGCCTGTCTGGTTGCATTTATTTTATTGTATTCATTTAGAAAGTGCACCACAGCCCATGGGCATCGAGGTGATGTTACAAAGTACAGTAGAATGCTTGTAACATTTCGGGTATGGGTTATACATAGATACATGGGAACAGGAGAGGGATGAGATAGGGGAAGGCATATACATGGTTTTAGGTGAACAACCAAGTTTTGAGAGCTTTCCGGAACGTATAGTGAGAGAGCTCTGCTCTGAGAAAAGTTGGCAGGGAGTTCCAATGTCTGGCTGCAATAAAAGGGAAGCTGGCCCCACCTGCTTTGGCGCGTTTGACTTTGGGCAGCACAAGACAATGGGAGAAGGGTGTTCTGGTGGGTCTGGGTGAGCTTGCCTTAGTTACCTTGTTGGAGAGGTAAGGAGGGGCTGTGTTGGCAATGCACTTGTGAGTGATGGCTAGCGTTTAAAAAAGGATGCGTTCTCTGACGGGGAGCCAGTGGGCTTTATGCCTTGCTGCGCTTATATTGTCCCTTTTGGGAATGCTTAGGGCGGCTCTGAGTGCATTATTCTGGATGATTTGTAGTTTTGTTAGGTTTTTTTGAGGACGTGCAAGCGGAGAGGACATTGCAGTAGTCCAGTTTTGACCCAATGATGGCTCTGTCAATAGTGAGGCAGTTCTTGGTGGACAGGTAGGGTTTTGCTGGATTGAGTAGTTTGGTTGAGTAGGCAGCAAAGGATGCAGTTGGGCTAACCTGTCGGGACATTGAGAGGGTGGTGTCTAGGTTGACTCCTAAGGTTTTGACTGATGAGGATACAGGAATATGTATGTTGTCTACCGTGAATGCAGAGTATTGGCTGGAGTTTTTTCAATGGTTTCTTGTGGCCCAACCAGAAGGATTTCTGTTTTGTTCTTATTGCAGTACAGCCAGTTGTCAGCCATCCATGCCTGAATGGTGGAGTAGGCTGTATTGAGGGTACTGGTGTCAGAGTCGTAGTTACCAGTAAGGGGGAGTAGGACTTGTGTGTCATCGGCATAGTTGGTGGTGGCTATGCCGATTGGCGTCAACGATGTTGAACAGTGGTCTCGTGAAGACATTGTAAAGTGTGGGCGAGATGCACAAGCCCTGTGGGAATCCGCATTGGATGGCGGCAGGGGTGTCACAGACCTGTTCTGAAAAAACAGTCATAGCTCTTCCTTCTAGGAATGAGGCGATCCAGGCTGTGGCTCTCAGTGATAAATGGGCAGAAGTAGTCAGGTGGTGACAGAGATTGTTGTGGTCTGCTAAAGGGCCAGATTGTTTAAGTCCTTGATCTCGTCCAGCTGTTTTTTTAAATCAAGTACTGCTGATTCCGTGCCATGGCTGGGTCGAAAGCCGGTTTGTCGTCGTCCTAGGATACAATTAGTTTCGAGGAAGTGTTGGACCTGTAGATAAGATGCCTTATCTAGAATCTTTAATAAGAAGGGGACAGTTGTGATAAGCGTTGGTGGGTGCCATGGGGTCGAGAGAAGTTTTTTTTGGAGTGGCCTTACCCATGCTTCCTTAAGTTGTGAGGGGATGTGTCTGAGGCAACTGACACATTTATAAAGGTGGTGAAGAAAGGGGCAAGGGTTGGCTGCACATTCCTTGATAGTAGTGGGTGGACAGGGATCCCCTTTGCGTTTTTTAGGTTTATGGTTTTCAACAGGCTAAGGACTTCAGGTTCAGATACTTCTCTTAAGGCGAAAGGGGGGTGGTTCTGGGTGGGTGTGTTCAAGGAGGTAGTGGTGACTGGTGTGGGGTATTCAGGCTGTTCTGATTGGTCTGGATTTTGCTGTGTAGGAGGTCTATTTTTTTTAGCTTGGATGTTGGAGCACCAGACTTCATCTTTGGTAAAGGATTGCGCAGGGGGAGCTGGATCTTTGGGTTCCCTGGAGATAGAGAAAATTTTGCGTTGGCCATCCTGTTGTTGAAAGAGGCGGCTTTGGTTAAGGAGATAGCTTTTTTGTATTTGGCTGAAAGCTTGTTGAATTCTAGTTTCAGGGATTCAACTGTTGTTTTTTTGCCAGGCGGTAAGGGCGATACATTTTCTGTTTCCCCGTGCAAGTAGCCCTGTGGTGTACCATGAGTGTCTGATGGGTTTTGCTCTTCGTGCTATTAGAGGGGCTATAGCGTTGACTGCTTGAGATAGTGTGGAGTTGTATATGTCAGCGAGGACATTGGGGTTTTTGGAGAACGGTGGTCTGAGTTGGGGTACTTCTAGAAATGGTAGACGGTTGGCTTTAGTCAGTTTGCGTGTGCTACGTGCTAGTGCAGGAGGTAGAGGGGCGGTGACTTGTTTATGTTTCTGGGGTGGCTGATGGAGAAGAGGATGATGTCCATGGGCAGGGAGCCGTGGAATTTATGGAAGGCGAGCAGTTGAGGTCAGCAATCCAGTCTACAGTGCGGCCTTAGATGTGAGTGGGGTTGGTTACACATTGTGATAATCCAAGGGTTTCTAAGACACTGGCAAGTTTGATGGGTTGTAGGTCTGCTGGATCATTTAGGCCTACGTTCAAGTCCCCAAGAAGGAGAATTTTGACGATATCTTAATGTTGTCCTCAAGGGCGTGGAGGAGGTTATCATGGAAACCTGTGGGACCTGGTGGATGGTAGACAATCTGGAGTGTGATGTTGCAGGTGGGGGAGGTGGAGAGCTTGAGGGAAAGGATGTCGCTGTTGTTTGAGTGATGTATTGAGCTGTCTGAAGGCCAAGGAATCTTTGGCTATGACAGCCACTCCTCCCCCTCTAGTATTCGGGCGGTCCTGCCGGTAGATGGTGTAGCCTGATGGGAGGGCTAGGGATAAGGCAGTTGTGAAAGCTTCATGGAGCCATGTCTCTGAGATAGCTAGGGCATCTAGGATGTGGGGTATAAGCAGGTCATGGTTATCGAGGGAGTGAGCTGTTAGGGAGCAAGCGTTAACAAGAGCACAGTAATGGTGTGCTAGGAGAATTGGGGGCAGCTTAGGAGTGGGTACGGTGGTGCTTTTCACTGTGTGCCTAGGAGTAGTGGCATGGTTATCTGTGGAGAGTGGTGGGGTGGGCTTGAGCGTTTCAGCTGTAGTATGCAGAGTAATAGAATTTACATTGATGTGCATTTCTTCTTTGGCATGCAAGATATTGACTTTAGTATGAATTTGAACAATATTGTGTGATACACTGACATTGCTCTGCAGGGCGTTGGCGAAGGATTCCTTCAGTGCGATGGCAAGAATGGTGGTAGTCTCAGATTTATGACCATAGGGCAGCCGATGTTTGAGTATGACCAGTGCAGGAGTGGGTGGGGCGAGAGCTAGTGAGCTCATAGAAGTTTTGATGGCGTCTGAGGGGTTGGGTAGGCCAATAGAGGTGTTTGCGAAGGAGAAGTGTGGGGTTCCCAGCCCCTTAGAGTTCCTTGGTAGGATACTCAAGCCGATCATTCAACCCTAGTAGAATGCCTAAAATAAATCTTTGATTGGATGAGTGCCAACAACTTGAAAATCAACCCAGAAAAGACAGAAATCATGATTATATCCAAGAGAACGACACCTAAATTCCCTGGCCAACGGAAATGGGCACCACGCCCACACCTTGTAAGGTAGTAAAAAACCTGGGAGTCCTAATGGACAAAGCCCTAACCTTAGAACCACAAGTAAACGCAATAAGAAATGCTTCTTCCTCCTTCACACAAGAAGAAGAAGCCTACCTTTCCTGTCCTTCACCCACAAAATACTGACAGTCGTCGCCCTCATCATGTCAAGAATCGACTACGCAAACAGCCTCTACATCGGGATGCCGGAATACCTCCTGAAGAAACTACAACGCATACAAAATGCAGCAACCAGACTCCTCCTCAAACTATCCAGAAGAGACCACATCACTCCAGCACTAAAATTACTACATTGGCTCCCAATCAAACATCGTATCACGTTCAAAACAATGTGCATAACACACAGGCCAATCAGCAGACAGGGAGCAGAATTCCTACAAAAGAAAATAACAATCTACAAGCCAACAAGATTCCTCAGATAAAGCAATGAAATTTGCCTGGAACCAAAACCATACATCAAGAAAAAAACTAGGGGGCCCCTCTTTCTCCCACCTAGCCGCAACAACATGGAACAACCTCCCGAAAGAAATAAGAAACACCAAAGACCACCTAAAATTTTGAAAACTTCTAAAAACCTGGCTCTTCATCACCTCGGAACCAAATTGAAACAACTAAAACAATCAAACAGGAAACACTAAGAACAGACTGACAGATTACATAATGGCACAGACAACACCCAGGACCGACTAAGGGAAACTCCTACAAGAACAAAAGAGAAGACGCTAGGTTGAATAGAACTCAGTCGACAAGCCCATAAAGACAGAAAGGTTACATACATACCCAACCCCTTTAGACAACGTTGCCCACTCAGAAAGGACGTAGGACACAAGCATAGCTTGCAAGTATATCAATCCAAAACCTAGGCTACAGCAAAGACAAACTGGGATAAAAGGGCTAGCCTAATACAAAGACGGAAACATGAAAGTAGCTAGTTTAGCATAATGACGAAGAGATAAGACAGCCTTATCACGCTGAACATAATCGCCAAAATTGAAACAATTCTCCACGAATCACAAAGGAGACACAATAGGAAGTTGCATCTCCCCTGACAAGGATACTAACCAACCCAAACACTACTAACAACCTCTCTCCACTCCTCACACATCTCTCATGCTCTGCCCAACCACAGCTCTTAAAGCCGCAGCAACCCGCATGCACTTCACCACACCGCAACAGCAACCACACCACACAGACCGCCAAACAACAGCACACAATGGACTGAGAACCGAAAAACACACCAGTATGCTCAGTGAACTGTGTTAACCGAACTGAAGCTGCCAACAGTACTTCTAAGCTCCCTTGCTTTTTTCCAAACTTTGTCCTACTAACACGCCTAACCTACCTCCCCTTTATTACAGATCCGCCAGAGCGCCAGGGGACCACTCTGGTGGTGATAGTGCGCGGTACAAATATCCTTTAACATTAACATCCTTTCTTAGCCTGGGCATGGAGACGACTCTCATGTTAAGTTGATGATGCTGGCAGGCATGGCTGAGATGGTGTCCTGGCTGTGGGGATGCGTTGCTGGGGTTTTGGTTGCGACTGTGGGGTCGGTCCTCTTGGCTGGGTATGTAGGTGTTGAATCTCCCTGTGGGTAAGAGTATGCCTGGTTTCTGGTTAGGTGGGCAGACAGACTGTGAGTAGGGCTAATGCTAGGGCGAGGGAGCATCTCTGGGCTTCCCGGCTGCGCGAGTCAGGGGCCGATAGGAAGGCTTACAGGTAGGATTAGGACATTCAGTGGCTGTAGTTAAGGAGGGCACTGTGGGCTTAGTGTGGAGTCCAAGCAGACGCTTCTTGCTTGTGGTGCACCTAGGGAGGGAGGGCTGGAATGCGGGTCGGGTTTGGGCACGTAGAGTATTGAGCCTACATGTGATGAATGCTGCGATGAGCAAGATTTCCTGGCCTGGCGTTGTAGATGAGTGTCCCTGTAGTGAGGTGCATGTGTTGCTTTTTACAGTTTAGGTGCATAGATTTGCATGTCCTGGTTGCGTTCTGGTGGTCGGCAGCAGGACTGGGCTGGCTGGTGTCGGCTTAGCCCTCAAGCTGTGCTTGGAAAGGGCATGATGTGCATTCTTATGCATATGGCCTATAGCGTATGCGTTCTGGTGGCTTTGAGCAGGGAGGGTGTGGGACGCAGGTAGGAAGGTGCTCGGGGATGGTCGGGACAGGTACTCCCTGCATTGTGACTTTGGGTAGCTTTTCGGCAGGTGGGTTCTAGTGCCATCGGTTAACACATGTGCTTGAAACTTACCTTCAGAGTTGAATGGAGCGGCTTGGAGCAGGCGTTCAAAAGGCGGCACGCATTGTACAAATTAGCATGCGGATATGGGGTGGCCATCTTGGCCTGTTGTAAGTCTGCGTCAAATGTGGGTAGGGCCTTTCTTACTTTAAGGGCACTCCATGGTGGTGCGGCAGAAGGCAGGGGGGCTGCCATGGCGCACAAGCAGGGACTTGATTTGCGGGGAGGGTGCCGTAGGGGTTCTTAGCTTACTGACTCTGGCCTTAGGTCCAGTTGGGGTTGTTACTAATCCACGGTGAAGTGCTTCAGCTGAGATTGCGGAGTGGCTGAGATCTGGGGCTCCATTTTGCGTGTGGTGCCTAACACCTGCGGCGCACAACACCGCAGCCTTGGCCTGCGCAAGCTTTGCCGCAGATGGTCGGGCACATGGATTTTATCATAGCAGAAATTAACGTCGAACGTGGCATCGAACATAGTGTAGAACGAAGATCGGGCAGCGTGCTGTGCAGACCTGCAGCAAACATCACTGCGCCCTTGGCCTGCCCAGGCTGCACTGCAGAGGGTCTGGTGCTTAGGTTTTATCATAGCGGAAATGAGCATCTCGGTTTACTCTCTCATTCCCTCCAATCCTTCTCTGCACTCAACCTCACCATCCCATACCATCCTTGCACCTCCGCTCGCTTCTGGTCTTTCTCTGTACTCGCCCCACTCCACTGGAACCCACTGCCCATACCAATCAAAGCCAGCCCAACTGTGGATCTCTTCACAGCTCAGCTTAAAGTTCACTTATGTGCTAATGACGAAGCCCTCCTTGTCCTCTCCCCCATCCTCCCTGCCTGACACCACCACTGCCTCCAGTGACGTTTAATAATGCAATTATGTATATTTGATTTGTACTGCTCTTTAGTTTGAAGTTGTTGCCCCCTTAGGTTAAAGTTACCTTCTTAGGTCACCTGTTTTCTTCTATACATTTTGTTATTTTGTTTTGCCCCTGCTATGTCCAAATATTTTACAATTGAAAGGTGTAGGGCTAATCCAGGGTTTACGCTGCAATTGCTGAAGTATTGTCAATATTTGTTACATAATCCCAGCTTTGTTAGATATCTCTTTTAAATTACAACATTATGGTGAATAAACTATTATATGCCAACAGAGTGGGATTAATAGTTGGTACTGGTCACTAATGGGTATTTGTAGTGAAGGTGATTTTGCTTCTTTCTGATGTCGTTACAAAAATTCTTTGTTACACTAGGTTGTTAGTATGTTATGATTCTCATCATTGTTAGATAATGAAAGAACCATTACCTAATATATAGTTTTTATATTATTTTCTCGCTTTTTTCTGTTTGCCTTCCTCCACCCCTACTTTCTAAAAAAATGAGTCTCAATATGTAAAACATATTTTTCGGTTTTCATTTTCGCATTATCAGGTTTGTGTTTTGACGATTTTGTTTTTTTTTATGTCATTTTTACATGTGTTTAAATATAGCCCTGAAGAAGACCATGGGGGTCATTCCAAGATTGGAGGTAAGTTCCGGGCTTTACCGGCATGGAGCAAAGAACGTGTCCGATCTGGTCACAGACCCCTAATTGTGGCCCATTACCACTTCGCGGGCACGAGCTTTGCGCCATGCCGGTAAAGTACCTAGCGGCAGCCGCAAAAGGGCCCAAAAAAGCCCTTACCGGCATGATGCGCGCTGTACCTAACAATACCGCCATAGAACAAAGTGGAAACAGCGATGTCCGCAAATAACAGTGGCCGTAAATTACAGCTGCCGTAAATTACAGCCAGCGTTAAATAACGGAACCGGAAATATCGTCATCGCACAGGAACGGGAAGGAGTGCGGCGGCCATCTTTAAAAACACAATCCATTGCCATCCTCATCAGGCAGCACCCTTGGGAGTATTCTGAACCCTGGAAAAGGCCATCACACCCTGCAGGAATGCCAAAAGCCCCAAAGAAGACAGCAGACCGGCTCCGCAAGCAGGGATTCAGCCCGGATGAATTGCAGGCCTTGGTAGACACCTTTGAGGAGCACGCTGACATCGTGTTCAGCGGGGACATGCGTAGAGAGCCGGTGCTCTGGAAAAAGAACATCTGGGCACTAGTGGCCCAGAGAGTGAGCGCAGTCGGCACCACCCCCGCACCCCCAAGGACTGCCGCAGGCGGTGGGATGACCTGCGGTTGAGGGTACGGAGCATCCTCTCTGCCAACCACAGCCAGGCACAGCAGACCGGAGGGGGCCCAAGTTCCCCCATGAAACTGATGCCATGGGAGGAGACATGTGCTGGACTGATCGGAACGGAATCCATAGAGGGCGTCGGCAACATGGAGTGTGGGGCACCGTCGTCCGCTGATGGAGGTGAGTGTCCAAAGTCAACACTGCCAATGCCAGTTACATGATATACATTCCCAAGGGCCGGCCAAGGCACCTTGTCATGGTGCCCTCCCCCCATCCAAATCATGCCGTACCAACTGCCACCCAAGCAGGGCCCAAGTGCAAAGTCATAACGCACATCACACATAGTGCACAAACTGGCACATCCCATGATGCACACTGTGCAGCTGGGTGGCCAGTGTGCGAGTCAGACTGCACAGTACCAGGCCAGGATGAGTGACTCCGACGCCTGCATACATATCACACCTATGAATAGAAAGTAGTGCTGTTGCATACCCAAAAGGCCATAAACCCCAAATGACTGAATATGTGAATGTAGCCATGAATGTAATTTGCGTCTCAAATAATCACTCATGCCGTCCCTCTCTTCTACCCCCACAGGCAGTGAGCATGACAGCGAGGAGCCCGAGACCAGCTGTCCCACCACCTCCAGGGGCAAAGGCAGGGTCCGCCGCATACCAGCCAGGAAGGACACACCCACACTGGCTCCTGCAAGGCCCATGGAGGGTGCACCACCCCCATCCCTCCCTGCATCGGCGCCAGGTACATTGTCCGCCCCAAGGTCCGAGAAGTCCAGCATCGCTGGGGAGGTGGCAGCCATGCCCCCCCTGGAAACCGTGGACAGCCCCTTGTCCATCTGTGGAGCGTCAGAGGAGGACTCATACCCCACCGTCCACACGCCAGAGCCCAGCAATTACCCACAGGTGTTGTGCAGCATCTCAGGGGAGCCTGACACACCTGGCCGATGTGCACGTGGAGAAGCACAGGAACACACCAATCCCGTGCCCATTCCCCCAGTCGAAGCCCTGTCAGGGCATGTAAGCCCAATCCCCTGCAGGGATGACACCCCGTCAACTTATGCACAGCGTGCAGCACAGCTCATTGCCCTTGTCACTGAGGTGATGCAAGACAATCGCCAGGGCAGGGTGGAGTGGCTTGAGGAACTAAGGGCAATGCGGCAGGTGGTGACGGACAGTACAAACTGCCTATGCAAAGTCCTCGGACGCATTGCTGATGCCCTTGAGGCTGCGCGTCCTACTCAGCCGGCTCAGCAAGAGGACACCCCCTCAACCAGTCGCTCAACCCCAGCAAGCCCACTGCGACGTTCACTACGTTCACAGCGCCGCCGGGACATGCCTCCCCAGGGCCCCGGGAGCATGGAGTAGTTTTCATAGCTGCCACATGTGGCCTTGATGGACACCATGGGACTACTATTGGGGAGTTGTGGGGGCGGTGGGTCAGGGCTGAGGGTGTGTTGGGGAGTTGGGGGGAGGAGGTTGGGGGTTGAGGGTGTGTTGGGGAGTTGGGGGGGAGTGGGGTGGGGTGGTGGAGGGTATGTTTTACACTTATGCACTTAAAATTTCAATACACCGTTTGTGTTGCAAAGTTAAACCTGTGTGGACATTCATCATTGAGCATGTGTATTATGATATCTGACAGTGCATGGTGTACAAGTATCCCCACACCCAGTGCCCTATGTCCCCATGTCATGCCACCCTCTGCTGACTTGTGTTTCGGTTTTAATTTCCAATCAATGTTTGCCACACGACATGTCCCTCCTGTGCACCGGCACCATGATGGTGTCCTGCCCCTTCCTCCTCCTACACTTCATCTTCATCTGGTGTTAGCAGTCCCATGTCACGGGACAGGGCCACATTCCAAGGGATGCACATTTTGTGCAGCATTACACATGACATGGGGGTCTTGGACACCTTCACATTGCAGTAGATGGGTGCCCCACCCGACCAGCTTAAGCAACTCATTTGTGCCTTCTACAAGCGAAGTGCCTGCTTCATCACCACACATGCATAGGTATGGGTAGTATTGTAGGCCTCCTCGGGCCTGTTCTGTGGGTTTCTGACAGGGGTCCTGAACCATGGTGTCAAGGGACAGCCACCATCACCTGCATGTGTAGGCAATAAGGTAAGTGTTTGGACTGTCATGGTGGAGAACTGAACTAGTCTTACATGGCAGCAGGTCATTTATGCCCATACGCACATGTCCATGGATGCATTTACCCCATTCCTGGCCCTGCTATGTGTCCTGTGCAATGGAATGATGTAGGGGGTAGCGTCTTCGAGATGGTCTATGAACTATGGCACACACATCCTGTAGTGCAAGCATCGTTTATGCATGCAGCAGTCTTGGGGTTAGATCCATGAAGTGCTGTGTACTGTGAGATTCCGATGTTGGGTGTGTTGGCTGTAGTCAGTGGCATATTCATCATACTGCACTGATCCGCACTAAGGTGACTTCCAGCACTCCTATGGGTGTGCCAAAACGGTGATGCGGTGTGGTGTCCCTGCTGGCCTCAGTTCAATCCACTCCCAGGGATGACTCTCTGGTGTGGTGATATGCTGGAGGCAGCCACATAGTGCATATGCAGTGTGTCTTCCTATTTGCCCTTACGGTGTGTGAGGGCCGCTGATGAGTGGTGCATGTGTTGTGGTATGTGGCCTTGTCACATGTTGGTCATGTAGTGTTAGGTGTGGGCCTTACTTCATCAATGTGGGATTCTGTACTCATGTGCCGTTACACTGGCTCTGTGGCACGGTGTTTGGTTTGGCAGGGTGCACATCGTGCACTGGCGTCAACATTTCAACGCGGTTTGAGTATGCAGGCACCCACCTCATGACACTGATGCACTGGCATGGCACAGTCAGACAACTCAACAAGCAGCCAGGCACATCGTGCTGCATGTCGCCCCATGTGGCAGGGTAGCGTGGAGTTCAGCTGGGCCATTGAGTCATGAGTTGGTCCTGGATGTCGGACCCACCCATGCGTGATGATCTTGCTTGTGTTGCATACCGTCTGCACGTTGGTGGAGTGGTATTGCTTAAGGAGGCCGTTATTTACGTGTGCGCATTACTTGTGATCAGCTCCGGTTTACGCCATGCTGCTAATATCGGCATGGCGTGTCGCGCGCGCGACCCAAGACCGCTATTTACTGCATCGTACTTTACGGTACCGTAAATAGCAGTCTGGTTGGTCAGAATAGACCGTAGCGGTAAACGATGCCGGTATTCAATTACCGGCATCGTTTTTCCCTTACCTCCAATCTCGGAATGACCCCCCATGTTTTGTTGACACACGTGTTGGCTGTAGAAAATAAAATTGTCTGTAGAGAATCAAATTGTTTGCTTTTTTGGACATGAACAACGATTAACAAGGAAATCCTTTACATTGAATCCCAATTCACAACAATGAATGTATAAATGTATTTCTAATTGAAGTATACATATTAAGCGCATGTGGTTCTGGACTCTCTTTCTGTTTTAATTTTTGACACCCTCATAAACCGGCTCAATACTCTTCTCTTCTTCATGTTATTGTACAGACGCTCTTAGTGGGAATGCTTCCGACATCTGTAAATGTGTTATTGCAAGTCAAATAAATACAAATAGAACTAGTTGCCGTTCTTTAACGAAAACAGAATGAAACTGACTAGCATCTTACAACATAGGTATGTTGTGATCAACAGAGGTACTATTGACAACCATTCTGGCACATAAAGAAGGGACGGGGAGTGGGGGCCTCCCAGCTGCCACCTTCCTCTTCTGGGGTAGGACTGGCTCTGTTTCCACCCTGTAGACCTCCCACCCCAGGTTGAGATGTGTCCCCATCCCCTCTTGACAGGGTCTGGAAACGTACCCTGTCAGATGCACCTAAAGGACAATGCAAGGGTGAAACAAAATATGAGGGTAGAGAAAAGCTTTTAGGTAGATGTGGAGGGAAGAGGGGATCGCCGCATATGGCGATCCTTAGGAAATTATTGAACGATTAGGGAAGGCATGTATGCCGGATGTAGGTATATATGCAAAAGTAGCATGTGGAATTCTGGAGGCATTAGTGATTCCAAAGTAACAGGAAGTAGTCAGTTTGTTATGGCTACAGAGAATATTAGTGGTCTGTGAAATGCCACAAGCTGTTAGGGCAATTAGGTGGTCCCAGCCCCAATAATAGCAAGGCACTCTTCTCCTAATGTGCATTTATGTTTCCTTTCCCATTTTGAATGATTGAATGTTTTATGATTCTGTTGCAGTTGCTGGCACCGCCAGCTGTTGTATGGGATTTATAAACCGCAAACATTTCTGGAAAAACAAAGATGTGCTGTACATAGGGAATTCACCTATGGGGTTCATGTAAGAACCTGGGGGTTATTACTTCCTGGTGTTAACCTAGGCCTAGGGTATCTCTGTGAGGCTATACATATGGAATTAAGATATGAGCATCGATCCCCACCCTTTTAATCTTGTGTCCCCAGATATCCCTTGAACACTCATATGCACAACCATTAGTCGCAGCAGTTATTACAAATTCCTACAGTGTCTTCTAGTAATGCAGGCCAAACAATCTGATTTAAAGAATAAAAGGAGGTATTCCGTATGACTGTTGTCTTTTGTTTTGAGAAGTAACCCTTCCTTCTTGTGCCTTTTGTATAGCAAGAGTTGTATTTATTGTACTTATTGGCATTTATAGTAAGTCATTTCTTACCAGTAATACTGTTTGTTGTTGTTTTCAGGACAAGGTGTACAGTTCCGTCCTCGAACAGTGCTACAGCATGTATAAGGTAATGACAATATTGCTGAAAGTGCGCAATTTTCTTTTTATAAGTGCCTAGCTTTGGGCACAACTTATCATATGGTGCTCGAAAAGAAAGTATGCAAAGTAATAAGAACACCAGCATTGGCAAAACCAATACTTTGGGGTTTGATCATGTTCATGCATTTTGCATTTACAGGCATGAGTTTGTGTTGGCTCCATAACGAACTGACCCGGCTCAAAGAATATGCAAGCTAAAGAGCGTTTTATCACGTGACTTTTATTATGCGAGTTGTTAACCTTTGATGGCTGATAAAATACTTATGAGATTTTACATCAGCAGTTGAGACAGAAAGCCTGCAGCTTGCACAGCCTGCTAAGGAGGCCCATAAAATACTATTAATCTCTTTACCACCTGCCCTTGAATAATCAAGCCCTGACAAGCTACAATTACCCCAGGCCATTGTCCAACAAAACAGTGTCACCTCTACTAATCATGTGTTCTATCAGGCCAAAATGTAGGACTGTATCAATCTAAAATAGAATAAAGACTTTCATGATACACTTGATACTTGACAACTACCATTTGCAGCAAGATGATACTACTGTGCTGCACAGGTTTTCCAGCGATGGTCAGGCAAAAATGTAAGTAAATATGCTAGCTATAACTGCTGTAAGGGAGATCCAATGGCATGAAGGCCATATGCCCATTTCTGGCCAAGAAAGATTGGAGCAGTATTCATACCTTACCTTTTACCTCCAGGACAGTGAAGCAGCTGCTCTACTCAGTGTTTGCACTCCAGTTTCTCCCTTAATAACAGAATTTAAAACCCTTAGATACCTTAAGCCATCACACCAAGCAAAGCACCCAGTTAAAAAATGAACATATACTGCTTGGGAGTGTTTTATTCCAGCATTAAACAGGTTTATTCTCTTAGATTATATCACATGTTAGTCATTCAGCATCTGACCCACTTACAAACACTCTTTGCAGCCTTTAATTCTTCCTTCACCTACACTATTTCCGCCTGACTGGCTCAGCACTCTTCAGTGACAAGGAGGAAAAGGGAAAGAGGGACTAAGAGAGAGAGCGAGAGAGAGAGATAAACAAAGAGAGACATATGTAGGGAGAAAAGGAGCAAAGATGGATAAAACGACATTGAGCTGGGTGGAAAGAGAGGGAATGAGTTTGTGGCTCGCTTAGACTGTGAAGACTGTTTGCGATTGGGACTTACAATATGGCTGTGATTGTGGCAACGGCTGACTAATATTGGGCTGGTGGCAAAGACTGTGACTAAGATTGTGACTATGACCACGACTGTGGCTAAGGCTCTGACTCAGATTAGCTAAGGATGTAATTTTGACTAACACTGGCTATAACTGTGATGATGACTCACTGTGACTGTAACTAAGACTGTGACTGTGGATTGTGACTCAGACTGCTTACAACCGAGAGAGTGACTATGACTCTGAGACTATAACTGAGAGACTGTGGCTACGACAGACTGCAGGAAGAGGGACACTGACTGTGCCAAATGCTAACTGTGACTAAGACTGATTAACTGTAACTCACACTGTGGTTTAGACTGTTTCTTTGACTGAATAATTGGGACTAAGATTGCGACTCACTCTAACTGTGATTGCTACTAAGACTGACTGCGCCTAGGACTCTGACTAGAACTGTGACTGATTGACTGTGACTAAGACTGGGGCTACAACTATGGCTCAAACTGCCTGTGACTGAGCTTGTTACTGAGTCTGTGATTAACAGTGACTGATTAAAACTATGGGTAAGACGATTACTGTGCCTCAGTCTGGCTAGGAATGTGACTGTGGTTAAAAATGTTTGTGATGGATAGACTGTAACTTAGATTGTATGTGACTAAGACTGAGACTAACACAGTTACTGAGACTCACTGTCACGAAGCGTGAGTAAGAATGTATATAATTCACTGACGACGACTGTTGCTAAGACTCACTGCGACTAAGACTATGGCGAATACTGTCACTAAGACTATACTGCAACTTTGACTGACTAAAACTAACTATGATTAAGGCTGTGACTAAGACAATTACTTCTTACTAAGACTGTGACTATGACTAGGTTTGACTGTGAAAAGGACTGTGGGTAACTAAGCAGGTGGCTAAGGAACTGGCCAATTTGCTCGCAAGAGCATTAGTTTGAGGCGCTTTTGCTCTTTTGTGGTGAAACTGCATTGTTTAACTTAAAACCTTGCAAAGAACACGAAGAAGTGGTTGTGTGTGCCTGTCATGACGCGTGGACATTGGCGGCTGTGGAAGACATGGAGAGGACGCTAACGGCCGTCGCAGGAAGCGCAGCGATGGTCTAGTCTTCCTTGTTGTTGTACGTCATCGTGCCGGCAGTACATGTACTCGCCCATCGCAGCACGATACTGGGTTGCAACCCTCGTCCGCGCTGGGTCCTAACGCTGTGTTTGCCGCTCCAGTCCTTCGGTGCTACAGCGACTTTCCTGCTTCCATGCAACTAGTCTGCCTGCTCTTCTTCTACCTTTCCCCGTTCCTGTCTGTGTGTGCTCCCTGCTTCTTGCTGGTTCCCCCCGCCTTGGCTGCTGACCTTCTCGTCTTTTGGTGTTCTCCTCTGCGGCTGTACTTCCTGGCAGCTCCTGCCTCCACGGAGCTATTGTTTGCATTACGTTGCATTCCTCGGCAGCGTCCAAAAACCTTCAGCTTCAGATCTTCGGTCAGCTGGTCTACCCTCTTCTTCTGGCTACTGCAATACCTTTGGCTGTCCTTCCTCCAACGGAGCAGCTATTAACATCACACTCAAGCTGCACCAGGGTTTTTTTAGCTTGGCTTTCCCCTGGATTTGGGGCTTGCTCCGTGGGGGTCCCTCTGCCAAGCTATTGACCTATTGGCAAGGTGGTCTCCAGACGAGCTCGCCCTAAGAGCTGCGTAAAAAAGTCAGAAGCCGCCTGGAGGGAAAGGAGGACCATATCTTCGGAGGATTCATCGGAGGACATTTATACAGGTGAGGAGGAGGAGGTTTTTTCATGCATATAGCTGGGGGTCCCTTCGGGTAGTTCGGGGAGATCTTCCTTGAGTTCTGAGAGTGCCCAATAAACGGTTCTGAGTGGGAGAGGGACTTCTGAATCTGTATTATTTGTTAAACACCGATTGGTGACTATTACCACGTGGGTAATAGTCACCAATCGGTTTAGTGAAGAGAGAGACTGATGGACGGCCCTCCCTTCCAGTGCATCAGAACAGGGAGGGAAGTGGGGAGGAGGAGGGGCCACAGGCTCAGAGAATGGGATGGATGTCGGTGCGCACGAGGATGCATCCCCGGTGGTGGGTCTGCTGTTGTGGAATATAGCAGGGGTCAGGGGGACATTTGAGAAGGAAGATATTGTGGAGTTTCTGAAGTCCCACGTAATTATTCTTTTGCAGGAGACCTGGGCAATGGAGATCCCCTTTTAGATGGATATGTATCCTATGGGATACCAACAAAGAAAGAAAAATGCTAGAGGCAGATGTTTTGGGGGAATGGCCATATTGAGTAAGGCCTCATTGACCTTTAGGGTAAAGGTAGTTGGGACAAATTTGGATTTTCTACAGATGTTACTAATTTCTCCATCCCGGGTAGCTATTTTAAAGTTTTACAACAGTCCTCATAAGGCAGAGGTGAACAGGTTGGAAAAAAAAGTAAGACCTTTATAGATAAGCAACTAAGGAATAGGGGGAATTTTCAGGTAAAGTTTATATGGGGAAGAGATTTTTATCTTAGAATGGGTGTTGGACATTTGGCGAATCTGTTTGATTCGTTGGAGGATTTGTCTCAGAACATTGCAAACCCAATAATGGGGGATGCGATTGGTAAATGGCCGCATAGCACTGGATTTTCCGGGCAATCACACTTTCAATCACCATCTGGGCTCTTCCACAATAGACGATTTTTGTCTCTCTTTGGAGATGTGGGAAAGGATATTGGGTTTTGAAGTGATGGTAGACCCCAGCAGTGACCACAGTTCAATTAGCCTGAAATTAAGAGGTGTAGTATGAGCGGTAGGCCCGCCAAATAGATTCCCCTGTTTGGTAAAGTCGAATGACGTGTCTGATAGGAGAATCAAGTGGGCAAGAATTCGGAACTCCAATCTGCACCTTGATATTCTGGCAGAGAACACATCTGCTATTTATGAATTCCAAGATAATGTGATGAACCCAGAGCAGATAGTGGATAGTTTCACCAAGTTAGTGGTGGCTCTTACTAAGGGTTTCATGGTACAGCACACATGGAAGGTGAACTCTTGAAAGAGGGGGTGGTTTAATGAGTCCTGTACCGTTACAAAAAAGAGTTTCAAATTCACCATCTAGCACTAGGGGCGAGATTATCCAGGTTAGAGCGAACTTGGGAAGGCTTTTTGGAGGCATAAAGGCGGAATGACCTAAAACCATTTTGGGAATTTGTGAATGGGGGTATAACCCATACACCCATGGAAAGATCAAGAGGCACCCATGTGGAAGCAGCAAAATGGGTGGAGTATTTTGGCACCTTGTTCAGAGGTGGAGAATTATCGGAAGAACTTGGGAGAATTTGTACCTCACTGCATTTTAGGCTAGAGGCTATATCCTTGGTCATTAAACTACAGACACGCAACCGGGTCCCTGATCCCGATGCGATCCCCTCAGACCTGTTACAGAAATAGCTTGATTTACGGGCCCCCTGCTGACCATAGTGTTTTAACGCCTGCCTAGACTCTGGTCATTTTCCGCCCTCATGGAAATCTGCTATAATTATCCTGTTTTTCTTTTTAAAAAGGGGGATCCTGCTAGTCCAATGTCTTAAAGACCCAAATCCTTCTTGGACACCTCCTTCAAAATGTTCGGGAGGGTGTTGCTGGGGCACATAGAGTCTTGGCTAACGGAGAATGTAGGACTTCAGATATTCAGTTTCGGTTTCGCCCAGGGGTGGGAACCATGGAACAGAGTTTAAACTTGTATCTACTAATCTGAAACTCCTTTTTTGCATGGGGGAGGGGGCTGTTCCTTGCATTTATGGATCAGAGCACTGCCTTCAACAAAGTGGATAGATTGACGTTGTGGGCTGTGGTCTGGTCTTTGGGATGCCTGCAGTTGAGGGTAAATACAGCAAAGTGGTTTGGGTACCACACCCCATCTAGTTGCCTGGCATGCGGGGCAGATAGAGAGGATTTGAAGCACCTCCTTTTGTTTTGCCCAGCATACAATGTTGTTAGAAGGTCCGCCATATTGCCGGTTCTTAAGCCAACTAACATTTGCTCTCATAGGTTGGCAATGCTTTTTCATCTAGCTGCAGATTCTATATTGAAATTGTGGTCTCTATAGTCATTCTTGAAAAGAGCTATGTACCAGAGAAAGGGAATCTTGGCCCAACTGCGATGACCGTTTTAAGATACTGAACATGTATTGTGCACTATAATTGTTTTTATGCTGCAATGAATCCGGTGTGAACTAAGAGCATGGACACTGTTGTTTTATAATTGAGATGAATTGGACACTTTTGATCTTTATTGCATTTGTGTTTTATGTGTTTGATGGATGAATTGCTCTGAATGAACATATTGACTGATTAAAAATATTTGTGATGGATTGACTGTAACTAAGATTGAATGTGACTAAGATGTAGACTAACACAGTTACTGAGACTCACTGTCACTAAGAGTGGATAAGAATGAGTATAATTACCTGCGACTACAAATGTGTCTAAGGCTCACTGCAACTAACACTATAGTGAATGCTGTCACTGTGACTAAGATTATACTGCAGCTGTGACTGATTAAAACTAACTATGACTAAGGCTATGACTAAGACAATTACTTCTTACTAAGACTGTGACTATGACTAGGATTGACTGTGAAAAGGACTGTGGGTGACTAAGCCTGCGGCTAAGGAACTAGCCAATTTGATCACAGGACCATTAATTCGAGGCCCTTTTGCTCTTTTGTGGTGAAACTGCATTGTTGAACTTAAAACCTTGCAAAGAACATGAAGTGGTTGTGTCTGCCTAATTAACGGTTCTGAGAGGGAGAGTGACCACTGAATCTGTATTAGAGCTGCTAATAATCTATAACAAGAGAACTCCAGTGTTTAAACATTGTCATTACAAACAGGAGAAAGCATGCATTGCCCAAGTCAAGAACAAACAAGGTATTTCCCCAATTAAGACTGAAACTTGCTTTTCGCAGCAACAAAGAACAGTTTAAATGTTACTTTGAGCCAAAGGGAATATCCACCTTGCCTAAGACAAGAGTGTGCAAGCTTTACCTGAAGCCAAGAGTGGTGACAAACCTTCTCGATAATTATTCTGGCTAACAGAGCGATAAAGGCAAAGTTGGGGAAGGGAAACTTGCTACGTATAATTATTCTTGGAGTTGATACAACCTACATTGCCAAAGACAATAGGAAGATGAGAGAAGTGTGTCCTAAAGGCAATTTTTGCATTGTTGGTTGCAGACAGTCAAGAGAGGCAAAGAGGCTGCCCCTCTATTGAGAGGAAGAATGCCTTGCCTACTTGAAGGTGTTAAGTACTATAAAGTGAATCTTGTCATAACCAAAACTGTTTAGAGTCACAAAGTACTGAAGGGGTGGTGGTGTATTTGGTTGTAAGTAGATGTGAGACTTCAGTAGCACAAATGAAGGTGGAATACTATGAGGTAGAGGAGTAGACCCTCATGGTGAACTCTTGTAGAAGTTGCTCAAAATTGAGAGTTGTTGAAGTGGAAGTAAACGTGCTGTGAAGTCATCCTGACAAAGATACCTTCCATGACTCCTAATCTTATAAGGAAAGGTGTAAAAAGTGTTAACCAAGAACTGTGTTTCATTAACATTTACAGACGTTATATTTACTTTGAACTAACAAAAAATTGTTGTGTTTCTTCTTTGACAACTTAAAGTTGTGGCAAAGCATTGTGGCTGGGAATGACATTGGTGCTATTTTGATGAAGTGGAAAGTCTAACTCACCAACAAGAGCAACTTTTCTGTTATTGGAACTTTGGTTAACGAAACGACATCCAGAACTGAATTGGGACTGTATTACATACATGGATTTCCTTGTTTCTTTTTGTTGAACATTGGTGCTGAGGTTACCTTGAATCCCGGGGAAGGGGAGTTCACCCATGTTACTAAGAGGTTCCCAAGAGAAACTGTGAATATCATTGTTGGTGTTATTTTGAATTGCCATATATTTCTTATAGCATTTGATGTTTAAATGTGAGGGCCAGACATCCTGTGTTAGAGTGTTTTCCTTTAGTTTTGATAGGCAGGGAAATCCTCGTCGGAGTAGGGATAGTGAGGCGTTTGATAACATTTATGATTGAATAAAATGGCATATTTTGAAAATCATCCAAAAGTTGTCCGCCTTACATTTCTGACCCCTAACACAGCCCTCTGCAATTCTCCATGATGCTCCTTCCAAGTCCTTGTGATATGCCGATATTCCCACATGAAGCCTCACTTGTCTGTGCCAGAGTCTGAAAAACTTTCTGGAGTGCTGTAGGGAGGGTGTGAGAGCAGAGTGGTTTTGGGATGGTGTTACACTACAATGATTGCAGGTGCCTGTTAATTATACAATTCATACAACAAAATCCCCTCCATATCCAGCCGTGAATAATATCTAGGAATGGAATGAATCCATCATGATTGTTTCAAAACAATTTTATTTGTACAACATTTATATAGTACAGTTTAAACGTTTATACAAAACAATGTAATGTTTCATTTTTACAAAACTGCATATTTGCAAAGGCACATCCACATAAATACATGCTGAGTATAAGCAACTGTGAAAAGGCTGAAAGAGTAAACATTGAAAATAGGGCAAGTAGAATAAAGTTAGTGTGGAGGGTCCCATCATAAAAAGATATGCACTCTGACTAACCCAATATGGAGGACCTTCTACATTACCTGCCCCTCTCTTTAGAAGAATGCTAAGATTCTGGTTCTAGGCCTTCCAGTGGAGTAGAACAGTGCTGTGTGGGAGATGTAGTTTTTTGCTGCACGTTAAACAGCTGTCTTCTAAGGAAGCTTCAGGAGTACATATTCACGTTCCTTTGCATCCAACTGAACAGTACTGTGATTGAGGTGAAAGTTTGCTGAGAAGTGCTTATTTCTCTTAGAGGCTTTCCACAAAATCAGTAGAGTGCATTGTAGAGGTTGTAGTGGTGAAATGTAAATTACATTTCCAGATCCTGTAGGAGACCAGTACAGTGCATTGTGTGTGGTGTAATGCGTTTAGCCTGAGCATGCCAACTAACAGGTTATTGATAAAGAGATCTTTGGAGAAATTATCTTGACTGTCCAATCCTGGACTATCAAACCTTTCCACCTTCTGCTGGCATTGGACACAGTTCCTAACACACATGCTTACTTATCTCAGGATTCACTCTTGCACATGACAAAATGCCACAAAATGCACCTGTGTCTAAAAGGAGGGATGGTGAAATACAGACTGTCTTCCCAGTCCGCTCCATTAGGCCACCCATGCAGGTTCATTTGGTTGAGGACTGTGAAGTGGCCTTAGAGGTAGTGGGGATGGGAGTCAAATAGCTTACTTGTGCCAAAAATGGTGTGAGAAGGTGGCCATGCATGGGAGCAAATGACTACCTTCGTCTTTCACCTCTCATGGGGTTTCATTCATAGAAGGAGACACACTGAACTATCAATGAAAATTAGTGCATCGTCTGCTGGCATTAAGTGACTGCTTTTTGGCACGTCAGAGCCCCCTTTTTGTGTTAGTAACACATTCGGAATCTGACTGTGACCACCTGCAATCTCCCTGCTCCCACATCTCTTCCCTGGGTGTTGCCATTTTTTGTATTTCCTTGGTGCCTTTTCCACCTTATCCCCAGCCTCTGGCCCAGTCCCCTACGACCTCTGCATCCCCTGCCCCTGCAACCTGACTTAACTGCAGGCCTTGGGGCTTTTTTCTTCTGGCTGCCACGCTACCTCGCTCTCCGCTTAGCAAAGTCCATTTTTTTTTTTTTTTAAATATGTTTATTTATAGCAAGGCAGTATAGGTTACAAACAGTATCGGATGGCAGTATAACATAGCAAAAACAAGATTTAGGCTTTGTGTCCCTTTTCCCCTCATCATTCCGGTTTTCCCGGGCCAGAGATTCAGTCTATCACCCCCGCCTGGTGCGTACTCTCCTGGTCCCTCAGGGCCCAACGGGCGTTGATTGGTTTGAACGTCATTGCGGGAAATCGCTGATCATAGTCCAGCACTGGGGCCCATACGTTCTGGAAGCGGTACAGAGTCCCTGCTCTCGCTGCGGTGACCTTTTCCGCTATTAAAATGTCCCATAATTTTCCCCACCAGTGGGCAAGGCAGGGGCCGTCTTGTGACTTCCAGAAACGGGCCAGAACTGTCTTGCCCGCCAAGAGGCATTGTGTGAGGAGCTTAGCCCTATTGCCGGAGCGGGGGTAGATTCCGGGAATCGGGATCCCCAGTAGAATTGTTCCAGGGTCCATCGGGAGGGCGGAGCCGGTGATTTGTTCAATGGTCGAGAGACACCTGGTCCAGAATTGCCGGATCTTGGGGCACGTCCACCACATGTGAAAGTAAGAGCCTGGTTGATTGCAGCCTCTCCAGCAGGCGGGGTCCACTTGTGGATTCATGTGGTGGAGTCTGAGAGGGGGGTAATACCAGCGCAGGGTGAGTTTATATGCGCATTCTTTGTTGGTGACGCAGGTGGAGGAGGAGTGGGTGCGGGACCATATGTCTACCCAAGTTTGGTCATCAATCGGATGGCCTAGGTCTGCCTCCCACTGAGCCATGGATCGAGTTTTTGCCGCCAGAAAGTCCCTCGAGAAGCGTCTATATATGGCTGAAGTTCTTCCTCTAGCCGGCAGGTCCACGAGGGTTAGCTCCAGTGGGGTCGGGGGGCGAGTTGCCGCCTGGAGGGTCTGGGGGTGTGAACACCAGTGGCGGAGCTGGCAGTATGTGAATCTGTCCCTCTCTTGAAGCCGAAAAGTTTCCTTGCACTGTTCGAAGGTCCGGGGTCTGTTTTCGGAGTACATCTGCCCCAGGGTTTCAAGGCCCCCGTCTATCCAATTCTGAAAGTTGCGGGGGAGAGATCCCGGGGAGAAGTCGGGATTGTGAAAGATCGGCGAAAGGGGGCCCCGGCCCCTCGGGATTCCCTTCTGCTTTAGAGCCCAGTCCCAGGAGCTCAGGGTCTGCTTTGTTGTCAGTAGGATGTCCTTCCAGCGCGCCCTGAGAGAGGGTTGGATGTGAGGGAGGAACCGGAGGGGGAGCGGAAGCTGGGCTTGCTCCAGTTCCACCCATCTGGGGCGGGCCGTGCTCGACTGCCAGGCGTGTAGGTGTGATAGTTGCGCCGCTGTCCTATAGGCCTGCAGGTCCGGAACCCCTAGGCCTCCCAGCCTGGCGTTACCAGTCAGGGTCTTGTGGGGGATCCTGGCCCTTTTGCCTTTCCATATGAATTTCGATATCTTCCTCTGTAATTCTTGGAGGGTCCGGGCCGGGAAGGGCACCGATAGGGATGAGCAGGCATAGAGGAACCTAGGGAGCAGGTTCATTTTGACGGCTGTGATCCGGCCCATTAGTGAGATCTCTTGCGTGGTCCATCGCTTCAGGTCCCCCTCCAGCTCCTTGATCAGTTTGGGAAAGTTGGCCTGATAGGTCTCCTTTGGGTTCGCTGGGATGAGAACTCCTAGGTAAGGGATCGAGTGGTCCCGCCATTCAATCGGGCACAGACCCGTCAACGCCTCTTTTTCCTCTGGGCGGAGGCCGATTCCTAGGGCCACTGATTTGGCGAAGTTGACAGTAAAGCCGGTGACCTCCCCCAATTCCTTTATTTCGGCCAGGGCGTGCTTCGCTGAGGTACTGGCTTCCGTGAGTGTCAATAGTACATCGTCCGCGTAGAGGGCGATTTTGTGGTGGGACGAGCCCACCTGAAGTCCCTTAATAGATTCATTCCGCCTGATCTTCTGGGCGAAGGGCTCCATTGTGAGGGCGAAGAGTAGGGGTGACAGTGGGCAGCCCTGCCTTGTCCCACAAGACAGAGGTATCGGGGCTGAATGGGCGCCATTGATCCGGAGGATGGTTTTGGGCTGCTTGTAGTTCGCCAGGATCATGGCCCGGGCTATGGGGCCGAACCCAAATGCTTCCAGGGTGCATTCCAGATAGGACCAATCGACTCTGTCAAAGGCTTTGGTTGCGTCCAGGGCCATTAGGGCAAGGCCTTGGGAGTTGCGGTGGGCGATGTTCACTAGGTTCAGAGTCCGCCGGATGTTGTCCCCTGCTGCTCGGTGAAGAATGAAGCCTGTTTGGTCGGGGTGGATTATTTCCGGTAGGATAAGTGCCAGGCGGTTAGCCAGAATCTTCGAGTACAGGTTGGCGTCGATATTCAGTAGGGCGATGGGTCTGTATGACGCCGGATCTCTCGGGTCTTTCCCCGGCTTAGGCAGCAGGACCGTCACCGACTCTTGCATTGTGGGGGTCACAGATCCCGAGACCTGGAAAGAGTTGAAGAGGGCCACCATGTGGGGGATAAGCTGGAGCTTAAATATCTTATAGAACCTCGGGGAGTATCCGTCTGGGCCCGGGGCCCGCGGTTTGAGGGCCTTGATAGCTTCGTCAACTTCTTCATCTGTTATCGGGGCTTCCAACTGCTCTCGTGTGGATTCTGGGAGACGTGTCAGGGCTGCGTTCCGCAGGTATGCCTCCTGCCTTGACCGATCTCGGGGGGGTGCTGTCATGACCTGGGTTAAGTGGTCCGAAGCTAGTTGTAGTTTCGTCTGTTCGGAGTGGTGTATCACCCCCTGTGGGTCTCGGAGCCCTATAATTGTGTTGGTCCGTCTCGTTTTAGCTAGCTTGGCCACCAGCAACTTGTTGGCCTTGTTGCTTTTGGCATAGTAAAATTGTTTGGTCTTCGCCAAGAGTTGCGCAGTGTGTTCTGCATAGTGGGCCTCCAGTTTCTTCCTGGCCGAGCGGAGCGCTCTCTGTGTTCTAGGAGACCAGCCACTCTTTTTCTGGGCTTCCTCAGCTGCTAGCAAGTCCTCCTCCAGGGATAGGCGGACTTGTTTCCGGTTTCGATGGTATGCTACGCCTTGGGCTATCAGGGATCCCCTAACTACAGCTTTCATTGCGTCCCAGTTATTGGCTAGGGAAGTGTCCGCGGCTGAGTTCTCCTCAAAGAAGTTCTTGATGGTGGTGGCTATATTGTCTCTAATTGACATATCGTTGAGGATTGGGTCATAGAGCGCCCATCTGCGTGTCGCCTTAGCGTGGGTGTTCTGAATGTTTAGTTCCATTATTATCGGAGCATGGTCTGATAGAATTCGCTGGCCTATAGACACTTCATCAGCGAAGGCGAGAGTTTGGGGGGAGGCTAGAATGAGGTCAATTCTGGAAAAAGTTCGGTGAACGCCCGAGAAGAAAGAGTAGTCTTTCTCGGTAGGGTGAAGCACCCGCCATGTATCCACCACCTCCAGGGTTCTGAAGAGCCGCAGCAGACTGAGGGCCTGACCGAACTCGCCAAGAGCAGGGGGGTTGGATTTGTCTTTAGTGGGGTCTGGAACCCCGTTGAAGTCCCCTCCGATTATTGTCTGGCCTTCCGCAAAGGTTGAGAGGGAGGAGCCCAGGGAATCATAGAAAGTTGCCTGTCCCGAGTTGGGTGCATATGTCGATACCAAGGTGTAGAGGTCCCCCAGCAGGAGGCACTTGATGGCCACGAAGCGGCCCTCCGGGCACATCATGGAATCCAAGATCTGGGGGCGGAGGTCTTTCCGAAACATAATTGCTGTGCCCCCCTTTTTTGAGTTCCCCGAGGCGAAGAACTGGCGTGGATACAAGCTAGATCGGAGCCGGCCAAAGTCTGCCGGGAGGAGATGAGTCTCTTGAAGGAACACCACACCGGCCTCCTCATCTTGTAGCTTCTGGAGAATCGATTTGCGCTTAGGGGGAGAGTTGAGTCCGTTAACATTCCAGGAGAGGCATCTCAGCGTCTGGTGTTCCGGGATCGGGGAGCCAGAGGTTCCCCGCCTGGGGGACGGGGGGGGGACTCCAGGTTGTACATTAGCTGCCATCGTGTAGAGGGTGTAGAGGTGATCTGTACCGCACTTGCAGTTTTAACCGGGGCCCCCAACGGGAGGCCAACTTTTCAACTAACGGGGTGGGAAACATTGTGGGTGTAACCCCACCCCAGGCCAACAGGGCCGATCGTATCTGGTAAAGTAACGTTTGCATCCAAGGACTCTAAGATGGAGCGGACCTTGGAGGGGGGCATAGGCCGTGAAGGAAGCCCGCCGCGCTGGGCGGGCGTAAGATTGTTGGGCCGGAGTTATTGTTTCTGAATTTAGCTGGGAGGGCGTTGGGCGTCCGGGACGCCGGAGGAGCGGAGGGCACCCAGGGCCGCCCGGACTCGGGCTATCTTCTCCTGCTTCGGGAGGTCTTGGACCATGGAGGGCGCCCGGGTTGGGGAGGGAGGGCTGACGTAGGACTCCCCGAGGCTTCCAAGTCTGGGGAGGTAGTTCCTTCTGGGGAGGAGGATGTCTGCATGATTTTAGCGGCATCTTCTAAGTGGGATATTCTCCGGAGGGAGCCATTATAAGAAAACTGCAATGCTGTGGGGAAGAGCCATCTGTATTTGACTTTACGCTCCAGGAGGAAGAGGGTTAAGGGTCGAAGAGCCCTTCTTTTCTGAAGGGTTGAGAGGGAGAGATCCTGATAAATCTGAAGAGGGTGACCTTGAAAAGAGAGTTCATCTCCGGACCGACTGATAGCGGAGATAGCTTCTTTTGTGGAGAAATAGTGAACTCTCGTGATGACATCCGGGGACTGGTCGGAGTCTACTCCCCGACGCGGACGCAGTCTGTGAGTCCGATCTAGCAGCAGTTGGGATTTATCTAGTTGTGGGAGGAGGGTTTGGAAGAGGTCTCCTATGTAGCCTGCAAGATTTTGATCGGGGACTGAGGACGGAACTCCCCGGATTCGGAGGTTATTCCGACGAGCTCTGTTTTCCAGGTCCTCTTGTTTGTATTTGAGGATTTCGCACCTGTCTTGGAGGGCTCTTACTGTTTGCTGAATATCCCCCATGGCAGCCGTTTGATCTTGGGAGCGATCCTCGATCTCACTCAGTCTCTGCTCCACTTCGGTCACCCTGTGGTCCGTTTGTTCCAATTTGGAGGTGAGTTCCGACATGCAGGACCGAAATTCGGCTTTGATGTCTGCCATAAACGCCAGTAGGTCACCTCTGGTAGCTGGGGTGTCACCCTCCTCCTGGGAGATCATTGGGGTGGGGGCAACTGAGTCCGGTTTCTTTCCCTTGTCAGGAGCGGTGAGCATGGTAGCAATATCCACGTTTTTAATAGCCTTCGACTGTCTCGACATGTTGGCGAGATCGTGGGTGGGGAGATGGTTTGGAAGGTCCACCCTGTGGATGGGTGTCAAGGCTCTTGATTGCGGGGGGGGAATGCTGGTTCCAAGCTTGGACGGTGCACAGTAGCTTCAGACAAGGGGGTAAGCTCTCCAAATCTTGATGGTAGGCAGATGTGTGGGGCGAAGGTTCCGGTGGGCAGATAGATTAACGTGTGCCCACTTGGGACTGGGCCAGAGAGAACAGAGCGGGTAATGCAGTGGGCCGGGGCGCCCCAGGAAATATGCAGTCGGGTCGCTTCTGGAGCTAAAGGGGGCTACCCCTCCGGAGTCAGGGGTAGCCCGGGCTGAAAGTGCGGCTAGGCCCGGGGCTCCAGGTGGGCGGCGTTGGTCAGGCCTTCCTCGGGGCCTGCAGCTGTGGGTCCCTCAGCGTGGCCTGGCTAGGACCCCCCCCTCCTCCGTGGACCCAGGCTTGGATCCCCTGGAGGGGATGGTAGTAGGAGGGGACCCCCAGGTCCCGGGCCCGAGCGGAGGCCCCAGATGATGTATGGGCCGGGGCGCCCCAGGAGTGCGGCGTAGGGGGTCTGGATCTCTGGGTCTTGGGCAGCGAGAAGTGGAGGCAGGAGCCCGCTGGGGAGGGGGGGGGGTGGAGATGGCACGTCCGGAGGGCCCCTCCTGTGCGGCCTCGGAGGGGCGGGGGACCAGCCCCCCACCCGGATCCACACCCCCAGCAACCCCTACCTGATGGGCACCGTCCGTGCCGTTCTTCGTCAGGCCGTCGTGTGCAGGCCTGGAGCGGTGGTGCGGGCGGCGGAGCTGCGCAAGGGGAGGCCACCGGAGGAGAAGTCCGGGGGGGCCGATGTCGCTCCGCCGCGCCCCGGGCGCCCGAAGAGCTAAGCCGCGTCCGGATGCGGCCTCAGGAAGCTCTCCCCGCCCTCCCGGGCCGAGAGACGAGCACGGCCGCCATCTTGGGGAGTCGTCGCTGAGGACGGCTCGGGGATCCGGGGTGGATAACTTCGTCCCCGTCCGGCGTCACGATCCCCGCTTCGGCCTGCATGGGCCCCAGGTCCTCCGACGTCCTTGGGATCAGCTGGGCTCCGGTATCGAGGCGCGGGGCCGCATTAGGGGCCCAGAAGCGGCGGGCTTCGCACGGCGGGCCTCAGAGGAGCAGCCACATCGTTGGCGCTCCAGGCCACGCCCCCAGCAAAGTCCATTTTTGATTTATATTGATGTGGCCAACTTGGTTTGTCTTTTTTTTGTGGGAGATTAGACATGTGCCTGATGCGTGAAGCCCATCTTCCTTATAAAGAAACTCATTTAAAACTGTTTGTATGCTAGAGGGGTCACTGGGGTGCAAATAGCAATCACCCGTAGGTTCCCGGGTATACCGGCTCTGATCCCTTGCCTACCTTAGCTTGAGCTAGCGTGCCGTTACCG
The DNA here is from genome assembly GCF_040938575.1 of Ambystoma mexicanum. NCBI lineage: Eukaryota > Metazoa > Chordata > Amphibia > Caudata > Ambystomatidae > Ambystoma > Ambystoma mexicanum. Next base: position 1,302,552,593 of record NC_090923.1, on the reverse strand, counting down.
GCCCTGTATCCCTCCACGGGAGTGAGCGCTATATTATTTGTAATACAATAGCTAAGGCATGGTCAGACCCATACTGAATTATGGTATCTTGGCAACTGTTTCATTTCAGACAGAATGGGGACTGCTTCCCTGATGCTGACCATCTTGCTGGACAGGATGTGATCAAGTTGGACATATGCTTTACGTTCGGTAACATGAGGCTGAATGCAAACATTTAGGAAAGATGTATTATTGCAGATAAGAATACAACTAAGGTTCATTTCCCTTTCTTATCTATGCATGACTTAGTTCTTGGACATAGTTAGGGAGGTCTAGCCTCTATGATTTTTTTTTATAACTGAAATTCTGGCAGCAGCGCGAATTTCAGTAGTACATGCTACAAACGGAAATTAGTTGGAAAAAAAACATAATTGATAATATGATGGAGGAAAAAATGTGGATAGAAGAAATATGAATGTTACTTTAAGAAGGTCAAACATCTTGGAAAATGTGGCTGCTACATACTTTTAGACTACGGAATTTGTACAGACTTTTATGTAATCTGAGGATAAAACACATCAGGGAGCAAGATGGCTTTCTTGGAGATATGGACAGATGTGTTTGTGCCTGCTGAGTACAATGACATTTATGTGCAACTTTTTTGCAGATACTTCTTATGCAAATGTTAGCTTTTGTCTCGTAAGTATAATACTTCTCCAGCATTGGATCTTTCATGGATTCACATGCTGTGAATATTCCCCGTCATCAGGCTGGGAAACTCTGGTAACTTTGATTTAGGAATTTTCCTATGGAAAAACGTTTACATCTGCTAAGGGTTCTCTCAGAAGACCCTTAGAGACAGGAACCAACGCCTTATCTGCTGGCTCAATGAGGGGGGCCTATCCAGGGTCGGCGGTTGGCTCGTCACAGAGTTTGAGAGCAACCACTTCCTCTGACAAGGGGTCTCCGTCATGACAGAGATCCAGGTCTGAGGAGCCGGCGCCTAAAAATCAGAAGACCGATGAGGCAAAATCGTCTTCGGCCATGATAAGGCCAAACACTTGTTGCTGGTAAAGAGACCACTGTCCAGTGCTGAAAAATCCTGTGCAGGGTCTAAGCACACTTCCAAGAGCATTTAGTTGAATTCACCGTCGGACAAAACAAGAGAGAAGGGCTCGCACCCGTCCTCAAAATCCTCAGACTCATCCCGGAAATCTCTTAGTCGACAGACAATCATAAAAGCAAACCGGCTATGACATTCTCCTCAACCTCGTTGTTGAAAAAATCTACCTCGATGAGCAGCAAAAAAACCACACGTCAGAATCGCAGAGATCTTCCTCCGGACATGAGTCATCAAGACACCAGTCAACGACCAAATCATCATCAAAGCCACTGTAAACACCATCAACGACAGCATCAACCACAACCACAATGACATCATTTTCATCAGGGTCTGCGGCTCGTCTCCAGTTGATGACCACTTCGATGACGACTACCTCGTTCACCACCATCTCGACGAAGGTCATCCCGTCGACGACCACCTCGACAAAGATCATCCCGTCAACAACCACCTCAACGAAGACCATCCCGTCGATGACCACCTCGTCGAAGACAAGGAACAAATCACCTGCTGCAGAGCCGATGCATCCATCGACCACCAGGTTGGAGGTTTAGAATTGGAAGGCAATGTATTGTCCCCTAAGGGTATATTAAAAACCCCATCTGGGTCCATGATGCAACACGACCAGGCTTCCCTGGGAATGTCCCCAATGGAATACCCAGTTGTCATGCCAGAAGACATTCTGTGGCACGAGATCCCGTCGGATTACGAGCCTCCGCCATATGAATGCCAAGGGGTGTTTGAATCGGATCCTGAAGAAGGAACATCTGATGCTCCCACTCGGGGACCAGCTACGGTGGTAGACCTGCCTCTAAGAACTCAGACACCTGTCCTACCTTCAACATCGACAGATATAGGAGGTATGCAGGCGCAATACCCCCTTCTAAACTCTCAATCCCTACTTTCCATGCAGGTCCTTTCCACACTGCAGTCTCTACTAGGTGAGCTTGACGCCAGACTTCCTCTTCCTCAAACTCCAACAATCCACCCTTATGGAGATCCACATGTTATACCTCAACGAAGGGATGCAACTTACCCCCCTCGAGACCAGGGCACACATCCTAGGATGCAACCTCCTCCTAGACCTCCACCTCCACTTACATTTAGTCCATGAAGGAAGGAAAACTGGTTGACACGGACCAGGACACTGATCCGAAGGATACAACTTCCACTGCTTCCTCCTCTCCAAGGAGAGCCGACACATGGGACACAGATCCAGACCAAGATGCCCCGGGTAGCCCGGCTCAACCTTCACACACAAATGATATTGGAGCTTTTCACTCCATGATGTCGAAAGCTTGCGAGGAATTTAGCCTAATTCCGGATGAAGAGAAAAAGGATTGTTTCCTCTTCGATCATATGGGTAAAAGAAGGAAAGCAGTCTTTTCCATACACATTCTGTATCATGTGTGGCAGGAGGGCCTCTGTACCATGAAACCTCCTTTTATGGAGCCCGCGGTGAAGGGAAGATTGGAAAAGAAGTTCAAAGTGCCAGATCCACTCCCAAATGCCTCATTTCACAACCGGCTCTGGAGTCAGTGGTTTTAGCTGCAGCCAGCCGCAAGGCTAGAACACAACATAAGTGATGCTTTTGGAAAGAACCTTCTCACTATTGCAGCAACAACTGGGCGAACACGGGAGGGTTGGAGCCCTCTCCTTCTCTCTTCAACTGCAGGATAGCAGCAATGCTGGACCACGAAGGCCCCCAGAGGAGATGTAACACTGAATTACCCCACTGCATCGTGCCCCTTTGGGGCACATCTTATTACAAATAGCGTTCCTGTTGCTCGAAGCTGCCTCTGACAATCTATGTGTCCCCCTGCTCCAGGAAGCTGATGCCGTATGTGTGTGTGTGTGTGTCTTTTCAAAGTTCGCGGCACCATTGACAAGATGGCGAATTCGCGCACCCGACCTTCGTGAGGCTGCGCCTGCTGCATTTGGGCTACCGTGATTGGCTTGCTATCCTCACATAAGCCAATCCACAAAGCTGTCAGGCGGAAGCCGGCCGCTCTTCTAAAGGGCCGATTCTTAAGGGCCTGTCAGTGTCTGTCTGGGCCTTATGGGCTGTCAGCCAGCCATTCTGGCCTACAGCCCTCCGATTACCCACCTATGTCTTGCATCTCCCTCATCTTGATTACCACGCCACTCCGCATGAACCATTTGCTGCCGTGCCACTCACGTACCCCTAATGTACTGCATAATCTGTGATTGGCTCTCTCCTTCCGACATGCACTTCCCTTCTTTTACAACATACTCAGATAGGAACAAGTATATTGACTGTCAGTTTTGTCACTCAGGGAAGCATTTCACATCACTAAACGTACTGCCTGTGTTTTGCTTAAAAGTTCTTTTTTCTGAGTTCATGTCATGGCCGAGTCTACCCCTTACCCACCTCCCCTGGTCGTTTGTGTGTTGGGTGTGCCCCCACCACTCTGGCCCCTATGAAACTGCATATCGCTGTCTGACGTTCGCATCCAAGGGTTCTGTTCCCTGTAACATGGGGAAGGCTTCATGTATTTTCCCACTGCCTGAGGGCTGCCTCTCCATTGACATGTACATGACTGCTCAAACGTAATTGCGTGTGTTGACATAGACACCCTCGAAACATGATGGCTGGCTTTCCCAGTGCATGTGTTGAACTAAGCACTTCCCTCTGTCTCTATGTAACTAAGTAAGCATTCTTGTAAGGCAACTAAGAATGTATTCTTGTAATGTAACTAAGAAAGTATTCTTGTAAGGCGACTAAGAGTATTCTTGTAATGTAACAAGAAAGTATTCTTGTAATGTAAGTAAGAAAGTTTTCTTGTAAGGTACCTAAGAAAGTATTCTTGCAATGTAACTAAGGAAGTATTCTTGCAACAGCGCCACGATGCCCGAGGGCTGCTGTGCGCTTTACACATGTAAATAAATAAAATAGTCACTCGATATGATTAAGAGATGTGGCACCATTTGGCCTCTCTATTGGAACACCTACTGGGGAACAGCAGAGAAAGGAGGCTATGCTGTTGGTGCGAGAAGGAGAAGAAGCCTTGAATCACAGCATCAACATAGCTGTAGACCTGGCCAAAACTGCCTTTAAGCAGATTGGCAACAGGGTAGTCCTGAGACGTCAGGCATGGCTATGCTGCACAGACTTTCACCAAGAAGTACAGCACAAGGTTATCGATATGCCATGCGAAGGAGAAAATCTATTCGGCAACAAAATTGATGAACCTCTTAAAGCCATGAAGGCGGACTCAGACACTGCTAGATCTCTCACTGCCCTGCAAAACAGGAGGTCCTTTCGCTCCTTTCGAGGAGTCTCAGGTAACTCAAGATTCCCGGGCTCCAGGGACAGCAAGGGCTACAGAAAACCCAGATATTATTCTCATGGCTACAAGCGCAATTACCAATCCTCCCATCGCAATAGAGAATACGAGGGGGAAAGAAAGCGCTGATCTTGCACCTCCCCGAGAGGTCGGCAGAATAAAGCACAACAATGACTGCAGCAAGGGCAGTCAAGTGGGGGGAAATGTGGCGTTCTACCTCGACGAGTGTCAAACGATAACGTCAGACAGGTGGGTGCTAGATACAATTCAATACGGTCACTTGTTAGAGTTCAAGCGCCCACAATTCCCGATTCCCCTCCCCCCAATAAAGGTATCTCACCCGCACCATCACATCTTACGGCATGAGATACGTCACATGCTAAGAAAAAGAGCCATCGAAAAAGTGCCCCACTCAGCAAGAGGAAAAAGAGTATACTCAAGGTACTTTGTGGTAAAAAAAAAACAGACGCCAAGTGGCGCCCTATTTTGGATCTACGAGTACTGAACAAAAACATCCAAAAACTGAAATTCAAAATGGTAACACTTCAAGAGGTAATTGGAGCCATTCAGCCACAGAGTTCCTCGCGTCCCTACATCTGAAAGATGCATACTTCCATGTGCCAATGCATCCAAGCCATCGAAAATACCTCTGGTTTGTAGTGGGTTAAAGCCATTATCAATTTGAGATTCTAACATTCGGCCTAAAATCGGCACCCAGAACATTCACAAAGTGCCTGGCACTAATAGCGCCTTCCTCTGGAAGCAAGGCCACCATGTTTACCCATACTTGGACAATTGGTTAATTCAAGGATCGACATACCAACAAGCCTTATCATATCTCAACCAAACAGCAACGTTGCTCCAGCAGTTGGGCTTTACAATCAACTATACGAAATCCTGTACAGTTCCCTCAAAGGGCTTGGTTTTCCTGGGCGGTCAATTCCTTACAAGCCACAACCTGATCAAAGCTTCTGTGGAAAGAGTCCAAAGATTGGTAACTCTAACAAGCTCATTCACATCCAAAAACCTAGTCACAGTCCGTTCATACATGGCTCTTCTGGGAACCATGTCCTCTTGCATTCCACTGATTCCCCACTGCCAGCTTCACATGCGGCCAGTTCAGGGGTTTCTTGCGACCAGATGGTCCCAAATCCAGGGTTCCTGGTCATACAAGGTAAACGTCTCCCGTACTCTGCCGGATACTCTGAAATGGTGGACACACCACTTCAACATCACGAAAGGAATGTCACTGGTAGAGCCACCTTTCCAACTCACCATTGTAACCGATGCCTCCCAAGCAGGATGGGGTGCACATTTAGACCAGCACCAGGTCAAAGGCCTCAGGTCAAAGTCCCCTGAAGAAGCCTTACTACACATCAATGTGCTAGGTCTCATAGCTCAGGGGCAACGTTCTCGCCTTGGAAGAAAGAGGACACAGAGCATCACAGGTTCGATCCCCGGGCCCGCGCTTAGAAACCTCGGGGTATTAAGCGCGTTATAAATTACCTATCATATCATAACAATTACGAGCAATGCACTCGGCTGTCAAATCCTTTCTTCCTCTAATCCAGAATTCGGTGGTACATGTTCTCACTGGCAACACAATCACAATGCTTTACCTATGGAAGCAAGGTGGGACGCAATCAAATGTCTTCTCCTAGGAAGTACAGACCAACTGGCATTGGGCCATCTGGCACAACATTCTAATTCAGATCTTCCAATTACACAGGATGCAGAACAAGCAAGCAGATTCCCTCAGCAGGGACTCCTCGCTGACACATGATTGGCAATTGCACAGCAACCAGGTAGCCAACATTTTCTCAAAATGGAGTCATCCTCCTCTGTACCTCTTTGCCAGCCCCAGCAACAAACAGTGGCAGAAATTCGCCAGCAGGATTCTGCATCCAGACTCTCTACGAGATGCATTTTTGTTCCCTTGGAACAGGTGTTTGCCAACGCATTTCCTCCTTTTCCTCTCATAAGGAAAACCATACAGATGGTACGCAAAGGTCCTTGCAGGATAATCTTGGTAGCCCCATACTGGCCCAGGCAGACCTGGTTCTCCCATCTGCTTCAGCTGGCAGTGGACGAGCAAATTCATTTAGGGTCCCAGGCCAATTGTCTATCCCAAAACAACGGGATAAACTTTCATCATGGACCAGGCTCCCACAAGTTAACAGGGTGGCTCCTGACCTCTCCGAATTCAGTCATCTGAATATCCCTCAAGACTGCCGGCGCATCTTAGCTGCAGCTACAGCCCCAGCCACCAACATCTCCTATAGCCGAAAATGGAAAGGATTTTGTGCATGATGTGCACAGCACCTGATCAGCAGCCGCTAGCTATAACACCTCATCAGCTCCTTCCTTATCTGCTGAAATTAGCTACAGAAGGTCTGGCGATCTCTTCCATCAAAGTGCATTTATCAGCGATCTCCAGATTTACACAAAAAATATCTTCTCTGCTCTACAGTGATAGGCTAATAAAACATGTCTTAAAATGCCTTTTCTGTACCTTCCCACCAAAGAAAAGGATTCCACCTGTATGGAGCCTGAATCTAGTCTTAGCAGGACTAATGAAGCCTCCATTCGAACCCATATGAACAACCCACATCAAGTTTCTAACTTGGAAACAGGCTTTTCTAGGGGCATTTACATCTTCTAGACGTGTTCCGGCGCTCCAAGCCTCAGTGATTGATCCTCTGTATCTTCGGTTCATGAGAGACGAGGTGGTTCTCTCCACTAACCCGCATTTCATTCCTAAAGTTCCATCTGAATTTCATAAAAATGCTACCATTACACTACGCACATTTTCTCCAAATGCAACTGCACCAGCAGAAAAGATTCTGCACTCTCTGGATGTCAAAAGGGCATTGAAATATTACTTGGTTCGCACAAAATCTTTTAGATCCTCTAATCAACTCTTTGTAGCCTTTGGTCCATCCACTAAAGGAGGATCCATATCAAAACGGGGCATTTCAAGATGGGTTTCATCTACAATATCCTAGCGGCAACATGGGCGGTGCCCCAAACTTTGACCAGGCACTACTGCTTACCACCAGCAACACGCTGAGGATGTGCAGATGGGACTGGCAAAGTTACTTATATATAGGTGTTTGACTTTAGGTGATATAGTATTGTCTATCTATGCCTATGTTTGCCAGAGATACTGTATTTTCTTATTATATATCCTTCTTCTGAAGATATTGTGGTGGACATCGGCACTTTACTGCACGTTGCACTTCAAGAGGTCTCTCTGTGTATGTATGTATATTGTGATGTTTTAAATCTTTACTGTGTGAACAATGTGTAGCTAATGAAATATAAGCCAGCTATGGCAGCTCTTAAAAATAAAAATAATGTTTAAATAAAAATAATTCTGGTATTCAAATTACATCCTCATTCTATTTTGTACAATATTAATGAAATCGTTATGCCTTTGGCTTTTTTAAAATCTGCATTGCCTCGTATTGATTGTATTTTATTACTCAGAGCCCGAATCGTGTCCAGCCACATCCAGTTTGAGCCCACTTGTGGCACTGTAAAGCTGCTCAATACAGTGATGTAATCCTTCTCCTATCAGGAAGGCAAGCTCTTTGGGTCTAATTTCACCTTTACTTGCAATTACAAAGCAATAGCAACTTTAATTTTTCCTTTGTTTTTACCAGCTGTTCAACGGTACGTTTGTGAAAACGATGGAAGTAGGAGGAGTTGAAGCCCTGAAGAGCAGACTAGAGAAATTCTTTCATCGTGTAAGAATGCTTAATATTTTTGTTTCTTTTACAGCTAGTATTTTCATGCCTTTTGATTAACAAAGAGCGTTTCTGTGATGTATGAGCAAGCTAATTTATAATTTGCCTACTCAAAGAGAGTGTATTTTAGAGGAGTATGGTGCGGCGGGTTAACTCTAGCAAGGTGAAGGGGAGGCACTGATTTAAAGGGCACGTCCATGCATATTTATTTTGAGGTTGGAGACATTTTTCATTTGATCTTCGGAGAATGGCAGCACATTCGACAGGCATCTTCACCACAAAAACTAGTTCTCCAGTTTGCAGCTGCAAGGAGTCCTTTATGGTGAATTCTACAAATGTGTTACTTATCGCATGGATTTCTGCTGTTAAGGTGTCCTAGGAATTATTACATTCATCAGTTTTGAATGTTTCCTTGTAGTGAAACCTATAGTTGTTACGTTTTAGCAACAGAACTGCAGCCTGACAAGTAAACAAAGTTGTTAAGATTCATAGTGAAATGTTTACACACAGAGGAAATCTGAAGAACTCGTTTTTTAGGTGAATTGAGATATTAGTAAAACCTCTTGCTCAGGGGCAGCTGATTATTAGTTCAGTATTGTGTGTGTGTGTGTGTGTATATATCTCTGAAGCTTGTGTATCGGCTTAGATCACATGCTGCACATAGGCCGACATCTAATGGTAGCTGCAGAGTATTACATTGTTTGTTTTCGAAACTAGAAAAAAGGGACGTCAACAGGGCGTGCCAGTAATACTATGGCTAGTGTGACGTCTCCTGTACCCATAGTCCTTCACACGTCGAGGTCCCTCAGATAGTTTTTACATCATCATAGTCACACGCAAGTTGCAGAGTTCCTTCTTCTGGCTAACACCTTTACCAATATGAAGTTTAAACTTAGACTTTTTTCTATCCTTTCGACGGCCATACACCACAAGATCTCTGCCGACGGCTTTTGAGGACAAGACCATTCGTCGACAACTACTCACCCGTCTAGACTAACTTTGTCTGTGGCCTACCTAGGCCCGAAAGGACCTCGGCCCTGCACAGTAGGGAGAATGCGGTGAGGTCATAATTCACCTTATTTGCTGCAGACATTTTGAGGTGGGTGAGTCACCCTGGGCTCTTGAATAGAATTGCCAACTGGGTATTATTGTTTTTTGAATGCGCTCTGTGCGCAGTGGATCGCCCCTTGTCTCCCGCTTCCTGCTCTGGCCTGTTCCCTCCTCCCTCCCGCCCCCCTCACCTGATTGGCTCATATGCGAGCTGCCTACTGAGCGTGGCTCTAGGCCTGCGAGAAATTCAGCACTTGCTGGGGATTTTTTGAGGTGAGTGAGCCACTGTGGGCTCTTGAATAGAATTGCCACCTTGTTGGGTATTATTGTTTTTTGAATTCGCTCCATGAGCAATGGATACCCACCTTGTCTCCCGCTTCCTTCTCTGGCCTGTTCCCTCCTCCCTCCCGCCCCCTCACCTGATTGGCTCATCTGCAAGCTGCTTAACGAGCGAGGCTCTAGGCATGCACAGTGAAGAAATCCAGCACTTGCTGGGGATTTTTTGAGGTGGGTAAGCCACTGTGGGCTCTTGAATAGAATTGCCACCTTGTTGGGTATTATTGTTTTTTGAATGTGCTCCATGCGCAATGGATTCCCCCCTCGTCTCCTGCTTCCTGCTCTGGCCTGTTCCCTCCTCCCTTGCACCCCCCTCACCTGATTGGCTCCATGCTGCTCTTAACACACCCTCCAAGGGCAGCCTTCTGCCCGGCAGTCCCTGCGGCTAAGGGCCCCTAGGCAAAGGGTGGCTCCTACAGTAGCGGCTCCAGACTGTGTCTGCAGGTGTCAGCAGGGGAGGCCAGCGACGAGCCGTCAACCAGCAGCGACCATCAAGGTAGGTGTGGCCTGGATGGGGAGTAGAGCAATCACTCTAATCCTGAAGCTCTGCCACTCCACCTACCCTAAGAACATAGCACACCAGGATGTTAATACTAACCAGATTAACAACCAGACAGAATTGTGAATATTAGCTTGCGTCACATCTAGACAGGACTGTGAATGTTGGCTTGAGTCACTTCTAGACAAGATTGTGAATATTAGTTTGCGACACATCTAGAGAGGATTGTGAATGCTATCCAGTGCCAGATTTAGTTTTAATTATGAATATTAGCTCACGTCACATCTAGACAGGTTTGTGAATGTTAACCAGTGCCACATTTAGATATAACTGTTAATATAATCCAGCACGGCTACATATACCTTATACCACATCTGTGGACACAGCCTGCAGACACGGCCAAGCATACATGCACCGTAGGATTCAGCTATGGCTATGCTTTCCAGTCCAGCAGCACACATAGCCGTCCAGACTGAAACACCTGGCATACCTCAACACCTCTACCACTAGCATAAAGCGACTACCTATGAAAGAAATACGGTATAGCTGGTCACACATCGATAGCAGTCTATCGCACACCACCAACAGCGCCCACCCACGTGCCTGACCTCGCTTTGGGCTCCTTAGTCGAGCCAGCCACCAAAGTCCTAGACCGGCAAAATGCACACATGCATCCCCCAATCTAAAACTCTTTTGAATTTTCCAGCACATTGACTACGGTCACCTCGGGCATTGAGGGCGTTGAGGCCACACAGGTTGGGAAAGAGCGCTATATAAATAACCAAATACAATGCATTATAGTGCAATACAATTATTTAGCAAATGCCTATTTTCCTATTCTTCCTTTTACATCAACGAACTGCCATCTTTACATACTATGGAAAACACACAGTTTAAATGTTGTCCTTCCTGCTACAGGAAGTATCCCTGGAAGGATTCACAGAGGGTGTGTAATCTCTGCCTTCCTAGGGACCATTCCGAAAAATAGTGCAAGTCCTGCAAACTGTTTCGGTCCGCGACACTAAAGGACCGGAAAACTAAATGCTTTGCCCACCACGACGTGCAGGCTGAGGTCACCATGGACGTTGAGGGAGCCTCCAGTGATGGCAGCATCGGCGACCTAAGTGATAAAGAGGCCGACTGGGACACACCGGTTTCCCGCTTGCGAGCCCCCGACTCCAACAGGCAGGTCGGCCGTTCTGCTATGGAGACAACACCCGCGGCTCAAGCACCCACACTGCATGCCACACTAAACACACACCCTATGGCTGACAGTCGACCGTGTTGTCGACCGATAAGCCACTTCCGGTGTCGAAGGAAAGGTCCGAAAAATCCCTTTCTTCTGAGCCATTGTGTTTGCATTCGCCTCATGACAGGCCCCCGAAACAGACGCCAAAGTCTGTTTCAGACTCCGCAAGGAAATCAGACAAATCCTGGGGTACCGGCGACCGTACGACGAAAGATGTGCCGACGGTCCTTGCTAATAAATCAAAAATGAGAGAACGTCACCCTCGGCAAATCGAAAATGTCAAAGAACTCCAAATCTTTGACGCCCCTATCCTCAAAAACACTGAGTACAAAGGATAAAGAACGTTATGCCTCTAGTGACACCCTCTCAGAGCAATTCACCACAAACAGCCCACTGCACCAGAGCTTTTCCCTACCCCTGTTCCCACAGTTTTATCAAGCTTCACCCAATGGATCCGGGAACAATTTGATAGAGTAATGAGGAGAATGTCTAGACTTGTTAACTTTCTTGGTCAACACCCTGATCAACTTACCAACCTCCAGGGGCCCACCCTTCAAGGCAAAGCAGCTAATAAGCAACAGGACACCAAAAGTCACCTCCTAGACATGGCACAGCCTAGTACCTCTACCTCTCAAAACATATCTGACGGCCTATACTATTTTGACACGTCAGGTTCCCTGGACTCTGGCTCCATATCAGAACAAGGGGACCAAGTAGTCCTAGAGGATACAGACCAATATTATTATGATGATGATGTATACATCATCCAATCTCCAGACCATGTTGACCAACCTGTGGCCGATTCCCCGTTGGATAACCAGCTGCAATATAATGAACTTCTTTTTAAAGCTGCAAAACATTTTAAAATCGATACCCAGGAGGCCCAGGTCAACAAAGACTTTGTAGAGGACATCCTCTGGGATAAGAGATCTGCAGCACAGTTAATTCCACTGCTCCAATCTATCCAAAGGCGCATTCAGCCTTCTTTACTTACCCCCACCTTGAAAAGGGCAGTCAACCCTCACATTGAGAAAATGTTTAGACCAGCCCCAGCAGACCGATTGTACATCAGGGTGCAGCTAAAGCCTGACTCTCGTGGTGACCGCCACAAGGAAAAGAGCAGGCACACCTTAAGCCTCTGCCGAAGCCCCTCCCGACAAGGAGAGCAAAAAAAAGATTAATAAAGGACGCCATAGAAATCATCTCGGCACACCAGGTAAACAAGGGTATTTATTCAATGTGCTTGCTTGTGCCAAATGCGCCTGTCCTAGATCTGCACCCTGTGAACACATATGTCAAGCCTCAGAAATTTCTCATGACTACGCTCCAGGAAGTAATACCACTGCTAAAACAGGGGGACCACGTGGCAACTTTGGACATTAAAGATGCATTCTTTCATATTTCAATGTTCCCTGTGCACAGAAAATTCCTGCGCTTCAAAATAGCAAATCAACACTACCAATTCAAGGTGCTACCCTTCAGCATAGCCTCCGCTCCAAAGGTATTCACCAAGCTTAGTGGAAGTGGCGACGTACTTAAGCAGAGAATCAATCCCAGTGTACTCTTATCTGGACGACTGTCTCATAACAAGGGAATCACCTCAAATTTGCAAGCAAAATACCCAAAGCACAATCAATCTTCTGTTCCAATTGGGGTTCTCGATCAACAAGAAAAAATCAAGTTTTGTTCCAAGCAAAACCAAACAGTTCCTAGGAGCTATCATAAAAACGGAAGATGGGATAGTCTTCCCCTCAAACAAAAGAGTACAAAACATACTGCTGCAAATACCTCAGTAGCTAGCCGGTTGACAAATAACTGTACACAAAGCAATGCACTTACGATGATGGGTTCATGCATTTACCTGGTTCTGCATGCACGGTTGCGCATGCGCCCAATGCAAGAGTGGTTAGCGAAACAGTGGTCTGAGGCAAGCGGTCAGTGGGACGATCTAGTGATTGTTTCGCTAACCCTAGTTCAAGCGCTTCGCTGGTGGACAAAGGAACAGCTGTTAAAAGGAAAACCCTTTCACATTCCTCCAGGGCAAGCTATAGTTACAACAGATGCCCCACCCTCCGGATGGGGAGCCCATTACCTTCACAACACAGCGCATGGCCTGTGGGCACAGATCACAGCCCAAATCACATCAACCTTTTAGAGCTACTAGCAGTACTCAAGGCCCTACAAGCCTTTCATGTGCATCTAACAGGTCAAACGGTGCAAGTCCTCACAGACCGCACCGCTGCCTTGTTTTACATAAACAAGCAGGGAGTGTGAGAAACCTGAAGGTGTCTCAACCGCTAGTCCCCGGAGATCTCTCATCCAGGTGGCCAGGACACAGCCATTGCTATTGGATCCAGTTCCTGGGGGTGGACCAGTGGGGGAGGGTCACCTGGATGAGGGATTTTCGGGGAGTGGAAGTGGGACACCGACGGGCGAAATATGGTACCCCTTTCCTTGTAACACATTTTGCCCATCCTACCCTATAGGATATTTAGACGCTCTACCCGCCCCAAACACTTTCTTAAACCGTAACAGACTAACACCAGAGCCATTTACCTGACATGTCCCAACAAACGGGTCAGGCAATTGACAATAACGACGCACACCTTATGGCCCTTTATCTTCCCCACTGGGATAAAAGGCGGAGCACAAGAGCACACTATGAGCAGGAAACAGCTACACTGAACCAGCAGTTCAAACGGAGGAGAAAGGCAGCGAGACCTGGAGGGACAAAGAAGGGGGAACTGCCCTTGCCCTTCTCAACTCTGACTTGTGAAGACTCCAAAAGGGAAATCATAAGACCGGGATTTACTGCTGGCGTGTGGAGGAACAGATGTCAATGATGCACGGGGGCCTCCTGCATTGATAACAGACAGGGAGGCACGCTGGCTACCATGGTACCGTCCTTGACTCCAGAAGTGTCTCTCAATGGCCCCTTTGGTTTTGTATGAAAAGGGCGGTGTGAAATGTCAGAGTGGTCCTACAGGGGGTCACGTCAAATCCCCTGAACATTCTAAAGTCTCTGACCCATTGCAGAGAGAAACCTACTTTCTGATGCCAATTGTGAACTGTGGAATAAGGCAAGTGTGAACCCGACCGAGGGATGCCGAAAGAAAGCTAGCAGAAGGGAACCCACGCTTTCTGATGAAAATGAGCAAATCATGAACTGCGTTAAAGAAGGCCGTAGTGAACCCGACAGAGAGGCCCACCTTGTGAGAAGGATCTGAGCCCGGCAGAGGGAGATCCTGGGGGCGAAGAGCAATTGACCAAGGTGCAAGATCACCAAAGGACCTTTTGTTTGTTTGATTGTTTGTTGTTTTGAACCAGCAGGCCTTCTAAGACAAGAGACTTGGCCCTTGAAGGTTCTGGTATCGTTGAATGGACTTGTGAGCCTCGTGCTGCAGAAGCTCAAGATTGTGCTGTGCTCAGGAGTTCTGCCTTGTCTCGTGCTTAAAACGTGGGGAAGGGAGACCCAGCCACACCATCCTGACTTATCATTTGGACAACACTCTTTTTGTAACTTAGTGGAAAGGAACGGCAATCGTTTTTTTAGTATAGGCCTTTTTTATTTGACAAAATGCTACTAGGACTGCCTTATTATTATTTGGTGGTTGTAGCTTGCTCCCATTTTAGCTTTAGATTTAGATTGGGTGTTTTTCTCACCCATGCATACAGTTTAAAAAACACTGTTGAACTGTGATCACTTGTGTCTGTCTTAACTATTTCCACTATGAGTTCCTTAGAGGAGGCACACACTCTCCAAGTATGTCCAGGCTAGCCCATAAAATGTGGATGTGGGCACTCAAGCGGAACATATTTCTAGTATCTAAACACATTCCAGGGGAACACAATTCTCTAACAGACTCTCCAAGCAGAGATCCCCTACCTAAAGAACATGAGTGGTATCTCAACTGAGGAATTTTAGACAATATCTTTTCCCTCTGAGGATATCCTCCTTTAGACTTGGTCGTCACAAGCTTCCCTAACCCAGATCGAAGGGTTTTTCCACTGACAGCAGAATAGTGCACAAAATGCACCAGGAACAAGCAACTCTAATCCTTGTTGCTCCAATATGGGCGAGACAACCTTGGTTTCTGCATCTGCTCAAACTGGTGATGTGCAACCCAATCAAGCTCCCATGCCCCCTCAACATGCTCACCCAACACGGTGGAACAACGGTACACCCACATCCTCAATCTATGAACTTGACAGCTTGTATCCTGAACTCATAGAGTTTGGTCATTTAAAACTACCTCAAAGGTGTATGGAAATCCTCAAGAAGGCATGTAAACCTAATACCAGACACTGTTACTTTAACAGATGGAAAAGATTTGTAATATGGTGTTAGTCTAAAGATGTAAACCCTATTGAATGTACTCCACACATTCTTCACTACATGCTCCATTTATTAGACTCTGGTCTAGTATTCAACTCCATCTTTGTACACCACTTCACAAAACAAAAGTATCCTGGTGGAAAGTCCCTGTTAGGGCTTTCGTGGAGGGAGTAATGAGACTTTACCCCCTCCCCCCATTTCCAACCCGCAGCCAGGATGAGATCTCAATCTGGTACTCTCAAAGCTCATAGTCCTCCCTTTGAGCCTATGCATTAATCCAGCCTTAAACACCTAACATACAAAACAGCTTTTCTGGTGGCCATCACCTCCATAAGAAGAGTCAGTGAGCTACAACCGTTTTTGGTGCAAGACCCTTTCTTTGTTATCCCCAAAGACAAGTTGGTACTAAGAACACACCCTAGGTTTTCACCTAAGTTCATATCCTAGTTCCATGTTAACCAATCTATTGAACTACTCACTTTCTTTCAAAATCCTTCAAACTCAGCTGAGAAGAACCTCCATATACTAGATCTAAGGAGGGCGGTTCTTTACTATGTAAACAAGACAAAACCGCTAAGAAAAACAGACCAACTGTCTGTCTCCATAGCACATGGCAGGGAAGGTGATCATGTTTAAAAAAAACGCCATCTCCAGATGGATAGTGAAATGCATACAGGTCTGCTACTCCCTATCAAACAAAAATTTGCCTTTAACACCAAGAGCTCACTCTACCAGGGGGGCAGGAGATACTTTGGCCTTTATTGCAAACTTCCCTCTGGACGCCATTTGCAAAACAGTTACGTGGAGTTCCATACATACATTTACTCTGCATTACTGCATTGACACACATTCTAAAGCAGATTCACAAATGGGACAAGCAGTGCTAAAACATGTATTTACTGCTGTACCTTCTCACAACCCACCACCATCTCCAAACACTGCTCGCTAGTCTATGCATAGCATGTGATCTAAGCAGATCCACAAGCCTCGGAAGCGATACATTACTCACCGGTATCGTATTTCTGATGCTTGTACCTGCTTAGATTCACATGTGCCCACCCTTCCTCCCCCTGTGTAGTAGACGGTGCATAGATTTTTTGTGGCCTTATCTACTCTTAGCTGCTTTATTACATCTGTACTCACGCTACACTTCTCGACGCGTGAAGGATCTACAACTTCCTCAGGCAAAGATTAAATGAAGCATTCGGAAAACATGCTGTGATGTTTTCCAAAGGCTTCATTTCATCTCTGCCTGAGGAAGTGGAGGCAATCCACGAATACTCGCAAATATGCACAATAAAGGACTTTGTTAGCCTAATGAAGGTATTGACTCATTGTTTTCTTCTGGATCAACATTCTATTCAACCCTTAGCTAACACGGTACAAACAAACAGAACTATATGTATATGCTACCCTTACAACCCCAGCACAACTTCCCATGGCAATTGTGAGCTCCTTAGTCCACTAGCCCTAGGGCTGAGTACCATACTTTGTGAAAAACGGTAACCACAGCTCTCCAATTTTTACCCAGGACTCGTTGAGAATGTGTGTCAGGTATTCCATCTCGTAAATCGCCCTGACTTTCCCTAGCCATTCCCTTTCTGTAGGGGCTTTACTCCGCTTCCAGAACTGCGCCACACAGCATCTGGCTGCTACCAGGAGTGTACAGGCCATGTGGTTCCCCTGCACCTCTTCCTCCCCATACTCTGAACAGGAGCCCCCTTTGGGATAAGTCACGCGTGATCCCGTCCACCCCTTTAATCCAGGAAAGGACCTCCCTCCAGTAAGTTTGCATATGGGTACAGTCCCCCCCACGTGATAGTAATCTGCTTCGGGGGCTCGACACTTCCAGCATTTTGAGTCAGCTCCTGAGGACATTCTGGCCGGACGGAGCAGAGGGAGATGCCAGCGATGCAGGATCTTAACTGCCTTCATTCTAAACTGGAGGGAAACCGTGGATTGGAAAACCCTTCTTCATATGGTGGCCCACAATTCATCAGATATGTCTTCCTGCAGGTCCTCGGCCCACTTTTACATAGCTTTAGGCATCTGCGGGGTTCTGCATTACGGAGCACCTTGTATATGCTTGCTATGCGTCCCTTTGTATCCCCCCTGTAGCAGCAGCGAATCAGAAGTGGTGCGCTCTCGTCTCGGGTTGTGCCCCAGTGGGGGGCCATGAGCGCTCCCTTCAGTTGCAGATAGCGGAAGGGGGAGAGCCGGCCAATCTGCAGGAGTTTCTCCAGGGTTCCTATGGACAGAAATTCACCCACACCCACAGCTGTCCCACCCTACTAAGCCCCACCTCGTACCATTCCTGAAATAGTCGCAGGTCCGCTATACGATTCCTTGGCGTGGGGACCCAAATACAACTGTGGGGCTGGGCCAGGTCGTGATCCACCTCATGTCACCTGCCTTGCTCCAGATCGACCACAGTACTTCCAATATAGGGTGACAGAGGACTCTGCCTGGTATCTCCCTTTGCAGGACCTTCAGCGAGAATTGAGTTGTTCATTGCAAACCATTGCTTCTCTGATTGAGATTCCAGATGGTCGATAAACACTCACGGCTGGGTTGCCCTATAGCATGTCCCCATATCCGGGAGGCCCACACCCCCTCCTCCCTTGACAAGATGCCCACAGTACTTCCAATATAGGGTGACAGAGGACTCTGCCTGGTATCTCCCTTTGCAGGACCTTCAGCAAGAATTGAGTTGTCCATTGCAAACCATTGCTTCTCTGATTGAGATTCCAGATGGTCGATAAACACTTGCGGCTGGGTTGCCCTATAGCATGTCCCCATATCCGGGAGGCCCACACTCCCCTCCTCCCTTGACAAGATGAGAGTCCGGTATGCTATCCTAGGCCTCTTGCCCGCCCATAAAAATGTCAGAATTCTACTTTTAATCATGTCTAGGAAGTGCGCAGGAGCTACCACCCAGAGCATCTGGAATAGGAAAGAAAATTTGGGAAGGATGACCATTTTGATAGAGTAGAGTCTCGCCATCCAGGACAGGTTGAGTCTAGACCACCGGTCAAGGTCCCTTTTTATTTTAACCCATAACAGGGGGAGGTTTATGTCAAATATCTCCACCACTAGTTAACGGAACCCGTCTCCCTCAACCCATAGCCCAAGTTCTTTCATATATTCCCCAATCTGGGCTTTCTCTGGCCCTATTGGGTGCACCACAGATTTACCCAGGTTCAACTTGAAACCTGACAGCTGTGCATATACCTCAAGATTTTCCAACAGGACCGGGAGGGGTGCCCGGGGGCAATATATATATAGGAGGGCATCAACCGTGAACAGGCTTAGCTTATACTCTGCCATCCCCACATGAACCCCATGAATTTGCTCGTCGGTCCTGATATCTATTGCCCAAGGTTCATGACTAGCGCATATAAGAGCGGCGAGAGGGTATATCCCTGTCTAGTTCTCCAGCATGGGGTCTGGCATGGATTCACATGCTCATGAATATTCCCCGTCGTCAGGCTGGGAATCCTCGGTAAAGAAAAAACCAGTATCAGTTTCGTTTCTGATCTGTCTTTCGTAGTAATAACCAATCACTGGTCTCTGCGTCATACTGACCAGAGCCAATGACTGCCCTCTACCTAAGCACCGCCTCTGGCAGCCATCTTCAGATTTTTACCGCACGTTCATGTGTTGGGATCCTCGTGCTATTGCTCTCGAGCGTTAGTGCTATTTTCGCGCTTTTTTTTTTCACAAAAATCTTCGATTCTTTCGGTCAAAAGAGCCTCAAGCTCCACCGATCCTACATCCGATCAACGGGGACCCGTGTCGGATTCGTCTGTGCCCCTCAAGGGTGAAGATTTCGTCGAGCTACACTTCGGAGGACTCCAGAAGCTTCTCAGGCCCGGTCTCGGAGATGGCCCAGGAGAAGGGAAGCTCGACGCCCGGAAAGCTGTTCAGGGTCTGCCCTGGATGCCAGCTGCAGAACGTCTTTAAGGAGGACGAACACTCTTTCTGCCTTTACTGCCTTCATGAGGACAAAACGCACGTGGAGAAGGACTGTGCGTTTTGCGGCAACATGTCGGAACGGACCATGAAGGACCGTCATCAACGTCTCGCCAACTGGCTGGAGGGTAAGAGCCCGTCTGGCGAGAAGAAGAAGAAATCCGAGCGGTCTTCTAAGACCTTTGAGGGCGCCCCGGCGACGGGGGCCCAACATAAGGCCAAGCACCGCGAGTCCGCTGGCACCGGGAGTGCCGAACGGTCGGGCTCTACGGGCGCCAGGCAGGGCGCACCCTCCCCGGCACCATCAACCACGAGCCAATGCTCTGGGTCGGGTAAGAGGAAGGCCGAGCACCCGGCGAAGCTCCTGGAGAGGCCCCGGTCGAGCTCTAAGGCAGAGGAGGAGCGTGGCAGTGCCCCCTCCCTCAAGGATAAGGCGGTGAGCGCACCTAAGGTGGTGAAGGCCTTGATCCATCCGACCAAGCCCTCTATCGAAACGGTCGCGGCGGCCCTGGCTCAGCCTGTGGAGGCTGCACCAGTGGTGGCGACCTCAGGGCCCAGAATCTCCCTGCCTCCTTGGAGGGAGTCTTCTTTTGTGCCCATCGATAGGACCCCCGTGAAAGCCCCCGTGGGGAAGAAGAAGGGGGGGCAGGGCGTCGTCGTAGATTCGGCCTCAACCTCAGAAGAGGAGCTGATCGAGGTCTTAAGCCACGGCCTAGGCGTGGAACAAGGCCAGCCCGTCGGAATGGACCCCGACGCAGGTGACGACGACGACATCGTCGAGGATACCGACGGGGCCCCTGCTCGCCCGTCGGATTCCCCTCTGCCAGCGCCGCAAGACAACTCGGCGGCCATTTTGTTGGCCATACAGTCCTTATGCTCCGAGATAAGGACGAGGCTACCGTTACCCACGGAGTAACCTCTCCCGTCGGGGGATCCAGAACCGGGACCTTCTGGTGTTCCCCCTACCAAGAAAAGAAGGATCCATCCACCACCTCCTTTTCAACCGTCGTGCCCCGTACAGCCCTCCTCCCCTTCCACCCGAGGGGATGATACGGGGACTGACACGGCAGCGACGGGTACGGACGACGAGGCATACGACGAGGATATTCCGTCGTCGCCTCCCACCAGGGCTTCTCCGCCCGACGAGATCGGATCTTTCCACTCCATGATCTCCAGGGCTTCCGAGCTTTTCCAACTCTGCCCTGAGGAGAAGAAAAAGGAAGGCTTCCTTTATCAGCGGCGCGAGGCCAAGAGGAAGACGGTCCTCGCAGTGCCTCTGTTGGACGACATTTGGGATGAGGGCCTTTCCCTCCTCAAGAACCCTTCCACGACGCCAGCTAGAAGAGACCGGTACGAGAAAAAGTACCGGGTCCCTGACACGGCCCCCCTATGCCTCCGGGCGCAGCCTACCCCGGATTCCGTCGTCTCCGCGGCAGCCAGGAAGAAAACGGGGGGGGGGTGCGGCCTCCACATCGACTTCCCCGCCGGACGGCGAGGGAAAGAAATTGGATGCTATGGGACGTAGAGTCATCTCGTCGGCAGCGACGACGATTAAGGCGGCCAACGCCTTGGCTATCGTGGCCCGCTACGACAGGGAGCTCTGGTACAAGATAGCTCCCCTGCTGGATTTTCTGCCGGACGACAAGAGGGCGGAGGCCCTGGAGATCCTGCAGGAAGGTGAGGTGGCCTCGGACCACGCCATCACCGTGGCGACGGACATCGCCGACACTGGGTTCCGCCAGCTGGGCAACGGCGTTTGCCTTCGACGTCGTGGATGGCTCAAAGCTACGGACTTCCGGCAGGACGTCCAGACCAGAGTCCTGGACATGCCCTTCGACGGGAACAACCTGTTTGGCAAGACAGTGGACGATTCCCTTCAGGCCATCAAGGCGGATACTGAGACGGCCCGGGCCCTTGGAGTCCTGCAGCAACGACGGACGCTCTTTCGGAGCGGCGGAGGCAAGGGCGCCTCCAAAGGTTCCGGCGGCGGTTTCGCTTCCTACCGTCAAGCGGCCGGCTCGTCGTCGCAAGAGGCCTACAGAGGACGAGGCAAGTCTAGCGGACCCCGCCGTCGCCAAGGAGGTCAAGGCGGCAAGGCCGCATCCAAGCAAGATTGAACCGGCCGTGGGGTCGGGCCCCCACCGAAGCACCCCGGTGGGAGGCCGGCTGGCGGGCTTCGTCAGCGTGTGGGAGTCCATCTCCACCGACCGTTGGGTGCTGGACGCCCTGGCCCGGGGCCACGCGCTCGAGTTTCAAAGAAGGTGCCCGCGCGTCCCCCCCGTGGCCAGGAAAGAACTTCACGTCCCTCAACTTCTCCTGGAGGTAAAGGCGATGCTCAGAAAGGGCGCCATCGAACTCGTCCCAAAGAGGCTTCGGGGCTCCGGAGTCTACTCGAGATACTTCCTCGTGAAGAAGAAGACGGGAGGATGGCGCCCCATCCTAGACCTGCGACGTCTGAACAAGTTCATCAAGGCGCAGAAGTTCCGGATGGTCACCCTCCAGCACGTCCTGGGTCAGCTGGAGGAAGGAGACTTCCTATCGTCGTTGGATTTGGAGGATGCCTACTTCCACATTCCCATCCTAAAGGGGCACCGAAAATTCCTCAGATTCGTGGTCCAAGGGCGTCATTACCAGTTCAAAGCCCTTCCCTTCGGACTACGGTCGGCACCCAGGGTATTCACCAAGTGCCTCGCACCGGTGGCGGCGCAGCTGCGCCGCGAGGGGATTCACGTCTACCCCTACCTGGACGACTGGCTCATCCACGCCAAGACGAGGGAGCTCGCCGTGGTCCACACGGCAAGGACCGTCCAACTCCTCACGGACCTGGGATTCTCCGTGAACTACGCCAAATCCCACCTGGTGCCCGCGCAAGTCGCACTGTTTCTGGGAGCGAGGCTCGACACAGTGTCCCTTCTGGCCTCCCCGTCGGAGGAGAGGACCAGGACCATCTTGGGCAAGGTGCAACGGATGTTGGTGGCCGACGCGGCCAAAGTGAGGTCCATCAAGTCCCTCCTCGGGATGATGTCTTCCTGCATCTACCTCATTCCCATGTGCAGGCTCCGGATGCGCCCGTTGCAAGAATTCCTGGATGCGCGCTGGATCCAGACGACGGGCAGCTTCGAGGAAAGGATCAAGCTCAACGAGAGTTTCCGACGAGCGATACGGTGGTGGGGCACCCGCGCGCACCTGACGACGGGCATGGACTTCCAGACCCCAGCCCACCAGGAGACTGTGACCACGGATGCCTCCCTGGAAGGGTGGGGAGCGCACACCGAAAATCTGCACGCAAGGGGACTCTGGCTCCCGACGGAGAAGTCCCTGCATATCAACGTCCTGGAGCTCCGTGCAGTGTTTTGGGCCCTCAGGTCCTTCCTTCCGTCCCTCAAGGGCAAGGTGGTGAGGATCTTCACCGACAACACCACCACCATGTTTTACATCAGGAAACAGGGCGGAACCAGGTCCCCAGCGCTGTCCAAGGAGGCGCAGGACCTGTGGCATTGGGCCGTCGCCCAAGGGATTTTTCTGGTGCCGTTTCATCTGGCAGGGATAAAAAACAGCATCGCCGACTCACTCAGCAGAGAGCTGCGCTCGTGCCACGAGTGGGAACTACGGCAGGATCTGGTGGATCGCCTCTTCCGACGGTGGGGCACACCCCAGATCGACCTGTTCGCGACGGCGACGAACACCAAGTGCCGGAGGTTCGCCAGCAGGTTTCCCCAGACGAGGAGCATGGGCGATGCTTTCTCGTTCCCCTGGGAGGGCCTGTTCCTCTACGCGTTCCCTCCCTTGCCTCTGCTAATCCGGCTCGTCAACCAGCTCAAGAGGTCACGGTGCAGGATGATCCTCGTCGCACCTGCGTGGCCGAGGCAGATATGGTTCCCGGACTTGCTGGACTTGTCAGCGTCCCCGCCGATCAAGCTGCCGGCGGACGCGGATCTACTCTCCAGGGAAGGAGGCGCCATCCTCCACCACGACCCGAAGTCGCTGAACTTGCAGGCCTGGCTCCTGCAGCACTAGAGTTTGGAGGATACGACATACCGGCCGATTGCAGAGAGGTTCTTGCAAAGGCCAGGGCGTCCTCGACTCTTAAATGCTACGGACACAAATGGAAGAGGTTCTCTGTCTGGTGCCACGCACAGAAGATTAACCCTCTACGGATTACTGCTCCCCAAGTACTGCCGTACCTGCTGACGCTGGCCAAGGCTGGGCTGGCACACGCGTCCATCAAGATTCATCTTGCTGCGATCTCCCGATACACCAGAACCACGGGGCGGACGTCCTTGTGGTCTCATCGCCTGGTGAAAGAGTTCATGAAGGGACTGTTCAGATCGTTCCCGCCAGTGAAGGCTCCGGCCCCGGCGTGGGAGCTCAACGTGGTGCTGACCAAGCTCATGGGACCTCCGTTCGAGCCTCTGCACTCGGCCCCGTTGAAGTTTCTATCGTGGAAAACAGCTTTTCTTGTGGCCATCACCTCCGCACGACGAGTGGGAGAGATCCAGGCCCTTTCCTGCAAGGCCCCGTACTTGACTTTCCACGACACGAGGGTAGTGCTCAGGACGCACCCCTCCTTCATGCCCAAGGTACCGTCGGACTTCCATCTCAACGAACCCTTGGTGTTACCTGTGTTTTTCCCGTCGCCTTCGTCGCCGGCTGAGAGGACTTTGCACTCGCTGGATGTAGCTAGAGCGCTGAAGTTCTACGTGGACCGCACGAAGGGTTTTCGGAAGACGTCACAACTCTTTGTGAACTTTGGACCTGTCAATCAGGGGAAGGCTCCCTCGAAGGCTTCCATCTCCAGATGGCTCTCCGGCTGTATCATGTGCTGTCACCGGTTGGCAAACCGACCGCTGCCTGGCCGTCCGAGAGCCCATTCCACCAGAGCGATCGCAGCTACCACGGCGTTCCTATCTGGTGTGCCCCTGCTGGACATATGCAGGGCTGCTACGTGGAGGTCGACGCACACCTTCACGAAATTCTACTGCGTCGACCGGGATTCCAGGGAGGAGTCCAGGGTCGGCCAAGCAGTGCTGCGCAACCTGTTCGCCTGAGGTGAGCCTGGTGAGGAGGTAAGATGCTTAATGTTGAGTTGATGTGATGCTTAATGTTGAGCCTTTGCCACCTCCCGTGGTTGTGCATGTGTGTACTGCTATGTATTCTTTATTCATGAGCATGTGAATCCATGCCAGACCCCATGCTGGAGAAGGAACAAGTTACTTACCTGTAACTGTTGTTCTCCAGCATGGGTCTGGCATGGATTCACATGCGAACCCTCCCGCCTACCCCTCTGCGGCTCTTCACTTGGTCATACTGCCACTTCACGTGCTTCCAAATCTGAAGATGGCTGCCAGAGGCGGTGCTTAGGTAGAGGGCAGTCATTGGCTGTGGTCAGTATGACGCAGAGACCAGTGATTGGTTATTACTACGAAAGACAGATCAGAAACGAAACTGATACTGGTTTTTTCTTTACCGAGGATTCCCAGCCTGACGACGGGGAATATTCATGAGCATGTGAATCCATGCCAGACCCATGCTGGAGAACAACAGTTACAGGTAAGTAACTTGTTCCTTCCCCGCCAAGCCCAAACGGGTGCAACTCTTCCCCGTTTACCCTCACTCTTGCTCTTGGGTTGGAGTATGATATGATATGATATGATAGGTTATTTAGTAGAGGGCCGCTATCCAACCACCCCATTTCTCCCCCATCCCGACCAATGCCAACACCCCTTTCAGGAATGACCAGCTCACACGGTCAAAAGCTTTCTCTGCGTCTATGGACAACCTCAGAGCTCCCTCTTTTTTAACTATGGGTGAGTACAGCATGTGTAGGGTCTTGCTTAGATTGTCTGCCCCCTGGCGATTCTTAACAAAGCCTGTCTGGTCCAGATGAACCAACCTGGGGAGAACCCTCTCAAGCCTAGTTGCCAGCACCCTAGCAAGGATCTTGGCATCTACATTTAAAAGCGAGGTAGGACTGTATGCCTGGCAAAGCGTGGGATCCTTTCCTGGTTTGGGTATGACCACTATTCTGGCTTCCAAAAATGTGGGGGAACCCTGCTTATTTCACTAGAGGTATTGTAAACCCTCACCAACGGGGCTGCCAGCAACTCTTGAAATTGTTTAAAGAAATCAGTGGTGTATCCATCCTGCCACGGGGCTTTACCTGCCTGCAGTCTGCCTATGGTGGCCACCACCTCTTTGGCCGTGACTTCGGCCTCCAGGGCCGCAAGTTCCCCAGGGGTAAGCTTTGGGATTGCCAAGCCGTCCAGGAACGTCCTGATGGCTCTGGCTCGCTCCTATATAACTCCTCATAATACTCGGCAAAACACCTGGGTACCCCGCCTTGAGGGCCAACCTTATCCCCCCTTTATCTCAGATCCTCTCTACTCTTCTGTCCCAACTGCTCCCCCTGACCATGTTCGCCAGCAGAGATCCCACCAAGTCACCCCTCTCATAGTATCGTTGTTTCATATATCTCAATTTCTTCAGGACCTCCCCAATGAGTGTGGTATGTAGGGACTGCCTTTTGTCTCGAATGAGATGGAGCAACTCATTCTTGTCCCCCCCTCCACTCAGCTGCGCCATGAGTCCCCCGATTTCTTCCCGTAGCTTACTTTCAATTAGTCCCTCTCCCACTTTCTGTGGGCTCCCTCTGCTATCAACAGACCCTGTATTGTGGCCTTGGCAGCTTCCCGCACATTATTGGGGTGTACCTCCCCTGTCTCATTGACCTCAAAAAAGGATCGAATTTCATTTCCCAGGTACTCCCTGAAGACTGGGTCCCAGAGAAGAACATCATTGTAGCGCCAACCCAGGCTAACTCTTCTTTTTGCTTCGAACTGCCAGGATGCCATCACCATTTCATGGTCTGACCACGTGACTGTTTCCACTCTGAGGGATGTGATGTCCTCCACTTGCTCCCTGGGGATTAATAATAGGTCTATCCTCATGTAGGTAGAGTGTGGAGGGTAGAAGAAAGTATAGCCTCCCGCCTGGGGATGGAAAAGCTTCCACCCGTCTGCCCAAAAGTGGTCATCGAGGAGCACTGTAAACTCTCTGTTCTCCTTTCCCACCTGCTTCGGTGTCCACCCTCCCCCTTGCTGACCACCAGTCCAGTCCCGGGTCTTGGACCAAGTTACAGTCGCCACCAACTAAAATGTGTTCCTCCCCCCATTCCTCCAGTGTCGCAATGACCCTCCTAAGAAAGTGAATTTAGCCTACATTGAGTGTGTACACTGTGGCCAAGGTAAACAAGGCCCCATCCACTTGACCCTTGAGCACCAGAAATCTCCCTCCAAAGCCCCCCTTAGTTTGAAGCGCCTTCATGCAAAAGGATTTTGCCAGAACTATCCCTACCCCCTCCTTTTTGCGATCCTTGTTGGAGGCCCAGAACATTTGCCCCACTGCCCCTTTCCGCTGGGAACGCTCCATCCCTTGTTTAAAACGTGTTTCCTGCACGAAGAGGACTGATAACTTGAGGGACCGGAACATGTTATAGGTCAGAGACCTCTTATTTGGTGAATTCAGACCCTTAAGGTTGAGGGTCGCAACCTTTAAATGAACCATAACCCTGTACAGGAAGATCACCTGTGCCCCGGGCCATTATCCTCTCATTCGTCACAAAAGCCCCTACATTGTGCATGCCGAGCCTTTCACCCCCCCTCTCCCGTCCCCCTGACTCTCCCAGGTCCCTCCCGAACCCCCAACAACAATCCCACCCACCAAACCCCAAACAACAGGGCATTGAGCCCAATTGAGTAGACACATCTGTACTTTGCCAGGTCACCAGGGTATGTGGCGAGTGATGGTCGGCCAGGCCGTTCCCCCCCCAAATGAGTGAGCACAGGGCAGTACGGATTTAACTCAATCGCCCCTCGGCTCCAACAAACTGTTTTCAGACACGCCTGATTTCGGGGGTGGCGAGTGCCGTGCCCTAGGCTTCCTTGTTCGCCTAAATCTGTTGTCTCTTTTGGTCCCTTTAGACTGAGTGAATGCGCTTTTGAAGCACTCCCTCAGCTGGCGCTGACTCTCTCTCTAGCTGCGTCTCCTCGCTCTGTAGTTCTTGTAACAGGTTGTCCGCATCTTCACCTTGATGTAGGACGTAATTTTCACCCCTGAGTTCGAACATGAGGGCGAAGGGAAAGCACCAACGATACCTCACTCCCTTATCTTGAAGCCATTTCGTTAGGGACTTACATTTGCACCTTTGATCCGGGGTATAGGCGGATAGGTCTTGGAAAATCCTGATCTGCACTCCCTCCCATTCGATTGTGCCACGCGCCCTTGCCTTCTGTAGGATTTCCTTCTTATCGGTGTAGTAATGGCACTTGGCAACCACCAAGCACGGTCCTTCCCTGCGTCCAGCACCCCTATGGATCCTTTGAAACTTAATGTCTCTCTCCGGGGAGGCCCCAGCAGGTCCCGCACCAGACGAAGAAGGCACTTTTCAAGCTCCTGTTGTGTTTCCGTCTCTCGACCCGGGAGCCCCCAGACATGTAAATTGTTCCTCCCCTCTCTGTTTTCGATATCGCCAACTTTGGCCCTCACCTCTCGGTCCCGGCGCTAGAGTTCCTTCAGTCGCATCTCTACCTCCACATCGCCGATGTCTGCGGCGCGGTGTGAGTGTTCCAAGGCCTCCACTCAGTCCTCCACCTTTGTGACCCTCTCAGTGAGCCCTGGAGCTCTGCCCTAAATGTTCGCAATTCCGACAATACTGCATGGATGTCCTGTTGTATGCCCCTCAGGGTCCCCCTGTCCATTCCGGCTCCAGCTTCCCCCACCATGTGGCTTCCACAGTCCTTTGTGCCCCTCCTAGTATCGCCGCTGCAATGCTGTTCATGGCCCCCTTTCCTCCTCTTTGTTCGACCCCTAACGGGGGTATCAGGGGCTAGATGGTGTTCTATCGGTCTTAACGCTCAATGCACTTAATTAATTCCTGAAGCACCAGTGGTATAGATACCTCTCCTGAACTGGAATTTGGTAAACCAGATCCTACTCCTACTGGCCACGCTGACTCCGCATATAGGAAACTAATGAGCAAGGTGATAGAGTTTGTAGATTGGCGCAGGCCTACTCCTTCTTTCGAGCAGGATAACCTGACTGATATTTTGGCTCCGGGTCCCCAAAAAGATCAAATTTTGCTTTTTCGCATTGCACTACAAAAAAGGGTCTCAACAAATTGGGAGACACCAGAGACTGCAGCTACAGTAAATAAAAATGTTGCTAAGAAATATAGGCCATCCAGCAGTGACCCAGAGTACTTAACAAACCATCCAACACTAGAATGTTTGGTGGTTCTAGATGCCACATCTAAGCAATCAGCATACCCCTCTATCCCTCCTGATAGGGATGATAAGAGAGTGGATGCCTAGGTAAGAAACATGTTTACTGCTGGTATTATGGCGTTAAAGTCAACTCACGAAACTTGTATTTTGTCTAGATTTATGTTTACCCTGTGGGACTGCGTAGCTATGGTAGCTGGACACATCCCGGAAGGTGAAGAAAGAGACAGCTTCCTGGCTATCAAGGATGGTAAGGAGGCAATGGGGGAATGCCTCCAGTCAGGTTTGGATACTGCAGACAGCATCAGCTGATCCATGGCAACTAGCACCTTGTTGTGCAGATTTATGTGGTTCAGGAAGTCCGGATTTGCACCAGTTGTGCAGTATAGACTTCTCAATATGCCCTTTGACGGCTCGAGGCTGTTTAGCAGCAAGGCTGATGAGAGTTTTGAAAAGCTGCAGACCTTGAAAGCGGCGGCTAAATCCCTTAGCGTCGTCATTACACAGCCTCAACACCCCTACTCCGGTTCATCATCTTGAAGGGGTAAGTGCTTTTGATTCTACTCCTCAATTGGAAGAGAAGAGGACAAGCCAGTCAAAGAGGTCAGAGAAGATTCCCTGGTGGTGGATGAGGGAGAGGTGCTAAGACGGCCCATGCAGCAAAATATTTACCCTCAGCTGCCGCTTCAGCAGCCTCAAAACCACTCTGAGTCTTTGACTCACAAGACCCTGGTGGGAAGAAGACTTACTCAGCATCTGAAGGAATGGCGGGATATTACTTCAGATAGTTGGGCACTAGAAACTGTAGCCCGAGGTTACCGCCTTCCTTTACAAAAAAGGCCTCAGGATCAACCACCAGGGGAACAACAATTTCAAAGTTCCGGATCTGCTCCTTGTGCAGGAAATGTTGACCCTGCTAGACAAAGGTGCTATAGAACCAGTACCTGTGGCGGAAAGTAACAAGGGTTGGTACTCCCCATACTTTCTAATTCCCAAAAAGGACAGAGGATTGAGACCCACAGGTTCCTCACGAAGGACAACTTCAAGACGGTTACCCTTTCGCAAATTCTTCAGGCTCTCCAACTCCAAGACTGGATGGTGTCATTGGACCTTCAGGATGCTTACTTTCATGTGCCTATCCATCACAAGCACAGAAAGTATGTGAGTTTGGCGGTTCTCATGATCAGTTTCGAGTTCTGCCATTCAGGCTGACCTCCGCCCCAAGGGTTTTCACCAAGTTAATGGTGGTGGTGGCAGGCAACGAGTCTCAGGAGGGGGGGGAGATTCACATATATATCCCTACCTGGACGATTGTCTGATCAGGGCCCGTTCACCCCGAACAAACCCGAGAACATCTCTGCGTAACCTGCCACTCTCTCCACAAACTGCGCTTCGCCCTCAATTGCAAGAATTCCAACATGATACCATCTAAAAGACTCCAATTTATTGGAGCAGTCCTGGATGCTTCCTCCTGGAAAGCCTCCCCACCCAAGGTGAGAGCTCAACATATTCTGCAGATGGTCACCTAATTCCAGAGTGCCCAGCATCTTCCGGCCTTTGATTTTTTGAGGTTGCTTGGTCTTATGGCATTCGTTCCTCGAAACACTTGTGTATAGACACGTTATAAAGGCCATATCATATCATATATCATATCATATCCTGCATTTTTCTGGTGCCAGAGGCTCATCTCAGAATGAGATCCCTCCAATGGGCTCTCAGGACTCAATGGTCCCAATTCTCAGGCAGAATGTCAGCCCACCTGGAAGATCCGAGCAGAGTCGCTCAGGGCCTTCTGTGGTGGGCTTGCAAGGACAACATTCTCAAGGGAGAATCTTTTTGGCAGCCATGGCTGGAGAGAACTGTAGTGATTGACACCTCACTCACGTGGTGGGGAGCCCACGCCAGCGAGCTGACAATCAGCGGTCTTTGGACTCTGTCGGAGTCCAAACTATACGTTAACCTTTTGGAGCTGAGGGCAATCAAACTAGCTTTGAAGGCCTTTCTGCCCTCTACAGGGAACGAATATCCTAATAATGATGGACAACACAGTGGCCATGTAGTACCTCAACAAGATAGGAGGCATAGGGTCAGTACTACTGTGCTGAGAAGCAATGCAGCTCTGGTTCTGAGCAATTGAAGAAGGAATCTCTCTATCAGCAGTTCACCTAGCAGGAGAGGAGAACATGGCGGCGGATGCTCTGAGCAGGCAGAGCACAGTCCCACATGAGTGGGAACTAGCTTAGGAAGTCTTCCTAGAGATCTTCACCCTTTGGGGAACCCCACAAGTCGATCTATTTGCTACCAGTGTCAATCGGAAATGCAAACTATTTTGCTCCAGGCAATTTCCTCCAAGAGGAGCTCTAGGGGACGTGTTCATAGTGGACTGGGAGTTTCCACTCCGGTACGCGTTTGCTCCAGTACACGTCATTCCTCATGTTATCAGAAGGTTGAGAAAGTTTGGGAAATCCATGATCCTTATTGCTCTTCATTGGGCTAGGAGGACGTGGAACACAGACCTTCTGGGCATGTCCATCTGCCCTCCAATGCGTCTTCCACAAAGAGAGGACCTTCTTTAGCGAGAGGAGGTTTGGGTTCTCCATCCAAAGGTCAAGACTCTAAACATTCACGCATGATTTCTGAGAGGTTGAGATACAAGGATTGGGACCTCCCAGATGACATAATGGAGTACTTACTTTTGGCCAGAAGGCCAGCAATGCAATCTTTGCACCGCTGCCATTGGAGCAAGTTCAGCAGTTGGTGCAGGGATAAGAATGTGGATCCCTTGCTATGTGACACACCTATGGTGCTTTCTTTTTTGTTACATTTGGCGAATCTGGGGCTCCAGATTGGAACAATTAAAGGTTACCTTGTGGCGCTATCTATTTTCAAGCGCTCTTCAGAGTAAGATTCATATTTTAAAATCCCTCTGATTGTTAATTCATAAAGGGTCTTACTAATGTATTTCCACCAGTTCCATGTATGGTATCTTAACCTGGTGTTAAAATGTCTTACATGCATTCCTTGCGAGCCTATACACTCATGCCCATTAAGACTGTTAACCTTGAAAACAGTTTTGCTAATCGCCATAACGTCAGCCCCCAGGGTAAGCGAGTTGCAGGCACTTTCCTATAAACCCCCACATACGGTTTTCTATAAAGACAAGGTTGTTCTCAGGGTGAAACCTTCTTTTCTACCTAAAGGAATCTCTGACTTCCACTTGTTGCAGAAGCTCATTTTGCTAACTTTCTATCCATCTTCTCATCCTGAAAAGGAGGAGGAAAGATTACATAGGCTAGACCCATAAAGGGCTCTCAGTATTTATACATCAAGAATGGCTAGATTTCGTTAAAATGACCAAATATTAATTGGGGATACAGGCCCTAAATTCCGTTTAGCTGTAACAAAACGGACCATATCCAGATGGATCATCCTGGCTATTGGGGAATGTTACAGGTTAGTGGGCAAAGACCCGCCGGAAGGCTTGAGAGCATATTCCACAAGGGACATGGCAACCTCTGCTGCTCTTCCAGGAGGAGTTCCATTCAAAGACATTTGTTCAGCCGCCACTTGGTCCACTGTTCACACGTTTGTGACCATTACTGCCAAAGGACAATTTGGAAAAGTAGTCCTTCATTCAGTCCATGACAA
Organism: Ambystoma mexicanum; assembly: GCF_040938575.1. Classification (NCBI taxonomy): domain Eukaryota; kingdom Metazoa; phylum Chordata; class Amphibia; order Caudata; family Ambystomatidae; genus Ambystoma; species Ambystoma mexicanum. Next base: position 1,302,520,069 of record NC_090923.1, on the reverse strand, counting down.
ATATAATTTTTACTCCCACCTCCAAATTTTTATTGCTTTGGGAGTCTATCATAAGATGAGGAATACGTGGAAGGACAAAATACATTAGAAGAACAAGTTACTTACCTCTGGTAACATTCTTTCGATTGGATGTTCCTCCTATGAATACCTCATCACCCCTCCCAACCTACCACTTTACGCGTTCTTACACTTTACGCTTTCTTTGAGTCTATGGTCTATGGTATCCATGGTAATTCCTCTAAAGGATGGGGGAAAACAGAACTGAAGCCAACGGGCGCTGCATGCGCTACTTATACTGATGATGATGTCGACAAACGAACGGCGGCCCTCGAGGGACATTGACTCAATAAGACGGCACACAGCGCTCCCTGTCGAAAACACAAGCAGCTAAAGCTAGAAGGATAATTATCATAAGATGAGGAATACGTGGGAGGAACATCCAATCAAAAGAACGTTACCTAGGGTAAGTAACTTGCTCTTTTTGCAACACCTACTGATGTGTGTCACTCTGAGCAGCACGTGTTGGGAATGCAAGTTATGGTTGACCTGTCTACTGCATGAGTCTTAACCAAGACCCCTGTCCCAGCAAACCACCCCTGCTAAGGACATGCTAAGTATCTCAGTGTAGACATTCTGAGGCCAAGCCCAGTGCCCCCTTTACCTTCGGCCTTCATCTCAGAAGCTGCAGAATGTCTCCCTGTGGGAGATATTAGAGAGAGCTTTGAAGCCTAGTCAAGGATGGCAAGGAGGTGTCCCCATCAATGCTTCTGTCAGGCCACCGCTTGATAGCACTGGGTTTAAACAACGGATTTTCTATCCACCCTGCAGGGCTACTGCTCAACAGTCTCTTTCTTCCCTTTATAGAATAAGGGCTTGAACGTGAACCATGGTCTTGTTTATCAATCTTTCGATGGATGTGGCTTGCCAGCAATACAATAATTGTTCTTTCGGTTTCTTTGATTCCTACAGTATCTGCAAACGTTGCACTTACAGTCATGCGACCTGCTGGACATCTTCGGCGGCATCAGCTTTTTCCCGTTGGATAAAATGACATACCTGAAAATCCAGTCCTTTATAAACAAAATGGAGGAAAGCCTCGAGATTGTCAAATATACAGCATTTTTATACAATGACCAGCTCATCTGGTAAGTACGATACTCTTCTTCAGTAGAAAAGATAAATCAAAATGTTGCCTTTCTGCCCATGGCCCTCATGGATTATACGACCTACTCATGCCACTGCAGTTAAAGTATCTAATTTGTACGAGGAGTGATCCCACCTGATGAATGTCCTTGCTGGACTCAAGAGTATCTAAGAGGGTTCCCACTAGAGAAAGCATTGGAAAATACGTAGGACAGTGTTCTAGAGGAGGTGAAATGCTTGGGTAAAGTGTTAACCTTGTTTGTATGTAATTTCCCTCACTGTCGAATTTCTGAAAGATGCATTCTGCCTGACCAAAAGCTACGGAACCTGGTAGAGCAGTGTTTCCATGACCGTGGGAATCGGGCCAGCACACAGACCAGACATGTGAACGGGCCCAGGATGCGCTGCATACACTTGACAATTCTAGATAATCTAGATGCTGCTACACTCCACCAAATATCCAGATAATCATTGGAGCAGTGGATATGGAACTTGCCAATGTACTAGATACGTTTTTGCAGAAAGCTATTGGCCATTGGCACACAGTGGTGGTGAAAGCCTCCTGAGTGACACTGTGACACTTTCATCCGTGGTTAGGCTCTTGGTTGTTCGGAGCTTTCACTACTCAAATTGTAAGGCAGTAAGGTTGTGGGATGAAACATTCTAGCAACATCTGGCAGACTGCTCACTTTGTTACTGGGAGTTAGGCCGTGTTTACTCTATGCCAGGGGTCTTCAACCTTTGGCTCTCCAGATGTTTCAGACTACAACCCCCACCATCCCTAGCCAGCATAGTCAATGGTCAGGTATCATGGAAGTTGTATACCAAAAGGGTTATCTACTAGACAAAACTATTGGGTTAGGAATACAGATGGAAAGGCGATGGGTTGTAATGAGGGAGGCACACTGTGTGGCGTGCGTTTGGCTTTTTACCCTACATCATATATCGGAGTAATCTCCACAAAGAGTCTGAATACATCTCTTACGTAGATTTTATTTAAACAAAAATGTCCTCTCATGGGTCCAACTAAAATATTAGGTGTCAGGGCAGTTTCTTCTCAACATTTCCAACAGGGTGTGGGTTTCCCACAAGGTCAGGGTACTTTCTTGTCACTTTGTCTCCAGATTACTCTCTTTGGGGTACTTCCTCGTTGTTTCTGGTTTTAGGTGGGATACAACTCGGCCGGGTTTTCCTTGTATGACCTGTGTACTTTGCTGTGTCTCTGTCACATGTTTCAGGTAATAGTAGAGCTTCTCTACAACCTTACGACCGAGCCATCAGTGGTTGGCTTCCCCACATACCAGCGCCACGTTTAAGATCTCTGAGCGAGTACTGTTATGCCATATGATCAAACTGTCTGCTGTTATGGAACTGCCTCAGTGTTTTTGAAGCAGTCTTTTGACAGATGCCTTATTTGCAGCTTTAATCACCTATTGCTGTATTAAAATGTCTTAACCAAGTGTGCCTTTAGCCACTTGATATATACGGAGTGTCTTTCCTTAGCTAGTTAAACTTCAAAACCTCCACGTTTCATTCAGTGGGACTCACTGCTTGCTACTGTTGAATGGTACCGATCATTCATGGGCAGCTGTTGGAACCATGTTGCTGCCTTCTTCCAGCACGTACATTTCATTTTAAATAGATAATTTTCTTTTGACACGCCTGTACTACTGTATCGCTCAGTTTAGTATTTCTAGCAAATGTTTAATGTTCCTGTGGAATGTCTCCCATTCTCTTTTGCTGAAATATCATTGTTTACGTTCATGAAAAGATATCTCGAGTTTAGTTGAGAACAGAAGCATTAATGTAAGAACATCAGTCATAACCGCCCAGGAAATGTTCATCCACAATTCTTATTAATGCTTTTAGCACCTAAATACAAGGTATTTGTGTGATTGATGCATGCACTTAGACGTCCTGTTTAAGGTTTAGTATTTATTTGAGCCATGGCATACTTTTCAATTTCACTGCTTCATTTTCTTATTCCTACAGACTTCTAAATGTTTAGGTACAGCTTATTTGACCACTACACCAAACCACATAATTTTGCAGAGAGGAAATATTTGTTAAGTGACAAAACAGCAAAGTGTCCACCCTTGAGCCAGTTCTTGCTTTTCAACCCATACCCTTTTGCATTCTGGGACTTGTAGTTTAGTTGCTCTTATATTAAGCATATGCTTACTCCCACACTGTAAAGCACTGATGGCAAAGACACCTGGGACTGATTCAAGGTTTCACATTAAATGGGTCAATTTGCCTTCTAGCAACAATATGAAAAGGCTTTGTTTTTCTTTTGATGATCTACTGCTTCTTATACCATTTATTTTACATGAATTCAGACTGTGGCTGCTTCTCATACTACTTGCCAGCTGTTGCGACCTTATGGCCAGATAGTACCACTACGGCAGTGCCTGACAAATTCTTATCCAGTGCCTGTACAAAAAAACAAAACTGTTGGCTTTGCTAATGCTTTTTTTTTAGCCCGCGACACAGTCGGAAAATGTTTGATTCTGCTATTGTCGGGCATTAAAATCCATGGCCCTGGGAGCTCACACCAAACTCCTTGGTGGATATGGTGCCATACATGAGGAAATGTACAGTTGAGGACAAATTGGGGATTGGGGGAATCGCCATGTTGTGAGGACATGCAGACCCACAGAGCCTTAGTGGACCTTTAGGGTGCCTTCTTGGTGAATGCAAAATCCCTGCCTGTTATGACCTGGGACTGGACCGACAGGGGGACACCCTGCATGCCACAGGAGCATTTCTGATGGTAGTGAGATGGCTAGATGTCATGTTGCTGTGTAAGATGCCCCAGATTCCAGGCATCTTATCGCTAATGAGGAGCAAAGGACTAGCATCAAGAGAGTGACATGGAAGAGTGTACTTAGATTCCCTCTGGACAGATGCATGCTTTGATTGGGTATATAGAGCCTTAGAAGATTGATTTAAAGGGTCTCAAATATCAGCCTAGCTAGGATACTATTAATGAAAGCATATATTGCCTAATGATGAGGCAGATCTGTTTTGTTGCAAAGGCCGCAATTTATGCAGAAGCCTTCTGTATTAAACCCCATATTAAGTGTTTATTTTTGAGAAAATGTATTTGTTTTTCCCCTCTGATTGGACAAGCTTTGTTATACTGTTATAATACACCTGTAAACTGGAGCAATTTTAATCAATACATATGTGATGTATCTTTCTTATGACTTATGCTGTGCCTAGGTAGCCAAATGGGCATAAGAGTAGCATAAACATGGGATATCGTGGGCCAGTTGCCACCCTTGTTAAGAGAGATATTCAGTGTTTAAAGAAACATGTGGCTTACGATAATATGGGTTAAATATACTGCTCAAGGTTTAATGCTGTGCAGTGTTTGTTGCCTCCGCATTCGCGATAGGCCTGTTCATGTTTAGAAAAAGGTGAAGATAATATTCAGAAAGACTGAAGGGGGAACCAAGATGTGAAATTGCCAACATTAGCAACCCCGTAGCACGACTTGCAGGTATTTTGGCCTGAAATGTGTCAGTCCAAGTGCTGCAGAGTGTTCCCACCACTAGGTGGACACTTTGGAATAACTGAGGAACCGTTGATAGTGGTAATGAAATTCAGCTCAGTGATTGATATGCCAGCAATGGTCCAAACAACCTTGGTGTCTAGCACTGCCATCCGTACAATAAGACTGCCGTTGGAATTCCACACATATCCACCTCTATCACCAATGGAAAATAAGACGATAAATAAGTGTTTGTCTCAAAGCTGATCTTGAAATGTGTCTTAATTTCATCAGCTACCAGCACTACAGTGGCAGCTGAATATGCCACAACAATACACAGCACAAATCTGGGAAGCACAATAGATACTAATGAAACCAAACAACGCAGCTTAGGGGTCTGCAAACTGTGCCAAATGTTTTGGACTAGGTCTCCCATGATCCCTCACCATTGGCTATGCTGGTTAGGGCTGATGGGAATTGTAGTCCACACACCTGGAGCGCCAAAGATTTCAGAACCCTGGCCTAAATGATGCAGACCTAAATAAATGAGTCACTGAACCCAGGTGCTTGGAGAAGGATTAGAACAAGACATTGTGGACTGAAATACCTTATCGGTGGCTGACTGTGATGAGACTGTGGGTGTTATGAGAAACCAGAAGGTATTTGTCACCCACTAGTCCCCGGGGATCTATCATCCAGGTGGCCAGGACACGGCCATCGCTTTTGGATCCTGTTCCTGGTGGTGAATCAGTGCGGTAGGATCACCTGGGTGAGGAGTCTTCGCGGAGTGTGAGTGGGACACCAGATGGCGGGACACGGTATCCCCTTCCCTGTAACACCTTTGCCCCATCCTATCAGGTGGGATATTTGGGAGCTCAACCCCCCCCCTTTTAAAACACAAACCCTTTCTCACAGACAGCCCGCTATGAGAGTAAACTGACTAACACCCGAGCCGTATACCTGATGTGTCCCAATACCATGGTCCGGCAAGGTCAGGCAATTACTGACTATCACACACACCTGACTACCATTACACTTCCCCACACGGATAAAAGGTGGCGCATGAGAGCACATTCTGAACAAGGAAAAGCACACAAGGAAACATCAGTTCCAAGATTGCAGCTTAACAATAGTAGAAAGACGGCGAAACAGAAGGGGATTGCAAGGAGGAAAGTTCCCTTGACCTTTTCGACCATGAACCTTTACTTTCATGAAACCTTGAGAATAGAAAACGTAAAACCAGGAAACCCAGCTGAAGAATCGTGGTACTGTCCTTGGTTCCAACAACAAAGCAGCGTAGGTGAAATCAACACAGACGGTGAGTTGGGGAGATCGATATAGGACCAGTCTGTGTTGAAGCCAAGGTTGCAAGCAGAAAAATTGTATAGCGAGCGCTGAAACAAACATTGTTTGAAACATGTGTGATACCCAACGCAAGTGAAGTTGAAGGCAGATGAGTGATTTGTAAAGAAACCGCAAGCCAAGGTAAGTAGGAAACAGTTTATTTACTTAGTTTCCAGCAGTAAAGCATAAGACTCCCAACACAGTCAGCATCCAGGGTACAACTGAATAAAGCCAAGCATAAACATTGATGGCATATCATTCCAGAATGGTATAAACACAAGGGATCCAATCTAGAATCACAGATGCCCTGCCTGTCAGAACACAGAAAAGGCATTAGCGCTTAGCAACAACAATAACAATACATAAAGCATTAGTCCCTTTATATAACACATCCCCCTCCCCTATAAAATAAAATTCTTTATTGATAAAAGCAAACAGCAGTAAAATGAACATCAAGAAGAATAAAATGAAATGTGAATGCTCTATCACTTTACTTTTGCAATTCTGGACAAACACCATATTTGTCCACTTTCCACACACACAGCTTTCTTGAAAACTTGTGTACCTCTAACTGGTTCCGTGTAAAGTGGCTCCCCTTTCTTGGAGATGACCACCTTCCTTATCCTCACCAAATCTCCAGCTTCGACCACAGTGGTTTTCCTAGGATGTCTCTCATTCACTTTTTCCACCCATTTATCCTTTCAAACACCCATCTTTTACTTTACGGCATCCACAACCACATCTGTCGCTCTTGCCCTGCCCAACCAAGCTAGAGCCACACAGGTATTCACCTTTCGGCCTCTCATAAGTTCAAATGAACTAATTCCTGTTTCTACTCGCGGAGCCATCCTCAATGCATACAACCTATCTCTCACTGAAACTCTTTTGTCCAAACCACATGCATTGGCTTCACTAATGGCATCGATAATGCATCGATTCACTCTCTCAATCATGCCGTTGACTTGAGGACAACACAAAGGCGTTCTTTTGTGTTTAATTCCACATTCGTGAAGATACTCCATAAATAACTTCCCCACGAATTGTGGACCGTTGTCAGTGAGTATACTTCTAGGTAAACCCTCCCTCTCAAACACATCCTCCATGAATTCAATGATACTCCAGCAAGTAACTTCCTTCAAAATCCTAAATTCCGTCCATCTTGAAAACATATCAACCATGACTAAAATGAATCTTCCTCTACCAGCACCCATGTCAACTGGTCCTAGCACATCCATGGACAAATCCTGCCACACTCCCTCTGGTATACTTGTTTTTCCCATGGGCTGTGTTACAGCTATCACATTTTTACCTGACTTGATACAATCATTGCACGCACCAACTACCTTCTCAATTTCACGATCAATCCCTGGCCACCAGTAATCAGCTTTAACAACCTCTTTTGTCTTACACACTCCAATATGTCCTTGGTGGGCGCAATTTATTAACTTCTTCCTCAGACTACCTGGAACCACCAACTGATCCCATCTATATAGAAGCTCTCCTTTTACGGACAGTTTGTTTCTCACTTCCCACATTGCCCTTTCTTCGCCAACTAAAAGTCTTTTCTCTGGCCATCCTTCCACAACAAAAGCCATAATACGCTTCCACATTTCATTTGATTTAAGAATTTTAATCCACTCTTGTTTCTGTATTATACCTTCCACGGTTGCAAAAACCGTTTCATTCTCACCACACATATTACTTCTTCTGTCATCATCTTTATCTTCCAACTTCACCCTCGAGGCATGGTCGGCCTGTACATTCTCTTTACCAGCGACTACTTCTATCTCAAACGTATGACATTGTAGTCTGGTTACCCAGCCCGCAACTTTTCTTGAAACCTTGTCAAGACCTTTACTTTCAAAGATCGCCTTAAGTGGTCTATGATCTGTTCTCAGGATAAAATCTTGACCCCAAACAAAATTTTTCATTTTCTCCATCCCCCAATGGCATGCCAATGCTTCCTTCTCCAGTACTGAATAGTTCAATTCTGCTCCTCTCAACATGCGGGATGCATGCATTACAATCATTTCTGTGCCATCCACATCCGGCTGCAACATAACTACTCCTATTCCTGTGTCACTGGCATCAACAGCCAGAATAGTTTTCTTTCTCGTATCAAACATTGATAAAGGTTTAGCCATGTCCATTTTTTTTTCATTTCTTCGAATTCTTTCTGACATTCGTTACTCCATTCAAATTCAACACCTTTCCTTAACAAAGCTCTTAAATTAATTATGGAGTCAGCAAATCTGTACACAAATCGGTGATAAAACTCAATAGTGCCAAGAAATGATCTCAGTTCAGCCTTATTCACAGGTGTTTGTGTTTTCAAAATTGATTCAACCAAATTTCCTTTCGGTTTTAAACCTTTCTCAGAAATTTCATGACCTAAATAATCCAGAGTTTGTGTCATAAAAACACATTTCTCACCCCTCAATGTTATTCCTCTCATTTTGAAAATCCTAAGTACCAGGTTCAATCTTGTCTTCAACTCAGACTCATCCTTCCCACATATCAAAACATCGTCCTGAAAGCACCACACTCCACCAACATCCTTCAACAATCTGTCCATAACCTTCTGCAATACAGACGATGCTGATACCAATCCAAATGGCATGCGCTTGAACGGATAGATTCCCTCATAAGTAATAAAAGCTGTCAATTTTCGTGAGTCTTCATCTAAACTGATTTGATGATACACCCTCGCCATATCAAGTTTAGCAAAGTATTTTGCACTCCCTATCCTACTCAATAACTCTCCCATATTGGGAAGAGGATGGCGATCCACTACCACACATCGATTAAGTTCCCTCAAGTCGATGCATACTCTCAAATCCCCATTACTCTTCTTCACCACTACAACGGGGGATATCCATTCTACCGCTCTAGCCAGCTCAATGATTCCCTCTTTCTCCAGTTTTATCAACTCATCACGCACAGCCTTCCGCATAGACAGAGGCAAACGGTCTAAGCTTAGAGGCAACAGGACTGCTCCCTCCTTTTATCTCAATCTTGTGAACCATCCCCTTGAGGCATCCCACTTTGTTACAGAATACTTCAGGATATCTAGCTACCATCTCACATTTGGCTCTATTGCTGTTAAGCGCACATGGATCACTTACATTGAGAACTTGCTCCTCACTATTCAGATCTAATTTGATTCCCAAACCCCTTTGTTGTTCCTTTCAACCCAAAAGAGTTTCACCTCTTTTTGTGACATATATTTTCCCGTGTGTCATCCTACCCTTGAACTTGAATTCCACTACACAACATCCCAAAATTTCTATTTTATCACCATTGTATCCTCCTGGTGTTTTTATCGGAGGGAACTAAACGCCTAATATCACCTCCAATTACATTTTCAAAGACAATTTTGGATACCAACGTAATTTTTGAACATGAATCAGCAAGCATTTTAACTGAATGACCATTTACTTCTATCCACGCTGAAGGATGCTCACATTCATCAGACCCCAAGCACTTTCTCATGTGGACTGTAACTATCTCGTTCTCAGAAACATCAGCTTCTTCAGGCGACATACCATCATATTCTTCAATTAAAAGTGTTCCCTTCCCACCACCACTTCGATAATGTTTACAGCAATTCTCAAAGTGCCCCCATTTCTTACACAAACTACAATTCACACGTCTTCCAGGGCAAATGGGAGATGTGGATAGGTGTCGTGAACTCCCACAACGAAAACACAATCTATCCTCTCTCTTTACATTAAATTGGGTAGTATCTCTTTGAGAACGTTTGTTGGGTTGCTCACCACCTCCACCTTTGGTTTGGATATTCTCATGATGTTTATTGGGCTTGGTTTTAAATTTCTTCTTCTCCTTCGAGCAACCACTCTTCTTGTCGCCAACCCTCAACACTTCAACACCCAGTGATGGCTTATTTTCTTTAAGAGACTGTTTCACTACACACTGCAGGGTATGCTCAATTCTCTTCGCTATACTAATAACCTCATCTAAATTGGGATCATCCTTCAACCAAATTTCCTCTCGTATTTTATCATTAGAGCAATGAATCATAAATTGATCTCTTATATGTTCTTCCAGTCCACCCCCAAATTTACAATTTAGTGCTAAATGCCTCAAAGCAGTTACATAGTCTTCAACAGATTCTCCCTCATGTTGGCACCTCATGCCAAAGTGATATCGCTCCAATACAGTGCTTGTTTTTGATTCAAAATGCTTATCAAGTTTGATTAACGCTAGATCAAAATCATTTGTCCCCTCTTCCAAATCTAACTCAGCAATAAATGCATTAACATAGCTACTTTGCGTTCTACTGACATTCCATTTCCACACGTGGCTTTAACATAATGAAAAAAACCTTTCTTCCAAGGGGCCCACTTGATTTTTGGCGGGCCTGGTGTAGGCATAAACACCCGAGGACCAGGTACCCCAGACAAAGCCATGTCTGTCTTTCACTCTTAGAAAGTATGAAAAGCAGTAACTTCTATTGGGATTGGAATGCAAGGGAATGCACTCACTGCACCAGCGTCCAAATATTAACTAGGAACTAGTGGAGGTGTGTCAGATGTCACTGAGAGCCTTAACTCTCCCAATTGAGGAAACTTCCCATGACAGATCCTCTGTGGGACTAGTTTTCCCAGTCAAAAGTAGAGTAGTCTTCCAATTTTAAGAACACTTCCTCATCTGAGAAATCACACTTCCTGCAAAATGTTTTAGGAATACTTCCTCATCTGAGAAATCACACTTCCTGCATAAGTAAAGTAGTTTCCAAATTTTAGGAACACTTCCTCATCTGAGAAATCACACTTCCATCCTCAGAGAACGCACACTTCCTCACCTGCGTTGCATCTGAGTATCATTCAACTCGCTCACCTTCCCACAGGGGGCCCTGGGCGAGCCTTCGTTATTTTCCTGTGTTACGCTACTGCCGGCGCCACATCCACGTTCAGGCAGTCAGACCTTTGAGCCTGGCAACTCCGTTTCGAGCCAAACTTGAGGCTGGCACGGGGCTCCTCCAAGCCCTGTGTGGCAGGGCTCGCCTAATCCCCCTCAGACAAACTTTTCCAGCGTCTGATGGTGTGAGCTAATCCACAAGCTCAGGGGATAGTCCTCCTGGATGCCGGGTCCGCAGGCCACCCTGGACTGTTCTTCTCCAGCACCTCTTTTGGGCAGTTGGGGGTCTTGGCTTCAGCAGGGATTCACCCTTCTCCCATCCTCGTCGCCATTGTAAAGAAGCCGCAAGCCAAGTTAAGTAGGAAACAGTTTATTTACTTAGTTTCCAGCAGTAAAGCATAAGACCCCCAACACAGTCAGCATCCAGGGTACAACTGAATAAAGCCAAGCATAAACATTGATGACATATCATTCCAGAATGGTATAAACACAAGGGATCCAATCTAGAATCACAGATGCCCTGCCTGTCAGAACACAGAAAAGGCATTAGCGCTTAGCAACAACAATAACAATACATAAAGCATTAGTCCCTTTATATAACATGATTGAACTTTGAAACCAAGATACAATACATTTCAGAGTGGTCCAGCACCGCTTGTGTGCTCAATCGAAGGTCTCTGTAAAGTATCCAGCTGAAAGTTAACAAAAGTGAAAGACTGGCAAAGAATTGTGAATCGAAGTGGTCCTGCGACGGGTCAAGCAAAAATCCTGTGCACAGTCGAAAGTCTTCGATGTTGATAAAGAAAGTTTATGGCAAAGTAGACTAAAGTTGGTCAGAGCCTGGCGGAGGGAGAACGATTGAAGATTTGATATCAAAGTGGATCTGAACCCAGCAGAGGGGGATCCAAGGTGGATAGTAAAACACCTAAGAAGACGGTGTATATGTGAAATACTAAAGGAAAGGAACATTATTGTTTGTTGTTGCATCAGGCCCTGTGAAGGAAGAGACTTTGAATGGCAAAGAGACTTTGGCACAGAAGGCCATGATGTTGAAGTTTTGAACTGTACACTCGTGCTAGAGAAGCCAGAGACTGTTCTAAGCGTGAGTGTGCTGCCTTGTCCCATGCTAAACACGTGGGGAAGGGAAGCCTACGGCTTGAATATCCTGACATAGTTCTTGAACGCTTTTCCTTTTACATAAAATTGTTTCCCACAGCATTTTTATTTAGAGGTAAGGATTGGCAATAGGTTTATTAGTATAGGCTCTTTTATTTTGACAAGACACCACTAGGACTGCGTTATTATTATTTAATTGTCGTAGCTTGCTCCCATCTTTAGATTTAGAGTTAGATAGGCGTTTTTCAAACCCAATGGAAGTTTGATAAACACGCTTGAACTGTGGTCACTTGTGTCTGTCTTACTATTGATACCATGCCTTCTTTACATGTGGTGTCAACTGTGGGATGTGACTCAATTGTGACAAATTGGGGAACCCTAAAATTCCAGAAGCTTAGTCATAGAGCCTCAGATCCCTCGATTGCCATGAAAGAATCTACAGGCTTTGATATCTGTAGCAGCAGAGAATCCACTATCCCTCCAGGGAAAAGAGGAATGATTCCCACAGACTTTGTCTTAATACCCCCTTCAGGGTGTTATATAAGATTGCTCCAAAATGTGTCCTGGGTTGCAAGTCCTGTCTGGATGTGCTAGCTGGCATCATAGATCCCAACTTCCAGGGAGGCATAAAGGTTCTCCTACAGAACCATGGTGAAACTCCATTTGAAGTACTTCATGGGGACAACATTGCACAGGGAATTCTTGGAAGGGCTCTATTTGCCTATTTTGAAGAAAGTGAACCAGAAGAAACTGAGCTAGGTAGCTTCGGCTTTGGTGAAGCCGATGAACCATCTATCCCCGAGGCAAAGAGGGAAGAAGAACCTACCATCGGAAGATCGTGCTCTCTTTTTTACAAACTTTATTTAACTTTTTTGTAGTGGGTTACAGAGAGATTGTCTTCACATTTCCAAATTCCTTTACATTCATCTGTGTTATGACATACATTTTCACATTTTACTATTGTTTTATATTGTGCGTTGCACGTTCTCATTTGACCGGGGACACTTAGGACAATCTAAGACCCAAGCACACATCAGTGGGAAGTTTTACTGACCTGGTATCTATGCCAGTACTTCATTCAGACATGTGAAATATGTCAGAAAACTAGTATTCATATTCCCTCACCAGCCCCTTTAAACCCTTTACCAATAATAGAAGTCCCTTTCTCCCGAATTGGGATGGATATCATTGGACTATTGAAAACCTCTAAACTGGGGATCAAATATGTCCTCGTAATCATTGATTACACTACCCGATACCCAGAGGCATTCCCCATGCGGAACAATACAACCCAACACATTTTAAAACATCTATTACCATACTTTTCCTGGGTTGGTTTCCCCAAGAAAATTCTAACAGATCAGGGATCCAATTTTATGAGCAAAATCATGAGTGAAGTTAAAGACTTGCTCCATATTTCCACCTTAAGAACCTCAGTCTGGGATTCCAAGATGGCCGCCAGCAGTGGAGGTTGCGTCTAGATCGCGCTCCCGCCGGGCCCAAGACAAAAAAGCACATCAATTGCGCAGTTCCGAGGGTACAGATACAGGACCTACCGCCGCAGCACCCCAGTACCTGAGGGTTGGTAGCGAGCAGAGTTTGACCGGCATTACCCACTTTGGGGAGTCAGCCCGCAGAGAGAAGTGTCTGCCCCTCCCCCTCCAGTGTGGCCCAGAAGGGGAGGCGCCGCAGAGTGCCGCCGCCGGCCGAGTTGAGCACCAAGGGACCCTGGGGAGGCCTTTGTCTCCCGCTGTCAGAGTGGGGGAAAATAAAGCGGCTCCGGGGTGCAGGGGAACACGCAAGCACCACACGAGCCACCGGAGGTGCTGCGTAGGATGAAGCGAGGCAGCGGGAGCACCGGCCGGGCGGGGACACGCTGCGCCAACAATCCGGCGGGCCTGGGAGCCCCCCCCCCCACACTGGCAACCTACCAGGAGGGCCAGCAACAGCAAGACGAGCGGGGCCCCGGCGACTCGGGGGGTGACGCACGAGAGGAGAAGGAGGTTCCGCCCGCTCGCCCGCGGACATGGCACGGCAGGCTTCGGCGGTGGAGAACAGATGTAGAGGTGAGCGCGCTGGCGGAACGACCCCCCCACAGCCTCCCTGGTATACTGGGCCTGAGACTGGAGAATACTCCCAAGTTGACCCCTAGATCAGCGGAGCGCAGCCCCCCCCCCCCCATCATCTCCACATAGCAATACAGGAAGAAAACAGGCAGAGGAGGAGGCCGCGGCTTCACGGGAGTGAACATAACTGCGGGCAACTCCCACAACAAGGGAGGACTCAAGTGAGACTATTCTACCCAACCCCATAGGAGCCAGATCTAACCACATGAAGGGGCGCAGAGGGCCCGGAAAGGAATAACATAATAAGTGGAAACAGTACCGGAAGACGCTAGCACCCGGTGAAGTGCACGCGAGTGGCACCTGACCCTCATAAGCAAGGAAAATGTCACGGGCGAAGGGGAAAGGGTGCACCTCACAGCCCACACCACAATCCCACAAACTGGACACGAGTCTGCTCCAGATGTGGCCCACGGATACAGGGATAAACTCAAAAGACAGGGCAGGCGAAGAGCCCACAACGGACACAAACGCCCCAAACCAGAGCACTCTACCGCCCTCAAAGGACGACATGCAGTCCTGGTTCGTGGAGCTACAGGACAGGTTCATGTCCACAGTCCAGGACCAATTTGCCGCAATGAGGAATGAGATGAAGCAGGTGGTGCAAGAGTTGAAAACAGATGTGGCCAAATTGTGGAGAGAATAGGACAAAATATAGAAGAGGAAGCGAAACAAAACAGTGAAACACAAGAACATCTGGTTAGATTCACCCATAACCTAGAAATACAGTGTGAGGATCTGGAGAACCGTTCCCACAGATCCAACATCCGCATCAAGTTTGTGCCTGAAACGGTGTTGGATAAAGATCTAAAGGTTTCGATACAAGAGGTATTCAGAGACATAGTCGAGGCACACGATTTAGCGGACATTGAGATAGACAGACTCCACAGGGTTGGGCCAAAAAGAATGGGTGCCCCAGGGGAGAGACCAAGGGACGTTCTAGCGGCACTTACATCCTACCCACAAAAGGAACTGATACTTAGGAAAGCGAGGCTGCTAGATCACATAAGGATGAACGGAGTGGGCTTAACAGCCATGGATTGGGAAGTGTCGGCAAGAGCTGCTCCGATGATCCGCCGCTGATCCTTATGGAAACGCACTTAAACCTATCAAATTACTACAAAAATAGAAACGCGTGCGTGGGAACGTATGCACTACCAGGCCCATGGAAACTGAAGCCCGCTGTGCAAGCATCAGAGAGATAAATGATTTTGACGTACCCGGCTGCAATGATACATTGTATCTAAGATGGCGGTGAACAAAGGATGAGCGGCTGTAGCAGTGAGAGCGGCCATACGGACTCGAGCGCGACGCAGACAACGAGTCCCTGTCCCTGAGAAGACGTGCTGATCCCTGCCCCCCCTAACGATCCGCAGTGAAGATACTGAAGACGTGGTGCGTGAGGGGCAAAACACGAGTAAAGGCAGTGGGAGAAAATAGCCGTGGGTGAAGCTGGGGGAAACAGAGTTCGGAGGCAAGGCAGCCCTCCCAGCCACACCAGATGATTGAGCGAGCAGCTCCCGCTGCCTGCGGGAAACGAAACAATAGCAGCGCGGGGCTGCGGATGTGAAAAGCCACACTGGTCGAGCGAGTGGGTGGCTCCCGCTGCCTGCAGGGAAGATACTGTTGCAGCGCGGGGCTGCACACGACAACTAGCGGAGAGGCAGAGGACCCTGCCTGCAGACGGTTGCCGGGCACAGAGCCGGATTGAGGGCCCTGCGTGTGCGCGCCGGCATATGGATAGACACGGCCCTGCAGCAAGTATCGAAAAGCTGGTCACTGCAGCGGTGGATCAGCGCGGCCAACTGAGCACTGCACCTGTGCTGTGGGCCATCACAACGCCAGCAAATATACAATACACGTATTCCCGCAAGGTGCCCCCAGTCATACATGTCCAAAGTAGGTGTGCACCGGTTGGGGCTGATGAACTTTTGAGCCAAGCACTGGTCAGGTGGGAGCGGCTAGAAGGCGGTGCAGCCTTGAACTATCACTGTGCACTCACTAAGCACATAGCTGCAGCTGCCTGAGGAACACTCTACGCAAACTACAGTCTTGGCGCAATCTAAGGCCAGGCATGCTGTGCTTGGAGCTGAAAATGTGAGCCGGGCACAGCATAGTTTCAAAACAACGACGAGACTCAGGAACACCGCCGAACAGTCCACGGTCATGGCGAATAACTAATGACTGGCGAGCTCAACTAAGAGAAGAATGGGCGAGACTGGCACAAAGCAACTTAAAGTAAACGACAAAACGTAAAGAATACTGTAAAGCAGATCGGAGCCTGACGAGCATCGTTGTGATGGGTATGGATGAGATTAGCACAGCGCAACTGTAGAACAATCTATAAAGCCGACTCGATACGTGGGAGGACATAACCCACTCAAAGACAAAGTACAATGCACATGTCCCATACGGGCGCTCCAAGGGTACCAATCCGAACCTGGGGAAACTCATTGGAGAAAAAGAAGGGACATAGATCAGTACTGCCACACTAACGATAAGCCATATCGGACACCAGTTCAACATTGCAGGTACTAGGGAGTTACCAAAAACATTGCTTAAAGGAGGAACGTGGGGGGATACAGCCCACTCCGAGATCGACCTTTTCTGCCGCCTTGCAGTCGGCCCACAGGGGACACCGAAAGACTGACTGATACTGGTGAAGCCACAGCGGCACAGGGAAGCTGCTATAAGACATTGTGAGAGCACAAGATGTCGGGGAAAGGACTGAAGTCCAGAAGTAAGCAACCCACTATGGATGCCTTTGCAAAAGTACATCAAACCCCCTCGCCCCCAGTACAAAAGATGGGGGAGGCATCGGAGAAATCTAGCAAGTTCTAGCGGCCATAACGGACTTGAGTGCCAAATGGGGCACAGCGATGGCGAAGCTGCGGATGGCCCTAGAAAATAAAATAGATGCCGTGGGGATTGAAGTTACTTTGCTGCGGCAGGACGTTGGAGCGCTAGCAGAGAGAACTAGTGGCTTGGAAAGCGCAATAAAGATCAACACGGATGTAAGCACGAACAATGCAAAGGAGGTCCATGTGCTCAAACAGCAGGTTGCCAATCTCGAAAACAGGGTGGAGGAAGCAGAAGGACGGGCGAGACGGAACAACATCCGAGTGGTCGGCCTGCCAGAAGGAGAAGAAGGCCAGGACCCCACAGATTACGTGTAGAATATGATCCTGCAGGAGGTGGGAGCGGACAAACTCTCGCAGGGATTCACGGTGGAGCAAGCACATCGGGCCCTCATGAGGAAACCACAGCCTGGAGCTCTGCCGTGACCGATCATTGTGAAAATCCTGTATTATAAAGACAGGGAAAAGATCCTGGAGTATTTCCGTAAGGGCGGAACGATAGAGAGAGCCTCCTCCAGGGTTACGGCATACCCCGACTATACTATGTTAGTGCAAAGGCAACAAATAGTTAAGTTGTGGTTAAGAGGAGACTGCGTGCGGCTGACATCAAGTACATGTTGTTGTACCCAGCAAAGTTGAAAGTTCTGCACAAAGGCAGAGCGTTGTTCTTTGACACCACAGAGGATGTGGCGTCGTGGTTGGATCTACAGGGCTGCCCGGCGCAAGATGAAGAACAAGATTCTGAGGAGCACGATAAGTGAAGAGATTATGTCATGTACCCTGTGAGGGTGGGAGAGTTGGGAATCTGGGTATAGCGCCTTGAAATACTTGATAGACATGGCATAGCCCTTGAACTATATGACTCTATGGGACTGGAATATAGTGTGTTAAAACGTGAATTGGAACGGAACTATAGGGCGTAGCAACTCTAAGCAAATAGGAGCGGCTTGACCGCACTCACCTACCCCCGAGATTTAGTAGAAAGGCAGCCAATAGGGCGGCCTCACCCTGCTGAGCCGCAAGTACGGGTTATACCAGAAAGGGCTAGATGCAGGGGTGCCTGAGATCCAGAGATGGAGCTGGGCAACAGCTGGGGAGGGTGAAGTTGGGGAAGGGAAAGGAGGAGGGTGGGAGGGGGCAGAGGGAGTCGGGGGTGTTTGTAGTTAGGGGGGGAGTTTGGGGTGTTTGTAGTTTTGGGGAGTTTTAGTTTTAGTTTGTGTAAGAGCCAATGTAGAAATATCGAACATACCAAGGGCATCGGGTAATCTCAGAATTGTGACCTGTAATGTGCGGGGCCTTAATAGTTATCTAAAACGTAATAATGTAATGATGTACCTAAAGAGGATGCGGATTGACATTGCTCTGCTACATGAAACCCACCTCACCAAGGAGAAATTGGAGGTGATTAAGAGAAAATGGAGGGGTAATGTCATAGGGGCCACGTATTCGGCATATGCAAGAGGAGTGATTACATGGGTGGCACAGCATGTGCCATTTCAGCTACTTAGCTCAACAATAGACCCTGAAGGCAGAATGGTGGTAGTGGCGGGACTCCTGGAGAACAGAGCAGTGAATATCATAAATTTGTATGCCCCTAACCATGATGCAGCGGCATATATTAGGTCTTTATATAG
The DNA here is from genome assembly GCF_040938575.1 of Ambystoma mexicanum. NCBI lineage: Eukaryota > Metazoa > Chordata > Amphibia > Caudata > Ambystomatidae > Ambystoma > Ambystoma mexicanum. The sequence continues at coordinate 1,302,501,474 of NC_090923.1, read as the reverse complement.
TAAAATTAGCCCTCTGGTGGGTGGCGGGATAGTATGGGGAGGGGACTTTAATTGCACCCTGAACCCGAAGATGGATAGGTCGGATGGCAAATTAGAAAAGCCGGCGCCAGCAGCTAAGGTGCTGAGGACACTGTTGAAGGAGCTCGGCCTAGAGGATGTGTGGAGAAGGCTACACCCAATGGAAAGGCAATATTCACATTATGCGGCACACATGACCTGCACACAAGGATGGATTATGTGTTTGCATCGGCCGGTATATTGGGAGAAATGGAGGGAGCGGAATACAAAGCCCGGGTACTCTCCGATCACTTGCCATTGGTGATAGTGGCGACACCAACCCCCCAGAGCGCGGATCCCGACGTGGAGGCTTAGAACAGAGGCTCTACAGGATGCAGGCTTTCGAGAGGATTTGAGGGAGGCCATCGAAGAATACTTTGAAATTAACACGGGCAGTGTGCGTTCTGTGGGGACAGTATGGGAGGCATTTAAGGTAGTGGTGCAGAGAATAGCTATATCTAAATCCAAAGGGCTCCAAGGGGGTATTGAGCGGGAACTGCAAGAGACAGAAAAAGAGCTGGAGGACTTGATACAAAATGAGGAGACCATCCATGCGAATAGCGCCAAAATACAGGAATTACAGTTCGCTTGTAGTGAACATTGGGATAGATTATGCAAACTAAACTATGAGAAATACACAGAGAGGCTGTATGCAGAGGGGATAAGCCGGGTAGGTTATTGGCTTGGTTATACAAGAACGAGACCCCCCGCCCGGTGATCAGAGAGATCAGGGACGCGGAAGGACAAATTCATAACACCCAGGAGGGGGTAAATGAAAAGTTCCTCAAGTATTACAGATGCTTATATGAGGACACAGGAGAGGGCATGAGTCAAGAAATATTGGAGACGATAGAGGATATAGGGCTGCCTACCTTGGATCACCTAGAATGAGCAGACCTAGACACCCCCATCACTGCGGATGAACTGGAGGTGGTGATCCAACACCTGCCTACATGTAAAGCGCCCGTGTCGGATGGGCTACCCAGTGAGTTTTATAAAGCATATAAGCAGGAGCTACTTCAGCCGCTGCTAGCTATGTTTAATGAAGCCTATGAGCAGGGGGAACTGCCGGCATCCCTCCGCGAGGCGGTGATCATCCCGCTCCTGAAACCAGGCAAACCGGACGCGGAATGCGGTTCCTACAGGCCCTTGTCTATGCTCAATCAGGACAATAAGATACTCACAGCAGTGCTGGCCAATAGACTAAAGAGGGTAATTGGCAAGCTGATGCACCCAGACCAAACGGGTTATGTCCCCGGTAGAAATATCACAGACAACCACAGGAGGCTACACCATATTATTGATCAAACTGAGGGAGACTCGAGCGAGCTGGCTATCGTGTCGCTGGACGCGGTTAAGGCTTTTAATTCAGTGCGGTGGCCGTGGTTGAAAGCGACCCTGAAAGGATACGAGATGGGACCAGGATATACTAGATGGGTTCAGATGCTCTATAGTACCCCGACAGCGAGAGTTAAAACCGGAACCATAATTTCAGAGAAATGGCAACTTGGCAGGGGGACCAGACAGGGATGCCCCTGGTCACCCATGTTATACATCCTGGCATTAGAGCCGCTGGCAATAAGCCTGCGGCAACAATACGGGTAGGTGGGAATCCGCACGACAGGGGGCACACACCTGATATCATTGTATGCGGATGATGTGCTCCTCTACTTGCATTACCCGGAGGAAAACCTGCAATTTGTGTTGGAGGTGATGGATCGTTACGCCACCCTCTCTGGCATATCAGTAAACCCCGGGAAGTCTAGTTTGTTCCCTTTGGGAAGGTACAAGAATACCCCACTGGAGAGACTCCCCGTCTTGCAGATTCCCTGGCAGATCGTGACATTCAGGTACCTGGGTGTAAACATTTATCACAAAATAGAGACTGAGCACAAACATAACACAGAGAAAGCGATGGAGGGAATCAAAAACAGCATGGTGTTCTGGTCTAGATTACCCCTGGCCATGATGGGAAGAGCAGCTTTACTTAAAATGGTGGTATTGCCCAGACTCTTGCACTTTTTTGTGAATGTCCCGTACCTGATCCCCAGACGCTTTTTTGTTAAACTTCATGGTATGTGTAGGGGCTTCATATGGGGCAACTCCAGGAATAGGGTGGCCCTGTGAAGACTACAGAACACGTGATAAGGGGGGCATAAACCTACCAAATTTTGAGCTGTATTACCTAGCGGGACAGTTGTTGTATTTGGCTAGGTGGTTGTCTGTGGAAGACTCAGCAGAAGCTAGGCTTTTGCAAGGTGAATCAGCTCCCTATTTTCTGAGGGAGACAATATGGCTACATAAAATGAAAATAGCAAGGATGGGGAGACTATTGAGGCTAGGCTGGGAAATTTGGCGCAGGACATGGGGGGTGGTGGGTGAGCCAGATCCGGTTTCCCAGCAGGTCCCGCTGGCGGTCCTATGTGGCGACGACTCCCAACTGTTCGAAGCAGTCCGTAGATAAAGGGAACCAGTGTGGTTGGCCACCCTGGGAGACATATGGCAGGAAGGGGCGGCGTTGGGATTCCAGAGGCTGTAGGAGGAGACGGGGGTGCATAGTGGTCAATTCATTACTTATACCAGGCTCATGAAACGGATGAGAAAGAGATGGCCTGAGACTGTGCTAGAGGAAGAACCCGATGCCTCCCTAGAAACGATGTATGATGTCTCGGAGGGTGGACATGAAATATCAAGGATATACAAGCTCCTGGGGGTGAAGGCGGGGATGGAGCTGCTCCAATTGAGACGGGATTGGGAGGAGGAGGTTGGGGAACCCATGACAGAGGGACAATGGGATAGAGCCCAAAGATACCATAAAAAGGTATCCCGGAATGCGAGACTCCAGCAGATTCAGTTGTATGTCACCCATGGGGCTTATCTGACCCCCAGCAGAATAGCTAGGTTTGGGGGCTCGGCTGTACAAAAATGCCCTAGGTGCGAGGAGGAGGATGCAGGACTACTGCACATGTTTTGGGCTTGCCCCAGGTGCACAGATTCTGGGAAGAAATAAAAACGAAAATGGCTGGTGGGGGAGTAGCACTGGACGTGAGGTCCGCTTGGGCTTGCATGCTTGGGAATTTTCCCAGGCCACGTCATACAAAGCATATCAGCAAGATGAAGGAACTGGCCTATATTCTAGCTAAACGTAGAATCGCAATGTGTTGGAAGGCGGCCCATAGGCCCAGAATGGAGCAATGGTGGGCGGACCTCTTGAGTTGGGCGGAAGCGGAGACTGCGGCATGGTTTGAAGCTGTCACCAAAGGGGGAGAGGAGGAAGTGGCCCCCTGATAGCCTGGAGGCAGCTGGTGATCACAATGGCAAACCCCCACCAGGTCAATTATGACACTGGAGACTCGAATAAGCCAACAAACGCTGAGATTCCGGAAAATGCTCATGTAGATGATGGGGCTGAGATAGCTCGAGTTTGTGGGGAGGGAGGGGAAGGACAGAAAATGACACTGTTTAATGTGATGTTTTGATATCGATCATGTATGTCCTAAAAAGTTAATGTGTTTGGTGTGTTGTTATAAAATAATAAAAAAGGATGAACGGAGTGGAAATCCAATTGTATCAGGATCTGGCCTCGGCGACACTCTTAAAAAGAAGGGAAATGGGCCCGCTGGTGAGGGAATTGGTGAAGAGAGAAATTAGATATAAATGGACATTCCCCTTTGGGTTACTATTTGAGTGGGAGGGCAAGCAGAGGAGAGTGACCACCTGTGAAGAAGGCCTCCAAATAATGGACATGCAAATGGATGAAACAGACACGAGAGCTGACAGGACGAAAGGAGATCAGCACAAAAGGCCAAGAGGATGGGAAGAGGTGCGACAAAAGAAGAAATCAACTGGATGGGGGAAAGCGATGTAATCCCTCAGGGGACCTTTAAAGAGATGTAGTAAGATATGACGGCTCATCCGTCAGAGGGACAGGGCGGAGGAGGAAGAATAAGTTAACCTCGGAACATCATGTATTCAGTGGCCCGGTGGGGGACCGGGAACAACACTGCAGTGGTCATAGGATGGCACGGGTTTAGGACTCCCCGCACAGTTAATCCAGAGTCATGAGAGGGCAGGGAGCGAGGGGCGTAACGGCCAAGCATCCATAGGGGCCCAGGCCCTCCTCAGGATAGAAGTTAAATTTTGGTTTACAGTTGTGGGGAAGTTGGACAGTTGGGGGGGAAAGGGTGGGGGTATCTCCGGAAGAGGGAAGAGGTCACAACAGGCGGGAACGAAGGCAGAAGCAGTAGTTTAGACGGGATGGGGATGCTCAGAATCTATTCACAAAACGTAAGGGGGCTGAACTCACCAGTGAAAAGGAAAAAAGTGGAGGCCATGGTGAGAAGGGAAAAGACGGACATTCTCCTCCTCCAGGAGACACGTAGTAAGACTGCGGACAAACAGAAAGTACATCTCAGAGGCTATACGATCTGGGCACAGGCGAACGCTGGGTAAAAAAGAGCAGGAGTGATGATTGCAGCAAAGGTGGGTCTGGTGGCAAATCTTTTAGATACTCGAGTGGACAAGGAAGGGAGGTTCGCATCTGTCAATGTATCAATAGATGGTCAAAGGTTCACCCTGCTGGCAATCTACTCCCCGAATACGGGGCAAGATGGATTCCTTAAAGACACCCTGGGGAAACTTGAGGAATTCGCAAAGGGTGAGATAATACTGGGTGGAGATCTGAACTTGGCTTGGCAACCCAATCTGGACAGGAGTGCGGGGGGAACACAGGGGTATGGGTCCCCATCCAAACAACTTAAACAAAGGATGGAACAAATGGCACTAAGGGATGCCTGGAGAGAATTGAAGGGACAAGACAGCGGATTCACGTACTACTCGCATGTGCATAACACAATGTCGAGGATTGACTATTTTTGGGTGTCAGTGGGACTGGTTGGTAGGATCCTGGGGGTCGAAAAGGGATCGATAGCGCTATCAGATCATGCCCCGCTATCGCTCGATATTCAGACCCCCGGGAGGGGGAGAGGCCTCTGGAGATGGAGAATGCCGCCTGACATCTTAACGGACCAAGTAATGGGGGAGGAACTAAGGGACAAAATTAAGGAATTCTTTGAGTTAAATGACAATGGAGAAGTCCCTCTGGGGTCAATATGGGAGGCCTTTAAGGCAGTAACTAGGGGTCATATAATAGCACTTAAGGCCACCAAAGATAAACAACATCAGGAATGGGAAAGAACGCTCGAGAAGAAATTGACAAAAATTCAAGGGGAGCTCACAATCCATCCCACAAGGAGCCTCAAGAAAGCAATGAAACATGTGCAGGGACAACTAGAGATGCTCCGCAACAAAAAAGCAGAGAGATCACTCCTCTACTTAAAGCAACGGTATTACATCAGGGTCAATAAGGCGGACAAATTCCTAGCGAGACAACTCAGGGAAAAGCAGAAAACAATGACGATATTGAACATCAAAGACGCACAAGGAAGGCCCCACACGAACACAAAGGATATAGGGGATGCGTTTAAAGCTTATTATCAAGAACTGTATGCAACAGAGCACCCAGATGAAGAGATTCAAGACAGGTTTCTTCAATCCATCCCCATACTGACTATAGCAGAAGAGGACAAGCAGGCCCTGGAATCTAAGATTACAGAAGAAGAGGTCAGTAAGGCAATAAAGAGCCTCCCAATTGCAAAGGCACCTGCCCCGGACGGCTTCACGGCCCCCTTTTACAAAAAATATGCAGATACATTGGTTCCTGTCCTGACAAGGCTTCTAAATACATTCAAAGACAGTGGTACCGTAACTCCTTCCATGAATGAAGCGAAAGTCCTCGTGTTCCACAAAATAGGTAAAGACCCTGCTCTCCCGGGCTCATATCGTCCGAATGCCCTAATAAATCTGGATGCAAAAATTTACACAAAGGTGTTGGCGGCCAGACTATCGCCCCTCCTGTCGACCCTAATAAACACATATCAATCAGGCTTCATCCCCGGTAGGCAAACACATGACAATTTAAGAAGAGTAACCCATCTGATAGAAAAAATAGGCATTACCCAAACACCAGCAGTACTACTCTCCTTGGACGCAGAAAAGGCATTTGACCGCGTTGAGTGGTCTATCCTTTTTAAAACACTGAAGCACACGGGGTTCGGGGAACAGTTCATAAACATGATAAAAGCTAATTACAACTCCCCAGAGATAAGAATAGCCATAAACGGAGAAGTCACAGAGTGCTGATCTCAAGGGGTACGAAGCAGGGCTGCCCCCTCTCACCTCTGCTATACGCCATATTTCTGGAACCCCTTCTAATTAAGATAATGGAACTCGAGGAGGTAAGGGGGATAGAGATGGCGGGCAGGCAACATAAAGTTATAGCATACACGGACGACATGCTGCTTGCCTTAGAAGACCCATAGAAACACTCGAGGAATTTGGGGGGATCTCAGGCCTGAAGATCAATAGGAAAAAAATCAGAGATTATGCTCCTTTCCGGGAACAAGGAATCACTAGAAACAGTGGCGGGCCAGCTTGGTCTAAAAACAGTAGAGGAGGACATCAAATATCTAGAGGTGACACTCACACACAGGGTGGACAATATTTATAAGAGTAATTACACACCCCTTCTGGCTAGAGTCAAGAAGGACCTAGAAAGATGGTGCCCGCTTAGGATCTTGGTGGGGAAGAATCCAATCTGCTAAAATGAATATACTCCCCAGGGTACTCTACTATTTCCATGCTCTCCCAGTGTCAGTCCCCGACCCTTTTTTTAAAGCTCTCTCCAAAACCGTATCACAATTTGTGTGGAACAAGAAACCCCCGAGGGTCGCCAGTGCCGTTCTCACGGCAGTGACAAAGGCTGGCGGAATGTCCCTTCCCCACTTTAAGAAATACCATCAGGCTGCCCAACTCTGGGTCCTGAAGGAATGGTTGGGTGAGGACCAACAGACGATCTGGGTAATGCAAGATATGGCAGTCGCCAGGACCCCCTAGAGGACCTACTGTGGAAAAATAAACAACACAGACACCTGAACCTTCGAGTAAGCGAAGTCATGCGATCTACTTTAAACGCCTGGGATATCCAAACCAGAAAGGGAATCATGACCACCCCATTGGCTCCCTTCACGCCTATCTGCAGGAACCCACAGTTCCCACCGGGACAGGAGCCCAGCGGCTTTGGGAAGTGGGAAGTAGCAGGATGTAGGAAAATCGGTGAATTGATCCAAGACAAAGAAATACAATCTTTTGCGGACTATAAAAGTATGTGGAAGCTAACTGAAGCAGATAGATATAAATATGAACAGTTAAAGCACTGGTTAAGTACACCAGAGGTTTTCCAGGCGGCCACAAGGGACCTCACACCATTTGAGACGTATATAATAACCATTCCAGGTGACAAAAAGCTGGTGTTGACGCTGTATAACTTCATCTGCACACCAGAAGAGGAAATCAAATGGACTTGCATGAGGAGATGGGAAGCCACGCTAGGGGAAGAAATTGTCAGGCATAATGGGAGAAACTGTGGGCAGGCATCCCCAAACTCACCAGGGCTGTCCAAACCAGAGAAATATGGCTGAAAATAATCACTCAATGGCACTATACCCTCGGATACGTCAAACCATTGTTGGAGGGGGTGTCAGGTCACAGGAACCTGGAGGCACATCTGGTGGGAATGCCAGGGAGTGAAGGGCTTCTGGAAAGAAGTACAAACGGAAATGACACAAATATTCACAGAGGCAGGCCAAATGTGGGTGAGGGTATGGTTGTGCGGATTCAAAGACCCATATGCCAAGAGACTTCGCAAAGCACAATGGAGGACCTTTATGGGCCTGGTCATCGCGGCATGGGCTACAATAGCCCAATGCTGGAAGAAACGAAACCCACCACTGGCATACACTTGGCTGCAAAAGTTGTGGTCCCAAATGACCATGGAAAAGATCACAAACCATCTCCAGGACCAGAACAACTCCTTCACAAGTGAATGGGGATCAGTGTTGGAATACCTGCACCCTGGGGAGGGTCAAAAGGGAGGGGGGGACTGTTGGGGAGAATACTTGGGGTGATGTTTATTGTTCTGTTGAAAATAATAAAAATATGTTTAAAAAAAAAATAAAAAGAACCTCTACCACCGCCAAATAGACGGATTGGTAGAAAGATTTAACAAAACCTTTAAGATGATTTTAAGAAAGTTGGCAGACAAGGATGGGAAAGAATGGGATTGCATGATTCCCTGTACCCTATTTGCAGTAAGACCGACCCCTCAGGCGTCCACTGGATTCTTTCCTTTCAAACTACTTTATGGTGGAAAACCAAAAGATGTTTTAGTCATGCTCCGGGAAACCTAGGAAGAAAAAAGAGGCACCTATTCTCCTCTCGCATATTGCTATCCAATTGCGAGAGCATATGAAACTTGTTCGAAATCTAGTCTATACTCCCATTTTCCTCGACAGAGAGCAAAGAACAGCTGAATGGCTGATCAGTGCTCCAAAATCATCGAAGGACACTAGATCTACGGCCCTCTTGCTGGTAAGGCCCTTTCCTACAATTGGGCTGTGTTACTTCATTGTCGTGTCACATCTGCACAATGACGGCAGTAGTTGAATCAAACTCTTGCAAGAAAACGGAATGCATTTGCAGCTGTTATACGTGCTGCATCCACGTGTTACTATGGTGAATTTGTTTATATGAATTTAGTTGTGGCCTGCCAATATGGATTCTCCTTTACGCCCCAGGCCCCCTTTTTGTTCTGCCTGGCCTGCTTGCGCTCCCATTGTCTAGTTCTGCCTACACTAGCCGATTGAATGAACCGGGAGACGGCAGCCGGCCTGGGTATTCTAAGGCCCATTTCGAAGGCCCTGTCTGTCTCTGTCAGTACCAGGACTTACCCGGGCCACGATTTCTGTGTTGCCCCTCACTCTATATACCGATTTATCACCCTTCTACATGCACATCACTACTGTGGAAGTCTATGACTTTAGAGCCGGTCCGCCAGATGACTCCAGTGTTATCTTCAGCCTCGATTACGACATCAACAACGAAATGACCTCACGTACCTCAGTAAACTTGTTTCATCTGACCTGCCTATTATGACTCTCGATCACTCTTCCACAGTGTCGCATTGTACCCTGGTACATCTCCAAGCGTATGTACTGTGTGGTGCACTTTGGCTGTGCCTCTGTTACCTGAATACTCTATTGTACCTCGTTCTGCTTCCATATCATACCTACACTGTGTTGTCTGACATATTGTCTGCCGTATCCATGGCCCTCCACCCCTGTGCACATTACCCATAATAACCACTCAAACTTGGCTATACTAGGAGATCGGCTGACACTAGTCGCAACTACCCTACTCCTACCAAGCACACCTCCTGTAACCTTCGCCCTACTGTGCTGGTTATCCTTCGGCTGCGCTGTATTGCCCCCCTACCATCCTCCCCTTAGCATGATTCTCACACACCTTTAACTGTATACTTCATGAGGTGGAGTGCGTCCAAATTGTGTTCCCCAAAACAAGGTCATTTTTACCTACCCGTAACTCCATTTCTGATGCTTGTTAATCTGCCTAGAATCACATGCTGTGCATATAGTTCGACATCTAGTGGTAACCACAGAGTATTTCATCTTGTCTTTCGAGGATCGAAAGGGGACGTCGACATGGGCATGCCTGTAACACTATAACGCTATCCCTAATGTGGCGTGTAGTGTACCCAAAATCCATCACGCGTCGAGGTCCCTCAGATTGTTTTTTTCCGCCCAGCTACCTGTTCTCCTTATGCGTTACCAAATTGAAAAATTGTTATATTTCCCGACCTCCGGTCATATTTAGGTCATATTTATATTATCGTCCCCTCCTCGACGATTGCTTCCTGAACCACTGCTGAAGACAGCGAAAGAACACAGTTCGGCGGCTGGGGCTCCGGTCGATGCTGTTGACCGCGTGGCCGGGCCTTCTGGCCGGCCTATACAGTAGGGAGAGTAGGGTCTGGGGGTTTCTATTCTTTTCAAAAATGTCTTTCCTTCACCCCTCTCTTTGTCCCTTTGGTTTTGTCATCGATTTTAAATCCCTGAGCTATGGACAGGACACCATTTAAAAGTTGCCCTTCCTGTACGGGAAAATTCCCATGGAAAGACCAGCACCAGCTGTGTAATAAGTGTCTTCCCCTCTATCACGACAAGGCGTCCTGTAATTCCTGTAAACTCCTATGTCCTAAGACGATTAAGGAGCATCGAGTCAAACAGTGGGCAGCGTACGCTATGTCGCAGGCCGAGAGTAGCTCGCCCGCCGCTGCAGTCGCCGAATGTGATGAGGAAATAAGCGACGACCAAGGCTCCAGTTCGGATGCCATTGACCTTACATCGGAGCGCTTGCGCTCCACGACGTCCGTCCCTGGCCCCGCTAGGTATGATGCAAGTCCTGCTATGGGGAATGTACATCCCGGCGTCAGGGACGCACTCGCTACTCAGGGCCCAAAGTACACAAACCCCGGTACCACCTCGACGGTTCAGTCGAAGAGATCCAAGGCGCCATCGGGTACGTCGGATTCCTCAATGGCACCCGCCGATTCGCGTGATCGGCTGCCCTCCCCGCAACCACGGCCTGCGTCCGGGCATTCTGCAAGTAAGGGCACCAGCACCAAAAGCCATGCGGCCGGCGAGGCGCCTCAGAAGAGCGTGGCAACGCCGCATAAATCCCTGGTTGCGTTGAAATCCATGGCGCAACTGCCTACACAGTCCAAACACCTCCCAGTAACGAGAGTAACATTGTTTCGGCAGCTAAACATGGAGACAGGCCTAAAGTCACATCGAAAGACACGTCGAAAAGATTACTCTGAGGGTCCCATTTCTTTATCTAAAACTCTGGTTGAGAGATCTCAATGTTCTAGGGAAGAGGATCATCAGGAAGAGCCCTTTCCTCCTCTGGCTTCTCATCATGGATCAGAAAGAAGTTTGAGGGTTGCATGAACAGGCTGGAAAAGTTTGTAGACTTTTTTGAAAGGTTTATTCCTAAGAGGCCTGGTGAAGAAAGCCCTAGTACACCAATAGCAAAGTTCCAGAGGACCTCTGACTTATTTCATGAAGAGGTCTTTGACCTTACTGATCAAGAAGGAGTACCAATTGACCCATATTCTCAGGATGATTATCCCTTTGATGATCCTGCTGATGAACCCACTGATCCCATGGGAGGTAGATAACCCAACTTGGCTGTCCCATACCCCGGACCCTGACACATATGTACTCGCCCTCCTCCCCACCATTGCGTCAGGCATCACCTATTGATTAACAGATGGTGTTTGACGCCATCCTCAAAAAGGCAGCAGAACACTTTCAAATTGCCATGCATAAGGCAGTGCCAGATTCAGATTTTGTGGAAGACATTTTAAAGGAGGAGCCTCCTACCAGCCAGCCTTAATTCCATTAAGAGGCGCATTGCCCCTTCATTATTAACGCCTTCACAAACCAGGGCTGTTAACCCATGGATGGAAAAACATTTTCGCCCTTCCCCTACTGACCCTCTTTATATTAGGGTGCATGCCACCCCAGATTCTCTGGTGGTCACGACGACAAGGAAGAAGGCAGGTGTCCCCTTGTCCACAGGCGAATGTAAGAAATTGTATGCTCTGGGAAAGCGAATCACTACTGCAAAAGCATACTCCACCCACATAGCCAGCAACACCACGCTGTTGGCCAGCTAATCGGATGTTCAATGGAACCTGCTGCAGAAGGGCCTACAGGAGGTCCCTGAACCGTTGCGTACTCACATGCTTACCGTTGTATCTGAGGGTAAGCAGGTGAACCATAACATTCTCAATAATACTTTAGATGCTGCAGAGACAGCATTTGTATTTTTATTTATTTGTAAAGTGCACCAGGCCCACGGGCATCCGGGTGCATCATTTAGGTTACAGGCATAATACAGGGTACATACAACAGAATACATAGGGAAGGTAATAAAGGCAATTTAGGTTAATAGTGCATTTTAGGATAATATACAGGTACTATACATATTAACAATCCGGAGGTGCAACTAGCAGGTTGGCGCAGGTGTAACAGAGTGACAGTGGGCGCTAGTAATCGCGCTGGTCTTGGGCTGACAGCTAGGCTTTGGCTTTGTTCTTGAAGGCCAGGAAGGACGGTTCCGCTGTGAGTGGATTGGGTAGAGAGTTCCATAGTTTCGCAGCCATGACTGGGAAGCTGCTCCCGCCTGATCTCTGGAGGTTGAAGTGGGGGATGGAGAGGCAGTTGGTTTGAGCACTTCTAAGTGGTCTTGAAGAAGTGTGTAAAGAAAATCTACTAGCCAGGTAGCTAGGTGCTTGGTGCGAGAGGCTTTTGTGTGTTAGCAATAGCGCTTTAAGAGAAACTCTTTGGGAAACTGATTACCAATGGAAACTCCGTCTAGAGTCTGAGATGTGGAGGTCCCTTGGGATGTTTAGTGCTGCTCTGATGGCATTATTTTGAATGATCTGTAGTTTGTTGATCTTGCATTGCTTAGTACCGAGAGAAGGTGTTGCAATAGTCAATCTTAGACAGGACCAAGGTCCTGGCTAATGTAGTGCAATTGGCTGATGATAGGAACGGAAGACATGCCGTTATGAGCTTGTATGTATATGATGCTGCAGAGGAGACAGCGTTAATTTGTCTAGAGAGTGATAGTGTGGCGTCAAGATAGATACCAAGTGTTTTTGTAACTTTGTCAACTTTGATGGTATTGCCATCAATTATGAAGGATTTGAAGGATGGGTCTAACTTTTTAAGTCTTTAGTGAGAGCCTAGGATGAGGATCTCCGTCTTTTAATCGTTCAAGCACAGTTCATGCTGCGCCATCTAAGCCTGGATGACTAGGCAAATGGAGTTGATGGCTAGAGTGTCAGTTTTGTGGTCACCTGTGATAGGGATGAGTATCTTGGTGTCATCCATGTAATTGGTATATGTGACACCCAGATAGTCCAGAATGTCAAAGAGTGGTTTCGTAAATGCATTATAAAGTGTAGGGGAAACACATGATCCTTGTGGAACCCCGCAGGTGACTGGCGCGGGATCAGCATTGGCAGAAGGGGAAAAGACTCTCATGTATCTATTTTCCAAAAAGGAGGTGATCCAAGCTGTAGCTTTGTCCGAGAAGTGGGCAGCAGTTTTAAGGTGATGGCAGAGGATTTGGTGATTTACTAAATCGAAGGCTGCAGAAAGATCTAAAAGGAGCAATAGGGCAAGCTTTCCCTTATCTTTTAGGTCTTCGATCTGAGTTTTAAGATCTAAGAGGGCAGTTTCCGTACCATACCGAGGACGGAAACCTGATTGTCTCAGTCCAGGAGATTATTAGTTTCCAGGTAATCTTGGATCTGCAAGTATGCTGCTGGATCAAGAATTTTTAAGAGAAAGGGGACTGTGGTGATGGGTCTGTAGTTAGTGGGTATGTTAGCATCCAAGGTGGGGTTTTTGAGAAGGGGAATGACCCAGGCATACTTTAGGTTGTCAGGGACGATCCCAGAGCTGAATGATGAATTTGAGTGTGGTAATGAAAGGAGCTAGACTGTGGGAGGCCTCCTTAATAACGGCGGCAGGACATAGGTCCCCCTGACAGTTAGACGGTTTGAGGTTATTAATGATGTGCTCCACTGTAGTAGTGGCTAAGGATGAGAAGGAGAATGGTTTTAGGGTATCGCGATTAGTGTTAGCACTGACCGGAAGGACAGCAGGAAGGATTTTAGCCCAGGGTAACCTGCTAAAGCGGTACGCCTGGTTGAAAAACTCTGGGTTCAAGCCAGAGACTCAGGCAGCATTAATCAACAAGCCGGTGGAGTACTTAAACCTGTTTGGCAGGGCCCTTGATGAGGCGCTGGAAACAGCAAAAAAGGAACACGAGACATTGAAGACTTTGAACCAAATTACTCAAAGTCCCTTTCAACAGAGAGGGGGAGGTTCTTGCCGCTCCTTTTGTGGACAGTCCTACTCCCGCTCCCCTCACAAGCAATATGGTTCCGGGAACAATTGGTCCACAGGACAGGGGTCTACCTCCTTTACCATGGATCCACCTAGGGGACAACGCTGTGGGAAAGGAAGGGGTCATAATTCCACCCTCCAGAGGCTCCCCGGCCTCCAGTCAGAAATGACTTTTAGATCCCGGTCCCCTCCCATGCCTCCCCGATCGGGGGACGTATAACATAATTCCTGCACGCATGGGAAGGGATTACAACAGACCAGTGGATGCTGAAGACCATGGCCCAAGGTTACTGCCTCGAGTACAGCCAATCGCCTCGATTCAGACCTCCAAGATCAGGACCCCTCACACCAGAACACCTGAGGATCCTGCTGCAAGAGGTCTAGACCCAGCAGGAAAAGGGCACTATTGAAGTCATCCCTCTTCTACAGGTAAACAAGGGTATATTCAGTGTACTTCCTTGTACCCAAAAAGGATCTCACCATGCGCCCTGTGCTAGATTTGCGCCCAGGGAACAGATTTGTCAAACCTCAGAAGTTTTGTATGGTAAGGCAGCAAGAGCTAATTCCTCTGCTGACACAGGGGGATTACATGGCAACATTGGACATGAAAGATGCATACTTTCATATTTCAATGTTGCCAGCACACTGGAAATATCTAAAGTTCATGATAGAGGACAAGCATTACAAAATCAAGGTCCTCCCCTTCGGCATTGCCTGAGCCCCAATTGTGTTTACAAAGGTACTGGCAGTGGCAGCAGCACACCTGCACAGGCTATCCATCCCAGTTTGTCCTTACCTCGATGACTGGCTCATAACAGGGGATTCCTAAGGAACATGCCTATCCAATACCCAAAAGACGATAGACCTTTTATTCAATCAAGGATTCTCCATAAACGAGAAGAAGTCCAGCCTAGACACTAGCGAAGTCAAGCAGTTTCTGGGGGCACTAATTCGGGCAGAATACGGTCTCCTCTTCCCCTCCAACGAGAGGGTCCAAAACATGCTGTTTCAGATCCCTCAGTATGTAGCCAGTCGAGAGCTGACGTATGCAAGGCCATGCGACTGTTAGGAATGATGGCGTCATGAATTTACTTGGTTCCTCACGCACGTTTGCGCATGTGTCCCATGCAAGGGTGGCTCAACAGCCAGTGGTGTCAGGCCAGCGGACAATGGGACGATCTAGTGGTTGTCTCGACATCCCTCGTTCTTTCTCTTCAGTGGTGGTCGAGGGAAAACCTCTTGAAGGGGAAAACCTTCACCACCCCCGCAGTAGAAGCCACTCTCACAAAGGACGCATCTCTCACAGGGTTCATGGTGTTTGGGCCTCACCTCCTTCAGCAGACGGCGCACGGCGGTTGGTCCCAAGCAACAGCATCCTACCACACAAACCTGTGGTTTGTGAAGGCCTTTCAGACACAGTTGCAGAGGAAGACGGTCCTGATCCTCACAGACAGCACCACTGCCATGTACTACCTGAACAAGCAAGGGGGCACTCACTCTCCAGGGCTATCCAAACTGTCCCAGAGCATTTAGAAATGGACTCGTAAACACATGATGTTTCTGTTGTCTCAGCACGTTCCAGGGGAACTCAATCTTCTAGCGGACGTGCTCAACAGAGACTTCCCACTGCCCATAGAGTATGAATGGCGACTATACGAAGACATCGTCTCCAACGTCTTCACAGAATGTGGTTTCCCAGAGATCGACTTGTTCGCAACCCTAGAGAATGCACAATGCCAGGATTGCGCCTCCAGATACCCTCAGAACCGATCCAAGGGGAACGGTCTCTGGATAACATGGTCAGGGAGATTTGTTTACGCTTTCCCCCCCCCGACTCCCCTACTCAACAAGATCTTGCACAAGATGCACCAGGAACCAGTCACCATGATATTGGTGGCCCCGATGTGGGCCCGCCAACCCTGGTTGGTTCTCTCATCTGATGGAGATGTCTCTCTCTCATTCGATGAAACTGCTTTGCCCATACAACATGTTATCTCAGGACAAGGGGGAAACCCTTCATCCATGCCTGCAAACTCTGAACTTAGCGGCCTACTCCTGAAGTCATAGAGTTCAGGCACCTCCAACTTCCTCAGAGATGCATGGACATACATAGAAGCAAGAAAGCCTAACAACAGACATTGCTACTCCAATAAATGGAAACGCTTTGTCATCTGGTGCAATTCCAAGCGCATCAATCCCATTGACTGCTCCCCTACTCATATTGTGTTACCTGACTCACTTACTAGACAGGTCTGGTTCACTTAGCTGCACTCTCAGCATACACTACGTCCCAACAGAAGGTGTTGTGGTGGAACATCCCAGTTATTAAAGCTTTCATGGAAGGGGTTTAAATAATTCATCCCCCCCATTTCTATCCTGGCTCCTGGATGGGACCAAATGTGGTCTAAATGTGGTATTAACCAGACTTATGGGTTCTCCTTTTGAGCCTATGCATAAGGCAAGTCTCAAAGCTCTTACTTACAAGACCGCCTTCCTAGTGGCAGTCACTTCTATAAGGAGAGTCAGTGAACTACAGGCTCTTTCAATTCTAGACCCTTTTGTTACAATTCACAGAGATAAGGTGGTTCTGCGCACTCACCCTCGGTTTGCACATAAATGTATTTCTAAGTTCCATGTGAACTAGTCTATAGAACTGCCAACTTTCTTCCATATCCACACTAACGTGGCGGAAAGAAACCTACACACACTGGATGTGCGCAGGGCACTCATGTACTACCTGGAAAGAACTAAACCACTAAGAAAGACACACCAGTTTTTCGTGTCAGTGGCAGCTGGTAGAGAAGGGGATCCTGTCTCTAAATCAGCCATCTCAACGTGGATTTTCAATTGCATCACACTCTCCTACACTCTTGCCAATAGAGATCTGCCCTTCAAGCCTAGAGCACACTCTACTCGGGGCACTGGGGCTTCCCTAGCATTCATTGCAAATGTTCCTCTCAAGTCCATTTGCAAAGCGGCAACCTGGAGTTCTGTACACACCTTTACAAAACACTATTGCCTAGATACTCACTCTAGGTCTGATTTTCAGGTGGGACAAGCAGTACTAAGACATCTTTTCACTACTGTTCCTCCTCACATCCCACCTCCAACTCCGGGTACTGCTTGCTAGTCTATGCACAGCATGTGATTCTAAACAGATTAACAAGCATCAGAAGACATGCATTACTAACCGTAATAGCGTTTCTGATGATTGTATCTGCTTGGATTCACATGCACCCACCCTTCCTCCCCGCTCGGATGGAAGGAACATAGACATCTTACTACTTCTCTCTCTTTTCTGTACTCGCTTACAATAGTCATGAGGCTCCATCACAGCAGAAAAAATAAAATCGGAGGGACCACGACACGTGAGGGATTTTTGGGCACACTACATGTCACGTTAGGGATAGTGTTACAGGCACGGCCATGTCGACGCCCCTTTCGATCCTCGAAAGACAAGATGCAATACTCTGGGCTTGCCACTAGATGTCGGACTACATGCACAGCATGTGAATCTAAGCAGATACAATCATCAGAAATGCTATTACGGTAAGTAATGCATGTAATTTTGTTGTAGCACCCCGCACCATGGGGTGAGGCTTTTCTAAAGTGTGTTCCTAAAATAAGTTGATTCTACCTGCCTGTAACTCCATATTTTGATGTAGCACCCCTTACCATGAGGTGAGGCTTTTCCAAAGTGTGTTTCTTAAAATAAGTTGATTTCACCTTCCTGTAACTCCATATTTTGATGTAGCACCCCGTTCCAAGTGGGTTCACTTTAATAAGTTGATTTATACCTACCTGTAATTGCATATTGTGATGTATCATGCTAAGACTGTAACCTGTAACCATTCCAAGAATCAAATGTAACCAACTTCTTAACTTAAAAGCACCTAGATGTCTTTGGGTTTAGTGCGCTATACAAGTGACAAAAATAAAAGATAAATATTGAAAAAGCCCAAGCACACCAAAAGTCCACCTACGACAAAAAGTTAAACTTAAGATCTTTTTCTGTAGGACAAAATATATTAGTCCTCTTAGCTTCCTGTGAAAATAAACTTGTCTCAAAGTGGCATGGGCCAAATGAAGTAATAGAGCAAACAGGGACTTGTACATATAAAATAGCCCAAACTGACCAGAGGCAAAAGACCCACCTCTACCAAGTAAATCTCTTAAAGGTGTGGAAAGAAAATCCTTCCGCAGCCACTGCCTCGATACTGTCTTGTTTGGCACCAGAGAAAATAGATAATTTTGAATTATACCCCAAGAGCTATCTAGTCAACAGCAAGAATACTTAAAAGCTTTGGTCACAACATTCCCTGATGTATTCTGTGAGAAACCAGGGAGAGTGCATGGCACTTATCATTATATCAGAACTCCAAAGGGAAAAGTGGTCCATCTGAAACCATATAGACTCCCAGATGCCCATAGACAGATAGTGGTTGAGGAAGTAAACAAAATGCTGAGGCCAAATATTATCACACCCTCTTCAAGTCCATAGTGCTGCCCTATTCTGTTGGTCACTAAACCTGATAATTCCTGGAGGTTTTGCATAGACATCCGACAGGTCAACGCCATCTCCGACTTTGATGCCTATCCTATGCCGCGCATCAATGAATTGATTGATAAACTCGGAAATGCTACCTTCCTATCAACCCTAGACTTCACCACGGGAAACTGGAAGGTCCCAGTACATGGACCGGATAAGGAAAATACAGCTTTCTCAATGCCCCTTGGACTATTCCAGTTCAAAGACCTCCCTTTTGGCCTACACAGGGCCCCACCACTTTCCAATGGCTTATGGATGTTAACAACATAGTCATTTATAGTAAGACTTGGGAAGACCATCTATTCCATCTCTTTACTATTATGAAAGCCCTCAGAGAAGCCGGCTTAACTGCCAATCCATCCAAAAGTAAGCTGGCTCAATCAGCCATGAAACACCTCAGCTTTTTTGTAGGGGATGGCAGTGTCCAGCCTCAACGAGAAAAAGTGAAAGCTGTCCTAGATACCCCCACACCTAAGACCAAGAGAGACCTAAGAGCATTCTTATGGTTAATTCGTATTACTGTAGGTTCATCCCTAATTTCTCGGACAGAACAGCAAAGTTGACAGACAAATAAAAAAATGCTGGAGAGCCTGACCAAGATGGCAGACTCTCATTGAGCTCTGTGCGAGGGCTCCAATTAATCTTGAAAATAACTGCATCAAGGAAGCCATAGTCATCCACCCGGTGTGAGCAGAGAGCAGCATGCGCTCTACCAACGGATTGCCTAGTCCATAGTGGCTGAGGACCCTGATATAGCTGACCCACAGACAAGGTGGTCGGACAGCAGAGCCGATGGGCTACTCTGGGTGTGAGCCACGTGGCTTGCTTCCCCTCCTGTAGGGACGACGGGGTGGTGCCCCCCCAGACCAGATGAGTGGTCCGCTCCAGAGGGACCATTGGATTGAAAGCAGTGAAGGAAAGGTGCCGTAGTGCTGAACACTGCAGCCTGGGAGCGGTGGCAGTCTGGAGCCGCTTTCAGTAACGTTGGCTAAGGCCGCCGGATAACTGGCTTGGTGAAGTGTAATAGTGGGGAGCACCAGGCGAGGGAGTGGTCCGGCTCACAGACGGAGGAGTCGGGCAGCCGTTGCTCGAGGGATGACAAGGTGGTTTGCCCACCCTCCCCACCACCCCTCCCCCCCATTGGAGCTGGGCAGGCAGGCTGCTCCGAGAGATCCAACAGGCCATTAAAAGCTGAAAGTGGTACAGCGGTGCGACGCTGTGCAGCCTTGGTGCGGAGGCAGTTTGGAGCCCGCTAACAGCTCAAGAAATATCAACGAAGGCCGCTGGTCAGCACGAATGGCAGACCGAAACAGTGGGAAGCACCAGGTGAGGGGGCGCTCCGGCCCACAGCCCACCCCTTCTACCCCCTCCTCTCCTCCCCAGACAGCAGGGAGTGCGGGGAAGCACAGCTAATGCTGAGCGTGCTAGGGAGACTGCTCTGAACACACGCCAGCAGATGAGACCGACAAGGGCAGAGAAACACACGGTCTGGCTCTGTGGGGCTCTGGTGGAGCGGGGGCTGGTGGCCAAGACCCATGCAACTGTGGGCCCCTGATAGTGAACTCTTTGGAATATATCGCTATTTGGAGTAGTGCTACCATAACCTTTACACTGTCACTTCCAGATTACACAAAATAAGGGGTCCGCTTGGGGAATCTGGTGTGCCTCAGCTTAATTTGGGTAAAAAAACAAACTAATAACCCAGAGGGACCACTGATCATCTTGGATACTCAGCTAAGGCCAGGCACCAGCTGACACAGACTTCCCTTAAGGGGACTGGATGGCACAGAGCTGGAGGAGCTGTGCTGCACTGAAATACCTACCTTCCTGTGAGAGGGCCCAGCTCTACCACTAGATCTCCCTGTTCCCCTAGCTACAAAGTATCACCAGCAGAGGTTCCTGTAGCCTCATGTTTTTGCCATTCTAGTCCCACGTTTGCTTTTACTGAGCCATATTTTATATTCAGAGCCCTGGCAGGATGCCTCGGTGGTCGCTCTGGCCCAGATTGATTTCACTGTCCCTGAATGACGTGGGGCCCTCTGGAGGACCGTTAAGCCCCTGAGAGCAGGCCCTCTGACCGGACACACCTCACTAACAGCCGTGGCATACGGTGGGCTTCCCCCAACATGGGGAAATCCAACAAAACACAACAGAAGCTTACCTTTAAAGGGTGAACCCTCCCTGAGAACACCCAAGCCACAACAACAGGTGGAGACGTTAGAATCAATGGAGGCGATCAAAGACGGAGCCGCCCAGATTCCGGAATTGGACATTAGGGAAATACTACTGGATCTCAAAGCGGGCATTGAAGGACTGGACTCCAATTTGGACCCTTCTCCAAGGTCCACTTATTGCAGCACCGGCTAGACAAACACAGCAATCACTTAGACGAGGTGGAACAGAGTGTGTCCGGGCTGCAGGACAGATCGGAATCACTTGTCATATGGGTGTCCACCCTCGAGGTACACAACAAGTCGGTGACTGCCAAGAATGAGGACCTGGTAGGAAGGGCCTGCAGGAACAATATTTTCTTGGTGGGCATCAGAGAACAGCAGGGGCAGTTCAAGGTGGAGGAATTTGTTGAAACTTTGTGTAAGGAGCTCTTTGGAGGGTCCAAGCTATCACCTGTGTTTGTGGTGGAGAGGGCCCACCGCATACCGGCCGCACGACCGATACCTGGAGCGCCCCTTCACCCCGTCATTGCTTGCCTCCTTAACTACAGAGACCGGGGCACGATCCTTCGTTTGTCGGGAGTCCGATTCTCATCCTGGTGTCTCACCAACATATTCTTCAATCGCAGCTCGATCCCGCTCAACAGGTGGCGGATATATGGGTGAGTGGAAGCTGTCTCCAACACTTGAGCATCCCTAGGGCAAATGGTATTCCGGGTGGGAACATGGAATATTAGGGGGGGGGGCACCCCTTACCCCTTCTAAAATCCGAATGGTTGCACAATATAGAAGGCATCAGGTAGAGGTGGCCTTCATCCTGGAGACCCATCTCACTCCCTCCTGTAAACACAAATAGGGTGCCCATTGGGGATATCCTAGGTATTTCTCATATGCGAGGGGGGTAGCTATCCTGATCGGTTGGGGGAGTTAAGTTTAATTTATTCTCAATGGCAAGGGACAATGAAGGGAGGGCCCTGCTGGTGTGTGGCGTCCTTGAGGGTGTACTGGTGACTCTGCTGAACTTGTACAGGCCCAACGTAGACAATCCAAATGCATGGTCATGGTGAAATTGGCCGGGTGTCAGGGCGCCATCATTGTGTGGGGTGGGGATTTAAACACGGTGATGGACCCCCTCAGGGATAGATCCGGGATGGGACAGGGCCTTGTGACTAAGGCGAGCTTGCAGGTGCAAGAAATATGCAAGATATATAATCTCATGGTCGGTTATCGACATCGGCACAGGGATGAACAGGATAACACTTTCCACTCCTGGGTTCACAGATCAAACTCCAGGCTGGACTACCTATTGGTATCCCGCGAAGGGGAGTTCACGTTGGGGTGATAGCTGGATGCTCCCTCGGACCCTATCAGACCACTTGCCTGTGCTCTTAGAGTGCAGGCTGTGAACGGTGGAGAAGGGGGGCCTTTCCTGGCGATTTAAACATGACAGGCTGCAGGACCCGGTGTTCTGCCAGGAACTACTGGAGGAAATGCAGTCCTTCCTTCAATACAATGAGGTCTCTGTCTCCCCAGTAGGGGGGCTTTGGGAATGCCTTATGTTATGTCGGGGGGGTGTGTATGGATAAAGAAAATGAGATAATCTGGGGCACTATGAGGGACCTCATGAAAGGGCACTATGAGGGACCTCACGAAAGGGGAATCTCAGATCAAGGATTTGGAGGTAGAATATTCATCTGCCCGAACCCTTGCGAAGCTCCGCGAGGAGTTCGACAGGTTAAGAGCCAATGCTGATCGGGAAATCCGTTTCTTGGGCCGTGGCCATCAGATAAGTCAGTACGGGGAAGGGCAGAAACCAGGGGCCCTATTGGCTCGGTTACTGGCGGCCGACAAGCAACCCTCTCATGTGGAGTGCATTAGGGACCCCAAGGTGGACCGTGCAGGAGGGTATTGCTGCGGAATTCTGATAGTTTTATAGGGACCTATATAGTTCCAAGAACACACAGGATTTGGAGGCCCTGCAGAATTATTTGGGGGAGGTGGAGCTGTAATGGGTGGAGTCACAACTCCTTGAGCCTCTCATTAGTGAGGTATCATTGGAAGAAATCCTAACAGTGATTCAGGAGCTCCCGGGATCAAAATCACTGGGACCCTATGGTTTAACCGGGGAGTTTTATAAGACATATGCTCCCATTATGTATCCAGTGCTTCTGCGGTTATATGAGAAATTGCCTGCTTTGGGGACGCTTCCCCCCATGCTGCGTGAGGCAAACATAAGTGGTTTTGCATAAACAGGGGAAACCACCCGAAGACTGTGCCTCATATCGACCAATCACTTTAATGTCAACAATTAAATATTCACCCAAATCCTCACAAATCGGCTGCTCCCATTGATGCCCAGCTTGGTGCTGGCAGACCAGGCTGGGTTTATCCCCGGAAGAAATAACACATATGGCCTTTGCTGTTTTCCTAGATACCGAAAAGGCCCTTGACACCGTCAAATGGCCCTTCCAATGTGCAGTACTCCAAAAGCTGGGACTTGGGCTCATATTTTGTCAAACTGGTCTCTCTCTCCTATACGCCAACCCCTTGGGGAAATTTGTCATGGGGTGAGCAAGATCCGATAGTTTTGAGATGGGAAGGGGGGCTCGGCACGGTTGCCCTCTTTCCTCCACCCAGTACAGCTCCACCTCCCCCAAATAATTTTGCCGGGCCTCTAAATCCTGTGTGTTCTTGGAACTATATAGGTCCCTATAAAACTATCAGAATTCCACAGCAATACCCTCCTCTGTGTGCACAACTACGGGAGGGCAATTGGAAAACCTCAGGATGCGATGACGATTGCTCTCGCATACACTACTTGGGCGGATCTCCATTGTTAAAATGAATGTGCTCCCTACATTTCGGTACCTTTTTTCTCAATGTTCCCTTGCTGCTGTCGGGCAGCTTTTTCCAGAGGTTGCGCAGGCTCACCCTTGACTTTCTATGAGCTGGAAAGCCTGCAAGGGTGGCATATACAACACTAACACAACCAATGGCAAGAGCTCTACCAGATCTTGAGCGGTACTGTTCGGCAGTACAGGCATACTTTCTAAGGCCACATGTACAAGTGGAGAGAACACTTGCAGCCCCAGACCTGTTGTGTGCAATGATTCTTGGGGCGCCCCAAGCATCGCCCAATACCCTGAATATTGTGATGATTACCTGTGATTACCTGTGCAGTTTGGAAAAAAATTGCAGGAATAATGGGTTTTGCCACCCTTTATTCACCTCTCCTTCCAGCACGGCATGTGCCTAGGCTGGCCATAACAAGCTAGCAAATCCACCTAAGGTGGACATACAAACTTGGTATCGAAACCCTCGGCGATCTGTTTGTTGGTGGTGTATTTTTCTCAGTTCAGCCGGCAAGGGAGCGAGGAGCTGACTCCGTGCAGGATGTTTATCTTTATTTTCTATTACAACGCATGCTTAATGCTCTGTTTACCTCCCTCCCCGCGCAACGCTCTGTGTGGCCACTATTGCATGGGGTGATCCAGTCTCAGAGGGAGGGCCGCTTGGTCTTGCGGATTTATAGTAGTAGTATATTGGACACCGTGGGAGGTGGAGGCCCAGAGGAGACGGTGGGAGGCAGCCCTTTGGAAAACTATAGAAGACGAAGACTGGGCATATTTGCTGAGACAAACCCTGAAAGTTATTTTTGAACTCCAAATTCAATTTAATACATTTTAACTTCCTACACCAGGTCTATCACACTTCGGCCAGGCTAGACCAACATGTCCCTACCACTCCAGCTGCCTGTGCCGGGTGTGACTTGCTCCGGCAGGATTTCTCCATCTGGCATGGGAATGGCCATGGATCTCCAAATTTTGGTCAGAGGTTTTGACCAAAATCTCCTTGATTATTGGGGATCCATTAGAGCCGGACCCTGTTTTAGCTCTGTTGGGATGTATAAGGGCCTGCAGCCGGGGATAAGGCTCTTGGCGGGGCTGTTTGCGGTAGCTCGTAGGAGAGTTGCCATGTCCTGGGGGGGAAGGGCCACCCCCTAATGTACAGTGATGGCTTCAGGATTTTGCTTACTGTCATGATGTCGAGACTGCCTTTATTCCGACTTTACCATTGCATGCCCGCCCACCAGAGGTTTTGGGCCCATACATCCAATACTTGATCGCAACAGCGGACTGACAATGCAGAGTGAAATGATGATAAAATCAATGTCTTATGTATTGTTGATCCGTACAATTCTGTGTTGGGTGGGCGGCGGTTAGAATCAGACTCCTTGTATGTTTTATTTGGTTGCTAAATAACAAAATAAAGTATTTAAAAAAAAAGAAAAATGCTGAACCCCAGACGATTCACTGGACTGACAGGGATGATGTATGTTAAAACAGCTTTAAAAAAATAACATGTTCCAGAACACAATCCTAAAGGTAGTGGATTTTTCAAGAGTTTTTGGTACAAACTGACTCCTTTCTTACAGGGTTAGGAGCAGTTTTGTCACAAGTTTGTGATGGATTAGAACACCCTATCCTATACACTAGTCGAAAACTCTTCCTAAGTGAAAAGAACGACTCTGTTAGAATTAGAAGCCCTTGCCATCACCCATCTAACATATTATCTCGTAGGAAGGAAGTTCACACTCATCACAGATCATTCTCTATTAGTGTGGATAAGCTAACGAAAGGACTCTAACCCCCGAGTCATGCGATGGTTCTTAGACTTGCAACCCTACTGTTTCACTGTGGAGCACCGAAAAAGTAAAGACCAAGGGATCATTGATTTCCTTTCTCGGTTTCCCGGTGAAACAGATGGGGCTACATCGCATAGGGGAAGGGCATGTGAAAAACCAGAAGTTGTTTCACCCACTAGTCCCCGGTAATCTGTCATCCAGGTGGCCAGGACACAGCTATCACATTTGGATCCAGTTCCTGGGGGTGGACCAGTGCAGAAAGATCACCTGGGTGAGGAGTCTTGTGGGAGGGGAACACCGGATGACAGAATGCAATATCCTCTTCCCTGTAACACCTTTGCCCCATCCTATCAGGTGGGATATTTTGGAGCTCAACCCCCCACCTCTTTTTACAACACAAACCCTTTCTCACAGACAACCTGCTATGGGAGAAAATGGACTAACACCCGAACCGTATACCTGACATGTCCCAATACCATGGTCAGGCAATTACTGACTATCACACACACCTGACTTCATTACACTTCCCTACATGGATAAAAGGTGGAGCATGAGAGCACACTCTGAGCGTGGCAAAGAACATGAGGAAACATCAGTTCCAAGATGGCTGTTTAACAAGAGGAGAAATTCAACGAAACAGAAGGGGATTGCAAGGAAGGCAGTTCCCTTGATCTTTTCGACAAGGAACTGTTACTTTAATGAAGCCTCGAGAATAGAAAACATAAGACCAGGAAACCCAGTTGAAGAATTCTGTATTGTGTGTCGGAGGGACCCGGGGCTCTCCCGTGTCGATAATCAAGGCTGGGAGAAACGCCGGCTGCCATGGTACTGTCGTTGGCTCCCACAACAAAGCAGAGTCGGTGAAATCAACACAGTCGGTGAGTTGGGGAGACCGGTCGGTGTTGAAGCTAAAGTTGCAAGCAGCAACATTGTATGGCAAGCGCTGGAAGGAACGTTATTTGAAACACATGTGATTACCAACACAAGTGATGTAGAACGGCAGATGAGTGATTGAACTTTGAAACCAAGATACAATAACTTTGACACAGTGGTCCGGCACCACATGTGTGCTCAATCGAAGGTCTCTGTAAGGTATCCAGCTGAGAGATACCAAAGTGAAAGACTGGCAAAGAATTGTGAATTGAAGTGATCCTACTACGGACCGGTCAAGCAAAAATCCTGCACACATTAGAAAATCGTCGATGTTGATAAAGAAGGTTTATGGCAAATTAGATCAAGTTGGTCCAAACCCGGCAGAGAGAGACTGATTGAAGATTTGATGTCAAAGTGGATCTGAGCCTGGCGGGTGGGATCAGGGGGAAACAGTGAATCACTCGAGAAATTGGATACGTGAACATCCTAACAAAATTGTTTAAAGTGGATCTGGGCCCAACGGAGGGGGATTCGAAGTGGATAGTAAAACACCTCAGTAAATTGTGTATATGTGAAATACAAAAAGAAAGGAATTGTATTGTTTTTGTTGCATCAGGCCCTCTGAAAGAAGAGACTTTGAATGGCAAAGAGACTTTGGCACAGAAGGCCATGATGTTGAAGTTTTAACTTGCACCCTCATGCTAAAGAAGCCAGAGACTGTGCTTAGCTCGAGTGTGCCGCCTTGTCCCATGTTAAGAACGTGGGGAAGGGAAGCCTATGGCCTGAATATCCTGACATATGATTTCTTGAACACTTTTGCTTTTACATAACATTGTTTCCCACAATATTTGTATTTAGAGGTAAGGATTGACAATAGGTTTATTAGTATAGGCCCTTTTATTTTGACAAGACACCACTAGAACTGTGTTATTATTTTTGATGGTCGTAGCTTGATCCCATCTTTAGATTTAGGATTAGAAGGGTGTTTTTCAAACCCAACGGAAGTTCAATTAACACCCTTGAACTGTGGTCTCTTGTCTGTCTTACTGTTGATATCATGTCTTCCCTACAGTGTTTGCAATTAAAAGGCTGGATAACTGGATACATAGGCAAAGGGTGAACATATGTGAAAAGGAGCTCTAAGATGATACACACATGAACCAATTTACCCTGAATATCCTCCTTGACATCATAGCAGAAATACAACAGGGCGTCACCAGGCAAACAAACAGGATGAGGCTCTACCACCTCTCATAAATCTCAATGCCAGCCTTCACATCTTGGCCCTTGTCACATTTTAGCGCATTGTGCAGGCATCTACCTGTCGTCCTGTGAATGCCAGAAAGTTGTACAGTGTGGGAAACCTGAAGGTGTCTCACCCGCTAGTCTCCAGAGATCTGTCATCCAGGTGGGCAGGACACAGCCATGGCTATTGGATCCAGTTCCTGAGGGTGGACCAGTGGGGGAGGATCACCTGGATGGGGGGGGTCTGTGGGGAATGGAAGTGGGACACCGACAGGTGAGACGCGGTATCCCCTTCCTTATAATACCCTTTCCCCATTCTACCCCATAGGATGCTTAGAAGCCCTACCCCCCGCCAACCTTCGGACACAAACACTTTCTTACACCATGAAAAGCAACAGACTAACACCAGAGCCGTTTACCTGATGTATCCCAACACCAGGGTCAGGCAGAGTCAGGCAATTGACAATAACTACACAAACCTGACCGCCCTTTCCCTTCCCCACAGGGATAAAAGGCACAGGAGCACACTTTGAGCAAGGACAAACGCACAAGTAAGGCACTGTTCCAGGACGGCAGTTCAAACAGAGAAGAAAGGCAGCGAAACCAGAAAGTTCAACCAGGAGGGAAGTGCCCTTGCCCTTTTATCATGAGACTGGGAACTACTGCTGAAGTGTGGTGTAACAGGTGCCAACGGTTCACAGGACCCTTCCCTACTGATAACCAAGGCAGGGAGGAGCGCTTGCAAACATGGTGCCGTCATTGACTCCAGAGACAAGAATCCACAAGGCGGTCAGCACAGTTGGAAGGAGAACCAATAGTAAAGCGGACGGTGTTGAGCGAAGGTTGCAAACAGCAACTTGTTATTAACAAAGAACTTGTGTGCTAGTGAACCTTTAAAGTCATGGGAAAGACCAGCTGCAGAGTGGTCTGGCACCCTGTGGGCGTCCATTTGAAAGACTCTAGCTGGTTCCCTTTTCTTGTGAACGTTACAGTAATAAGAGGCCGTAGGAAAGGTCGACCTAAAGAGTTAAGGTGGTCACACAAGGGTCGAGCCAAAATCCCTTGTACAAAGTCCTTAACCCATTACCAAAGTTGTGACATTGTCAAACAGGTGTGTACGCCCGAATGAGGGAAAATGCTGTATGAATGATAAATGTGGAAAGCCTGACTGGGGGTTTGAGAACGAGCCTGTCTGAGGGTTAGAAGAAGCTAAGAGAAGTGAATCCTGTAAGGTGTTGCAACTGAGTGAACTGTGTTAATCTGGCAAATGTGAACCCGGCTGAGGGATGCCTGCGAATGAGAGCAAAACTTAACACCCCGTAAACATTGTGTCGACAAGGGTGAACCCGGCTGAGGGAGGTCAACAATGAACGGTTGTTTGGAAAGACATTGAGACTCTTGAATGTTACAAGTTGCTGAGATCTTGAACGAAAGGCTGTAGTGAATCCGACTGAGGTAGGCCAACATTGCAAAAGGATTGGACCCCTTTGAAGGGGATCCACAGGTAAAGGGAAATGATTCGACAGGAAGATAACTGAAAGGACCTTTTTGGTTGTTGTTTATAGTACATCAGAGCCTTTGAGGCAAGAAACCTGGTGTAAAAGAGACTTGGCCACAGAAGGCCCTCATATTTTGGAAACGAACTGGAAGCTTGTGCTGGAGAAGCCCAAGGGTGTGCTGTGCTCGAGAGTCCTGCTTTGTCCCATGCTAAAAACGTCAGGAAGGGAGACCCCAGTTATACCATCCTGACTTATCATTTTGTGAACACTTCTTTCTTTTCTGATGAACATTATCCCACACTATTTTGTAACTTAGCGGTAAGGATTTGCAATTGTTTTTTTTAGTGTAGGCCCTTTTTATTTGAGAAGACAACCCTAGGACTACCTTATTATTTGATGGTAGTAGCTTGGTCCCATCCTAGATTTAGGTTTAGATTAGGTGTTGTTCTCACCCATTTATACAGTTTAATAAACACCCTTGAACTGTGATCACTTGTGTCTGTCTTTACTGTTGCCATCATGAGTTTTTTTTACAACAGACAATAAACATTCACTCATGCACAATAGGAAACTTGTAGCAATGGGATACCCACACCTCAAAACACCCATCCTCAAACCCCAAATGGAAAGAAGAGCATCAAATGCTGCATGATTGATTACAGGTCTTTTATAGGAACTCTTCATTACTCATGCGTGCCACACTGAGACCGGCATTGCCCCTTAAGGAACACAGTGAGTTTATGACCATAAGTCAGCATCATTGTTCGACCACATGCAGCCATCCAAAAATGAAAAAGGTTGGACAACAGAATGTTTCACTTGAGACCCAATGATTAGTCACCTGTTTTTCACATGAAAGCTTTAATTTGTGAATTCAATGGTCAGTAATGCTGACACATCCCTTATCACAAACCAAACACCTACTTTCCCCAGTGCCCCTATGTGGCCTACAACCTTCTCATCTCCTGCATGAACTAAATGTTTCCATCCCCTCCAATGCTTAGCATACAACTTGCCTAGCGGTAGAACAGACATGCACATGCTCTGTACCCAACCCCTTGATTATGTTGTGTGGAGATGTGCCCTCACCACTCTGTTGATCGTCAGTGTGTCCCTGTCCAACGAGACAGGCCTTTGGGGTCTCAGGAGCTGTCATTTGTCTCTTCCTGACTTTCAGCTGTCACATGTGAGCTAATTGTACCAAGGTCCCGTCAATACTGTCATCTTCTTTGCACCATGTTAAAGAACCTTGTGCTGTGGTTTTTGTAGATGACCGTGCGTCACTGCTCTGTCTGAGTTCTGCCTACCTGATGGAAGTGGTCACACAGGTAAGACATGATGCAGTGGTGATAATTGCAGCCATTTTGTCTGCCTCTTCAAGCACAAAGAAAGGGATTTAATAGGTGACATTGGGAGATGCACTTTTGCTACACAAACAGCTCACTTTGCTATGGGTAGTAGGCTACAAACATAAGGTTTGCATCACCTCGTTGCATGTGAGATCTTTCACCCTCATCTCTGTCCACTTGAGGGGTCAGATAAATGTCTGATTCTGTGCATTTCCTATACCCTAAATAATTCATCCTATGGGTGCCCGACCAAACGGGAATTCCTCTGGGTAGGAGCTTAGTAAGGATACTGTATCTCGCTCTAGTAATTCATCCCATGCACTATGTGAGAAACCTGAGGTGTCTCACCCGCTAGTCCCTGGGGATCTATCATCCAGGTGGCCAGAACACAGCCATTGCTTTTTGATCCAGTTCCTGAGGGTGGACCAGTGGGGGAGAATCACCTGGATGAGGGGACCTCAGGGAGTGGAAGTGGGACACAGGAGGGTGAGACGCAGTATCCCCTTCCTTATAACACCTTTTCCCCATCCTACCATGTAGGGTCCCTAGGAACTCAGCCCCTCTACCCCTTTTTCCTGACATGAACATTGTTTCAGGGACAGTTCACTGTGAGAGAAAAGGGACTAACACCTGAGACGTATACCTGACATGTCCCAATACAAGGGGCAGGCAGAGTCAGGCAATTACTGATAATTACACCTGACTTCCATCACACTTCCACCCCACAGATAAAAAGTGGCCCACAAAGCACACACTGAGCAACTCAAACCACACGGAGAAGCAGCAGTTCCGAGATGGCAGTTTAAACCGAGGAGAAAGGTGAGAAGACCAGAGAGGGCTGCAAGGAGGGACCCGTGACCTTTTCGGAGAAGAACCGCGACTTTCAGGAGGCCTCAAGGAAAAGAAACTTAAGACTGGGAATTACAGCTGAAGAACGGTGCAGTGTCTGTAGAAGTTACATGGGGCCCTCCCACATTGATAGCAAAAGGTGGGGAGAACCGATTGCCGCTGTGGTACTGTCCTTGGCTCCGACAACAAAGCAGCACCAGTGAAGTCAGCACAGCCGGTGAGTCGGAGAGACTGACAGCAGACCGGACTGTGCTACGCTCAAGGTTGCAAGCGGCAACATTGTATGAGGAAAGATGGCTTGTATGTTATTCAACTTTATGAAACCAAAATAGGTACCAGATACAGAGTGGTCCGGCGCCACGTGGGTGCTCATTAAAAGGTCTTTGTTTGGTATCCAACTGAGTGTGTGAGAATTAGTGAACTGTAACATCAAAGTGGTCCTGCAACAGGTCAAGTCAAACCCTGTCCACATTCAAAAGTCTTCGATAGCTAATATTAACTGTAATTGGTCAGAGTCCGGCTGAGAGAGACTAATTGTGAAAAGGGGATCTGAGCCCGGCTGAGGGAGATCTAGGGTGAACCGTGAGTCACCCGAGAAGGAATTGTGGAAGAAAAAGGGATCTGAACCCGACTGAGTGGGATCCAAGGTAAAGGGTGAATCGCCCTACTTGAATACTTGGAAAGGATTTTTTTTTGTTTGTTTGATTCATCAGGCCCTCTGAAGTAAGAGACTTTTGATAATTTGAGAGACTTGGGCGTAGAAGGCCCTGGTGGTTGTAATGGAACTGTGTCGCCCCGATGGTTGGAATGGAACTGTGTCCTCATGCCGAAGATGCCCAAGAGGGTGCTTTGCTTGAATGAATCCCCTTGTTCCATGCTGAAAACGTTGAGAAGTGAGGCCAATGGCCTGAACATCCTAACTTATCCTTTTGTGAACACTTCTTTCTTTTTCATGAACATTACCGCACACTATTTGTAACTTAGCGGTAAGGATTGCCAATAGGTTCTTTAGTATAGGCCCTTCTTATTTTGACAAGACTCCACTAGGACTGCATTATTATTATTTGATGGTCATAGCTTGCTCCCATCTTAGATTTAGGTTTAGATAGGCGTTCATCACACACTTGATAAAGTTCAATAAACACCCTTGAACTGTGGTCACTTGTATCTTTCTTACTTTGGCACCATGCCTTCCTTACAACATACATGGATGAATGCAAGACCACAGTGCAAATGCTACCTCACTCCTATTAGTCACATCATGCCTCCTCCCTTGCTGGGAAAGTGGTGTTGCACTATCTTGCCCCGCAGAATTAATTTATCATCATCATTTAACTTTATTTCGGCTGAATGCCATAAACTTTGCACACACAATTTTATACATCACAGGACAAACTCAATACAATCGTTATCACAGGATGTTCCCACTTCCAGTCCTGGGCACCTCAGTTCTTAGCCCCTGTTCAGTTAGATTTGCTCCAGTACACATGAATGACTTGGGCCCAGCTCCCAATACAAGTGGAATTCCAATTTTGCCAATGCTCTTCAGGAGGGGACAAGCATTAATGACAGTTGAGGTGCTGGGCAATTGGCCCCACTGTGTATCAATCCCCAGCAAATGAATAACCGTATTTGAATCCCTTAATTCTAAGCAGGTGGAGTCACATGGACTTCAATCATTGTAGGATAATATTTTGCACCATAAAATGTCCTCGGCATCCATACACTGTCCACAGCCAATGGATGCACTTGTTTGTGATAGAAGCTCTCGATTCAGAATTGGCGCTGGGGAATTTGGGGTCCTTGTGCATGTAAACTACCCCTGGTCTTTGAGGCCTCCTCAGGTTTCCATACTCCATGTCTTGGTACTGTGGGTCTTGTCAGTTCGTGGCCTGTGAATTTGATACATTGCAGCTTGTGGGAGCAGTCGCTGTTTTGTTAACCACTTCACTAACTCCCCCCATACCCTGCTCAATCAGGGTACATGCTGACCCCATGAACAAGGGCACCATCACCAACCCTCCAAGAAAGCTGGGAAGGCTTGAGCTAGTCGTTAATAGATGTCGGGCTGATACCAATGTCAGGTTGTCCCCTGGGCTCTCTAGCAGACACCACACACGTGGGCGCCGTGAGGCCACTTGGGGCAGACTGGGTCACAGCTGTCATGGGAGCACTGTAGGATTTTGTTACCCTTGGTTCGACCCCCTAGTATCTCGATGGTTCATTGGCTGGTGGTCCCTCAGATCCCCCAGATTACCACTTCCAGCGCCTCCAACCTTCTCTAGGATCAACAGTAAAAGTTTCTTAAGGGCAACCAACTCTGTAAGGCCCAAAGGACAATGACAGCCCTGTACTAAGTGCTCGGGAACATGGGTTGAAGTGGTGGTTAAAAAGAAAATTCCAAGCAGAGGTATGGTTCCAAAACAATACCCATTATCAGTACACAGGCTTCCCCTATTGATTTTATTTCCTGGTGATGTTGTGATCATTGGCATGGGGGTTCCCCATTCCTGATGCCCTGTGGGTGATCCTTTCGCAAGGCAGGCAACATTGTGCTGCTCTGTATTAGGATTTGCCGATACTCCAAGGGTAACTGGAACAAAAGGAGGAGAACTATTATCCTTCACCTATGGATTGTCCTCTAGGGCCCCAGGATAGCTTGTCCAGGGCCTTTGCTTAATGTACGAACAAGTGGGTAAGAAAGCAGGGGGTATGTGAACATCAATATGCATTGGAATAAGTGAGGCACACAACCCGATAAGGTTTATCCAGGGTACACCCCCTCCGGTCAGCATGGTCAAGGGGGGTGCATCACTGCTCGCTGTGCTTTCTTCTGGGAAACCGTTCCCTGCGCTAGATGACACTCTTGTCAAAATGTTACCCCTGATGGGACATTTCTGGTTAACCTCTACCTTTTCCCCCATTGCAGATCCCAGGAATTCATGAATTTCCATCATCAGATTATAGTTATCGCCTGCTATCATCGCAGGATTCGAGGGTATCGATTTATTGCCGTCTGGTGTACAATCTGAGAGGGGACGATCCGCTAGCATCCGTTTCACAGATTGGAATTTCATCTTGATGAATGGGGAGAGCTTCGGAATGGGGGAGGTGGAGGTGAGACATGGGAGGTGTCTACGTCGGGGGCTACTGCTATCGCTGCCATACCAGTACGGTTCACAGAATAAATTAAGGAGCAAAAGGTAAAACAAAGGCAGTTCGAGATGATTCAGCGTTCGTAAACTGGGAACGGGTAGCCAGGAACAGTGTCAATCAATTTTCATGCGCCCCCCTCCTTTTTTGCCCTCCTCACCTGCTCGAAATCTGACCACTACTCAATATGTGGGTGATTGCATCCAGGTGTGACCCCCTGCGGTCGCTTGACACCCCCGCAGAGCTTCACACCCTGCATCCCTTGTCCCCCAGCGGGCTTCAGCCCTGACTGGCAATGTAGTTGGCAATGTAGGAAGGCGGTGTGTGCTGTGGCCTGGTCCTGCAGGTACGGCAGCCCTCCTGGGCCAAAAGAAAACTGGTCCTGGGCACCTGCGCCCTTTGTCCCTCAGCGTGCTTCGGCCCTGACGGGGAGTGCAGCCGGCAATGTAGGAAGGGGGTGTGGCCGGGTCCTCCAGGTACGGCAGCCCTCCTGGCCCAAAAGAAAACAGCTTCGGGGAACCCCACGCCCTTTGTCCCCCGACGGAAGTTAATTTATCGAATGGCAACGGATGATCTGCTGTTGACTCCCATGTCTGAAGGGCCACCCTGAGATCACCGGGATCCAATTATTTTCATGCTACCATTCCGATATGCAAGTGTACATGTGTTGGCATCAATAGTGCAGACAGGACACTTCTGAGTGACTGTGCCTTGTGCATCCATTACCTATCCCCAGTGATCCCCTCTTGATTCTATCTTATCCAATATATACATATATTTCTGACGCTTGTGAATCTGCTTAGAGTCACATGCTGTGCATATAGTCCGACATCTAGTGGTAATCGCAGAGTATTGCTTCTTGTCTTTCGAAGATTGAAAGGGGACGTCGACATGGGCTTGCTTGTAACACTATCCCTAATGTGACGTGTAGTGTACCCAAGATCTTTCACACGTCGAGGTCCCTCAGATTGTTTTTTTCCGCCCTGCTAGCTGGTCACCTTATGCAGAGCTCCAAAAATTGCTATTATAATATCTTTGTCCACAACCTTTGGTCGTTTTTATTATTCGTCCCCTTCATCAATGACTACTACTATCTTCGGAGCAACCACGCTCCGAGTCATCCATCACTGGCCCGGCAGGCAGGCCACTGGTTCTGCTATGGGGAGTGTACACCCCAGTGACAGGGATGCACACAATACACACAAAGGAAAGCACACAACCCTCCGAACCGCCTCGATGGGCTCGTCGGGACGGTCCAAGACGCCAGCGGGTATGCCGATTTCTTCGACGGAACCCACTGATCCACAGGTTCGGCAGCCCTCTCTGCAACTGTCTAGGCGACATGCTTCCGGGCATTCCAGTGACAAGGACGACAGCACCAAAGTTCATAAGAGCGGCGAGACACCTCATAAGAGTGCACCAGCGCAGAAGGTTTCGGCAACGTCGAAGACCACGACGAAGCCGCTAGGGCCGTCTAAACCTTTTCCAGTCACGCCGGAGATCCGCGAGAGTCTCGCAAACATCATCTCGGCGGCAAACCGTTCCAAAGACACGTCGAAAGACAAGACACGTTGAAAGATACGTCCTGACGTAGAGAAGACCAGGAAGAGTATTCTGATGGTTCCCAGCCCCTGTATAAGACCCTGTCAGACAAAACTCGACAGCCTAAAGAAGCCTAAAGAAGAGCCCCCCCCCCCTCCATACCTCTCTGGGTCATCTTTATGGACCAGGGCCAGGTTTGAGAGGTACATGAATAAACTTTTGAAATTTGTGGACTTTTCAGAAATGTTTATCACTCCCAAGAGACATAGAGAGGATGGCCTCTATCCTACTATGTCATAATTTCAAAGGACCTCCAGTCACTCTGTTCATGAGGACGTATTTGATCTGACAGAACCAGAAGATGCCCCTCAGGACCCTTATGACCAGAGTGAGGATCTCTTTGAAGAACCTGTAGACAACTCCCCAGATTGGGGTGAGGATCAACTTATGGGTGAAGCACCATAGCTGTCACCAACTAATACCTTTGACCCAGACACATTATGCATGGATCCTCCTGCATCTCCTATAAGACAGGCATCTCCCATAGATGACCAGATGGCATTCAATGCTATCCTGAAAAAAGCAGCAGAATATTTCCAGATTGCCACACTAGAAGCGGTGCAAGAGGCCGACTTTGTGGAGAACATTTTGAAGGAGAAACCCCCTTCAAGCCAGGCGCCACCTCTACTTAACTCCATCAAAAGGCTCATCGCCCTTTCTTTGCTCACTTCTTCACAAACCAGGGCAGTTAACCCAAAGGTCGAGAAGCTTTGTCACCCCTCACCTACATACCCACTCTACATCCGGGGACATGCCACTCCAGAATCCCTAGTGGTAACAACTAGAAAAAGAGCAGGGGTCCCCTTGTCCATGGCAGAGGCACTGCCGGACAAGGACTGCAAGAAGTTGTATGACCTTGGTAAGTGCATTACAACAGGAGCAGCCTATTCCACCAGAATAGCCAACAATACCACGTTGTTGGCTAGTTACAGCGATGCCCAGTCAAGTCTATTCCAGGAAGGCCTGCAGGAAGTCCCAGAGCCTACAGGATCACGTCTGCTGGCGGTTATGTCGCAGGGGAAGTAGGTGAATCAAAACATCCTTAAAAACAACACAGTGGATGCTGCAGAGACAGCAGGAAGAACACTAGCCCAATGTACCTTGTTGAAAAGGCATGCATAGCTGAAGAATTCGGGGTTCAAACCATGAACACAGGCATCCCTCATTAACAAACCAGTAGAAGAATCTAACCTGTTTGGAGAGGCGGTGGATGAGGCTTTAGAGATTGCAGAAAAATTACATGAGACCCTGAAGTCACTAAATCAGATAACTCAGAGACCCTATCAGCAGCGAGGAGGTAATTCTCGCCGCTCCTTTCGTGGACAATCTTTCCCACGTTCGCCCCACAATCAGTATGGAATGCAAAATACATGATCCTCAGGACAAGGGGCAACTGCTTCTAACCTAAATCAGCCACGAGGTCAGCCCTGTGGCAAAGGAAGGGGGAGAAGCACCACTGCTAGAGGCTCCCAGGCCTCAAATCAGAAATGACTTACCGATTCGGGTCCCCTCCCATTCCCCTCCGGTCGGGGGACCGATAACATCATTCTTCCACGCATGAGAGGGAATAACCACAGACCAGTGAGTGCTCAAGATCGTCGCCCACGGTTACTGTATCGAGTTCAGCCGACCACCTCGATACCGGCCACCAACATCCAGGCGAATGTCACCAGAACCTCTGAAGATCCTACTACAAGAGGTCAAGATCCCGCATGTGTATGTTGTTGCCGCACTGCAAAATGGGGGTAGGCACTAGTGTTTGCCCATTGCTGGACGTTCGCATCTGTGTGTTGCTGCCGCCCTGCAACATGGGGTAGGCACCATGTATTTGCCCATTGCTTGACACTCGTATCTGTGTGTTGTTTCTTCCCTGCAGCATGGGGTCTGGCTCAATGGATGTGATCCCCTTTTAATTCTCTCTTGCACTTTGCGTATGTTGTATTACCTTTGCACGTTCTACTATGTTGTAATTCACTGCTCACTCTTCCTTTCTGTAACCTGAAGCACTGAAACTAATCTCTTTAGCGTAAGTGCCTAGATAACTCAGGGTTTTGCACGCTATACAAATAAACAAACAAAAGGGCACGATCGAAGTCATCCCCATTCTACAGATAAACATTATTCAGTGTACTTCTTTGTACCCAAAAAGAATCTCACCATGCGTCCTGTGCTAGACTTGCCCCGAGTGAACACATTTATCAAACCACAAAAGTTTTGTGTAACAACACTGCAAGAGGTAATCCCTCTACTAAAACAGGGGGATTACATGGCAACATTGGACATGAAAGGTGCATACTTTCATATTTCGATGCTGCCAGCGCACAGAAAATACCGAAGGTTCATGATAGAGGACAAACACTATTAGTTCAAGGACCTACCCTTTGGCATTGCCTCAGCAGCAAGGATGTTTACAAAGGAACTGACGGTAGTAGCAGCTCACCTGTGCAGGCAGTCCATCTCAGTCTATCTGTACCTCAACAACTGGCTAATAACAGGGGATTTGCACGGAACATGCCTATCAAACACTCAAAAGACAGTAGCTCTACTCTTCAGTCTTGGATTCTCAATAAACGAGAAGAAGTCCAGTTTAGACCCCAGCCAGGTCAAACGATTTGTGGGAGCTCTAATTCAGATAGAAGACAGCCTCGTCTTCCCCTCCAACAAGAGGCTTCAAAACATGCTGTTCCAGATCCCTCACTATGTAGCCAGTCGCAAGGTCACTGTACGCAGGGGCATGAGACTTTTGGGGATGTTGGCGTCCTGCAGTTACTGAGTCTGAAACGCACGTTTGTGCCTGCGCCCCATGCAAGAGTGGCTAAACAGCCATTGGTGTCAGGCCAGCGGACAATGTGACGATCCAGTAGGTGTTTCGGCAGCCCTCATTCTCTCTCTGCAGTGGTGAGGGAGTGAAAACCTCTTGAAGGGGAAGACCTTCACCGCCCCCACAGTAGGAGCCACTCTCACTAAGGACGCATCTCTGACAAGGTGGGGGACTCACTTCCATCATCGCACGGCACACAGCATTTGGTCCCCAGCAGTAGCATCCAACCACATAAACCTGTTGGAATTGTTAGCAGTGTTCAAAGCCCTAAAAGCTTTTCAGACACAACCTCAGGGGAAGGCAGTACTAGCCCTCACAGACAGTGCCACGACCATGTATGTACAAACAGCGGGGCGCACACTCTCCAGGGCTATCTATACAGTCCCAGAACATTTGGAAGTAGGGTCTCAAACACGGGATGTTCCTCCTGTCTCAACACGTTCCGGGTGACCTATCTCAGCCCGTTCCGGGGGAACTCAATCTTCTGGCAGAAATGCTCACCAGAGACTTCTCTTTATCCACAAAGTACGAATGGCAGCTACATGAACACATAGTTTCCGACGTCTTCGTGGAATGGGGCTTCCGGAAATCGACTTGTTCGCAACTCTGGAAAACGCACAATGCCAAGATTTCGCCTCCAGTACCGCTCGAAGGGGAACATTCTCTGGATAACATGGTCAGGGAAATTTGTCTATGCTTTTCCCCCCGACTCCCCTACTCAACAGGATAGTGCACAAGATGCACCAGGAACCAGTCACAATGATTCTGGTGGCCCCCATGTGGGCCAGCCAACCCTGGGTCTCTCATCTAATGGCAATGTCAATTTCTCCTCCAACGAAATTACTTTGCCCATTCAACATGCTTTCACAAGACAAAGGGGGAGATCCTTGCCCGCAAACTCTCAACTTATTGGCCCGGCTCCTGAGGTCATAGAGTTCAGGCACCTTCAACTTCCTCAGAGATGTATGGATATTCTTAAGGAGGCAAGAAAGCCTAACACCAGACATTGCTACTCCAATAAGTGGAAACGCTTCATCATCTGGTGCCATTCTAAGAGCATCAATCCCATCGACTGCTCTCCTACTCACATTGTGTTATACCTGACTCATCTACTGGACTCAGGTCTGGTTTTTAATTCACTGAAAGTCCACCTGGCAGCGCTTTCAGCACACACTACGTCACAAAAGAAGGAGTCGTGGTGGAAGATCCCAGTCATCAAAGCTTTTATGGAAGGGGTTAAAACACTTAATCCCCCTATTTCAAACCTGTCCCCTGGGTGGGACCTAAATGCGGTACTAACTAGACTAATGGGATCTCTCTTTGAACCTATGCATAAGGCTAGCCTTAATGTTCTCACTTAGAAAACTGCCTTCCTAGTGGCAGTCACTTCAATCAGAAGAGTCAGTGAATTACAGGCCCTTTCAGTTCAAGAACCCTTTGTTACAATTCACAAAGATAAGGTGGTTTTGCGCACTCACCCTAGGAAGTGTGAACCAATCAATAGAACTACCCACCTTCTTCCAGAACCCCACTAACGTGGCAGAAAGAAATTCACACAAGCTTGATGTGCGCAGGGCAGTCATATATTACCTGGAAAAAACGAGACCACTAAGAAAAACAAATCAGTTTTTCGTTTCAGTGGCAGCTGGTAGAGAAGGGGACCTTATCTCCAAGTCAACCATGTCAAAGTGGATTGTAAAATGCATCAGACTCTGCTACACTCTTGCTAAGAGAGATCTGCCCTTCAAGCCTAGAGCACATTCTATTTGGGGCACTGGAGCTTCCATAGCATTCATTGTAAATGTTCCTCTTGAATCTATTTGCAAAGTAGCAACTTGGAGTTCTATACACACCTTTACAAAACACTACTGCCTAGATACCCACACTAGGTCAGATTCTTAGGTGGGACAAGTGGTATTAAGACATCTCTTTACTACTGTTCCTTCTCACACCCCACCTCCAACTCTGCGTACTGCTCGCTATGCACAGCATGTGACTCTAAGCAGATTCACAAGCATTAGAAGACATGCATTACTTACCGTAATAGCATTTCTGATGGTTGTATCTGCTTTGTATCGGCCCACCCGTCCCGCCCAGCTCGGAGTAGAAGGAACATAGACATCTTACTACTTTCTCTCTATCTGTATTCGCTCACGTTAGTCCTAAGGCTCCCTCACGGCAGAAAAAACACAATCGGAGGGACCTCGACGCGTGAAGGATCTTGGGTACACTACATGTTACTTTAGGGATAGTGTTACAAGCACGCCCATGTCGACGTCCCCTTTCGATCCTCGAAAGACAACATGCAATACTCTGTGATTACCACTAGATGTCGGGCATGTGAATCTAAGCAGATAACAACCATACGAAATGCTATTACGGTGAGTAATGCATGTTATATATATATTCACTGAAAAAACATTGTTAAAGGGACGTTATGGTTAAGTCGCGCTACTAAAAACCTATGCAATTCAATGGAAAAACGTTGTTGCAGGGACGTTATGGTTACAGGTAAAACTGAAAACCCCCAGATATGTGCAAGTTATGGTAAGCTAAGCAACCATATCTTGCGCTACCACTGTGCACTGCAGGGACTAACACCCATGACATCAAAGATGACATCACATCTTTGATGTCATGGCTCCCATCCTGAAAATGGCTGGATGTGGCACGTGTAATCCTGAAACTACAGTGTAATACGAAGAGTTTTCGTGCTAGGAATGGGGGTTGTGGGGTTGTGGGAAACAGGGTAGGCGATTGGGTCTTTAGTGGTCCCTCTGAAAAGGTTTTTTTTTCTTTGTTTTTTTCTACATTTTTTTTTTATGTGCTCCCAAACCACCTTTTTTTGGGCAACGCTTCGTGCACAGTGTACAAGAAAATGCATTGCCAATGGCCTTCAAAGAAATGCCATTTGCATGGAAGCAGCGTATATTTTGGAAATGTATGCTCTCATAGTGGGTGGAAAACATCCCATCAGTGCACAAAAAAGCAGGCATGCCTCTGTTCATCAGACACCTTCCGAGCTGTGGCTGGGGATAAATTACACTGGCATGGTCCCATTCTCCTCTTGGGGGAATGGGTGAGAAAACAACCATGGCAGTGGAAAAAATCTGCATCACTGCATTCATCAACTTCTTCAAGTGACAGGGCAAACGTCCACACAACATATAACCTAAGTGTAG
This sequence comes from Ambystoma mexicanum, assembly GCF_040938575.1. Classification (NCBI taxonomy): domain Eukaryota; kingdom Metazoa; phylum Chordata; class Amphibia; order Caudata; family Ambystomatidae; genus Ambystoma; species Ambystoma mexicanum. Next base: position 1,302,459,578 of record NC_090923.1, on the reverse strand, counting down.
ACCTCCATAATGAAGCACGGGAACTTCAACAATAACGATAGAGGCCACATATCTACAAAGGCGAACCATCCCACCAAAACTGCACGCATTAAGAATGGCCCACAAAGTCTCCACTCTTTCCAACCCGAAATTAACAGTGACGCCTCTTTGCACGGCATGCCTGTGCAGATCTTGTACAAATGTATCACCCACGATCAGCACTGTGCGTCTCTCTCCATGTCCACCAACCTCATTACACAGAGAGTATTGGGAGGAAGTAGTACCGCCCCTTCCTGTGAACCACACCTTTGACACCTGATTCCATAATGCCCACAGTTCCATTCGCATTCCCTCCATGCTGACAATGGCAGGATGTGGCGCTTTCGCAGCTACAACAAGGGCTACACCCCAGTAAAGAAGGGCCAGCCCTTCTCCCCTCTTCACTGTTCTTCTTCCAGCATTCCCTCATTGAGGACTGTGAAATAATCACACATGCATGCAGCAATCACAGCCAAGAAGTCTGCATCCAACACTATCATTTCTGTACAGCACTCCATATTTACCGTTCAACACTCCAAGTACACGTCACGTGTGCTTCCAAAGCACCTTCCGTACAAAGGTGTGGAAAAAAACACGATTTCAGCAACCAAAATCGTCCAGAGCGGCACCCATCACGCCTTTGACCATGCACATAAGAGTCTACTGCTTGCCGATACCCATCACAACATAATGGAGCCATGCATGAGAACATGTGGCCATAAACCACAATCCACAAATGTAACCTAGCCAGCGGCACTTCTACCTAACCGTAGCACCATAACACAGCGATGCATGGAAGCACGTAACAGCATATTCCACAAACATACCACTGCCTCCTCCACCCTACTCACTTCCATTCACAAAGTATTATGTCACTGGCAACCAAACCGCACAATCTTCACAACATTGGGTCTACTCCCAGGGTGCTACACAAACCAGAATGTCCAAGCACACTGAAGATTGACTTCAACCCTACCCTTTTCTATACTGAAAGTGTTCCAACACTGCATCCAGTGGGCACACCGCAAGACTTTTCACTTCCCAATCTGCAGCCATACACCGAAAACCGTAGGATGTTCTAACAATGACCGTACCCATGGAACCAACAATGTATGCATGTCAGCGCACTTCTGGTGCTCTATAAAGATTAGAATGTGCTCCACAACCATTCTGTGAAGGGGACCACCCTCTGAGAGATGCAGTCAAAACTGCATTTCTGCGGTGGGTGTGGTGAAGGCCGTGGCTTTCGGCTGCATGGCCTACGGCCATGCACCCAATACTCTAGGCCTTGGCCACACCCACCGCAACATAATCCAGCCATGCATGTCACCAAGTACCACAATCCACACACATAGCCCAGCCACCGGCACTCCTACCCAAGCTCTGCACCATTATACAGCTATGCATAGAAAGATTCACCTTCTACCAGAATCTACAAACTTAACACAGCCTCCAGCACTCATACCCACTTTCATTCACATAGTACGTCTCCCAGCACTCTATTCAGTACACAAAAGCAATACGTCATACTGCAGTACAGTAGTCACCACTCTGCGCAATGAACACTACGCGATCCTATGCGATATGCAGTTTAGCCCGTATCCACTTCTATGTACACACTATTGAAGAATTGCACCCACTTCACACACTGCAGAATCCATGCACATAGAAGGTGCACTCCAACCCTACCCTCTTCAATACTGTCAGTATTACAACACTGGACTCCGTGGACTCACTGCCCAACTGTTCACTTCAGTAGCTGCGGCCATGGAGTAAACACTGTAGGATGTGCTAAGAAGCACCACACCCATGGAATCAGCTATCTATGCAATGCTGACAAACCACACACAGAAGGGAACAATGTGAAACCTAATTCCAACCACGGCACATAGTTGTCGCTGCATGGCCTACATCCATGCAACACACCGGAGTACACACTATCTTACAATGTGCATGCACTCCCCTTCTGCAATTGAGCTCCCACCAGTCACCACGGAAAGAGGTCTCCGCACCAGCTAACTTGCTGTAACAAAGCCTGCCTGCATGCAGCACACATGGTAGTCGGCTAGGCAGAGACCCACAAATTGGCGATGTACGCACGGACACAGCAGGCACATCAACGTCTTCGTCCACCTATAGACATATCTCAGATGATTCACTTCTCACTCCCCCACCCTTTCCATTCCTTCTTCACACCACCACATGGCATACATTATGTGTGTCAGTCCCTTTCGGCGCTGCACTGCCCTCCGATACACCATGGCAGCGTTTCCCAACAACTTTGACACACAGCACGCTTCCCTCCAGGCAACCACAGGCCGCTTCCAAAGTTCGCCGACAGCACAGCTTACTGCAAGGCAATTAGACTTCTGTCCACGAAGTGAACAGGGAAATGGGTCAGCGGAGCCAGATATAACAAAATTATTTTAGACGTACATTTTAGTTCTTTGCAACAAAGTTACTGGTCGGATTTCCAACAAACACATAAAAGCACGCTTTCTGACCCGAGCCCCCGCTCCTGCCGCAAATTTGGTGCAAATCCGTCCAGCCGATCGGCCTGTAGCCATGCGCAAAGTATTCGCCCATTCAGTCTATGGAAGAAAAAAATGTTGGGACCCCGCCTATAACTCCCCCCACCTCTGCACGAAACCTCACGAAACCTGCCAACAAAATTCAGAGCAGGCCATATACTTTTTTTGCAAAGTTTGGTGAGAATTCCTCCAGGGGGAGCGAACTTATAAGCCGCCGAAAAAGTGGTCTTCCTATGGGTTGTGTAATATGTATAGTGTATATTATTTCCATATTGTAATATGTGTTCCTTTGAACTGTAGCTAGTGTATTTATGTTCTAAATCTTGTCTATAGTTTTTATTTAAGCTTCCCATGTATTACTCTGTCTGTGCTTTCCCTGTTCATTGTTAAAATATATATATTTTTTGTAAGGCCCCCATGTCAGAGCTTTCTCCACTCACCACTATTTATCCTTATTTAAAGCATTTCTATTTAAAATACATTCTCCCCTTGTACTAAATACATGCTTAAAATCCATGTAGAGGTTGCTGTCCAGGTGTGTTATGGGTACCACATGATGCATTGAGAAAATCGAACGGTTGAGAGACAGGTTAAGATTCAAACAAAATTCTATTCTCCCAGAACCCAACAGTGGTGATAGGTTAACTAATTGTGGCTACATTTCCTAAAAGGATCATTTTATAAACAATTTAAATTGCATGCATGTGCTGCCGGATCCCCTGCATGCAATTTTGAAAGTTTATAAGACAGAGTGAAACACATATTTGGAGAGTAGTGGGGCCAGCCTATGGAGTTAGTGAAAACCCTGAGGATAAGGGCTGATGTAAATCAAACAAAGGGAAAAGAAGAAAACACACACTAAGAGTGGACGGACAAAGAAGAACTCATACCTGGAGATAGAGAAGAAAAACCTTGAGGAGAAGGTTTGGAGCCACGAGACGAGTATAAGAGAACCGAACCACCACATCACTGCAAGAGAGCAGTTCCGCGGCAGTTCGACCGGCCCTGCAGCTACAACGGCCCTGGGCTGGGTGACAAAACGGCTGGTAGCCTTTGGCCAGCTGAGACCTGAAGGGAAGACCTGGACCAGGGAGAAGGGAGGAGGAGGGACGAACCACTGTTTTGCGGCGGGGCCACAGTTCCGCAGCCGGTCAGCGGGTATGGTTACAACAAACCAGGCTGCGGGAACGCGACGCACGAACCGCTGTGCGGCGGCATGGCAGCCGTGTCGATAGCGGGCAATGAACAACAGAGACAAAACCAGCCCCTCATTCCCCATGAACAACAGAGACAAAACCAGCCCCTCTAACCTCACTACACATACCTGGGCTGTTGGGATTCAGCCAGGGAGGTAGAAACAGGAGGACTGGAGGAAGGACACCAGACGCCATGTTCTCAGGAAAAAGGGGACAGAGCCTGGGAGGGTTTTTATAAACTGGGGAAGGAAGTGGAACATGATTGGCCAGTTGAGATCTGCCTATATAACCGCCCAGATGTGTTGAGAAGGGGTGTTCACTCTCGCTCTCTTTGCAGAACCGACCAGACGTGGAGGCGGGAGCTACGGGGAGCACCTGGGCGTATGAAGACTAGGAGTAAAACACTTGCCAGAGATCCATATATCATGCTCTGCAAGGAATCAGAATAAACCACTGCTCAATAAAGAAGGAGAGACGGAAGGACTCTTCCTGGAAAAGAAGAATTTATTTTGTTATTTGGTTATACTTAATTTCAATCGTGTTAAGTCTGAATAAAGACCAGATTTACTTTCTTCAACACCGCCTGACTGTCTATTTGTCACAAATTTGGTGGCAGCAGTGGGATCCAGAAACACGACATGGAGACAATCATCAAGGCATTGGCCGATGGACAGCAGCAGCTCCAACAATTGGTGCAAGTTCAGGGTCGCCAAGCCCAATCAGATCGACAAGCACTACAACAGGCGCTGCAATTACAAGCTGCCAGCCAGGATGCCCTAAAAAAGTAACGGAAGCAGTGGTGGCCTATAGAGGAGCAACACCTGCCCCATCAAACATACTGCAAAAATACCAACCAGGGGATGACCCAGGATATTTTTTCACAAACTTTGAAAGGTTTGCTAGAAATTCCCAATGCCTGTGGATAAATGGGGACATTTTATAGCACCGTTATTAACTGGCTCTATGCAAGGGGCATTCCAGGCGGCAAACCCCAATGGGGACACAGCCTACGCTGACATCAAAAGAACCCTTTTAGAAAGGATGGGCGTCGATGAGGAGGCTTATCGTCAGAAACTCAGAGAAACCAGACTGCGTAATGGAGAGACTCCACGGCAGCTGTGCTACCGAGTCCATGATTTAACCGAAAAATGGTTAAAACCAGCCAGCTGCACTGTTCCGGAAATTCTAGAAAAAATGAAGCTCGAACAGTTTGTGGATGCCCTCCCCAGTACCACGCAAAGGTGGGTCCGCCAACACCATAGACCCTTCCTTAATGAAGCAATAGATATTGCTACAGCATTCCAAAAGGCAGGAGGTACCAGGATAAGTCCATTGGAGGTAAACAAAATAGTACCTACCAGAGCAACAAACACAGTTGATCCGAAACCAATACGAGTGGAACCCAAGGGAGCAACATGGACACCCACCAACAGACAGCCCCAATGTTTTGATTGCAGGGAATGGGGCCATATTGCCCGGTTTTGCCCAAGGAAGATTAAACCGGAACCAATGGAAATCGGATATACCCAGACTCGTGAATTCCGAAGAAGACGGGAGCCTTACCTGGTGGAGGTCTGTGTCGACGGGGTACCCCGACAAGGCTTGATCGACAGTGGAAGCGAACAAACAGCCATAAAACCAGAAGTAAGTGTATCTGGGAAAAGGGGGAACAAGAAATACCGGTTAAGTGTATACACAGGGACATCAAAATATACCCATCGGAACAAGTCACCCTAGAAGTAAACGGGGTTAGTACACCAATGAAGGTAGCCATCATGCCACATATACCAACTCCAGTACTAATAGGCACTGATCTACCTAACTTTGAAGACTGTGTCAGAGACATGGAGTGGTTAAAAAAAGCTCCTTTCTCCCATGCAGCTATTATAGGGAGTAATGGAAGGTTAGCCAGGAAATCTAGAAGAGAAGTGAGGGAAGAAAAAAGAAAATGGGTGGAAAAGTGCAGCGGGCTGGTAGACTGGATTCCGGAAGAAAAAAGGGTCTCCTTTTAGAAGCGAAACAATATCGGACCTGACCCTAATGAATGTCCGGGAACAAGCGATGGAAGACCTTGATAGCCAAGCTACCTATCCTAAATTCAAAATCATGAGGGGACTGTTTTAAGGGTTACCAAGAATCAGAATGACCAGGAAGTAGAACAGCTAATAGTACCCACAAGCTTCAGACAGTCCATTGTGGAGTTTGCCCATGATAATCAGACCGGAGGACATATGGCTCGGGGAAAAAAACCCTAGAGAAAGTCCTAAAAAGGTTTTATTGGCCAGGGGTCTATCGCAAAGTTGCCAAATATTGTGAGAAATGCTCAACATGCCAGAAAGCCAACCCAACTAAAGCACAACATGCTCCTTTAATACCCATGCCCCTGATAAAAGAGCCATTCTTCAGGATTGGTATGGATGTGGTGGGACCATTGGAGCCCAGTAGTCACGGGTACCAATACCTGTTGGTAGTAGTTGACTATGCTACGAGGTATCCAGAGGCCTTTCCCATGCGGGGAATCAGTACGCTGCAAGTTTGTAACTAGTTGGTACCGTTCTTTGCCCGGGTGGGTATTCCATCAGAAATTGTAACAGATCAGGGCAGGAATTTTGTGTCTGGAATAATGCAGAATGTCTGTCAACAGTTGCAAATCAAACAACTACGCACGTCCATCTATCATCCCCAGACCGACAGCTTGGTAGAGCGTTATAAGAAAACTATCAAACTAATGCTCAAGAACGTAACGGCACCTACAGGAAAGAACTGGGACAGAGCAGTACCTTGGGTCCTCATGGTATTACGGGATACCCCGCAGTCGTCAAGGGGTTTCTCACCCTTCGAGTTGCTATTTGGTCACCAACCAAGAACAGTGCTGGACATAGCTAAGAATGAGTGGGAGGAACAAGAGGAAACAACTACTCTAACAGATTATGTGTTAGAATTGAGAGATAAACTGACCAAATTAAGGGAATTGGCCAGGGATAATCTCGGAAGATCACAATTGGCCCAAGAAAAATACTACAATAAGAGCACCAGAGTCCGCCACTTTAAGATCGGAGATCAAGTACTAGTATTGTTACCCACAAACCATAACAAGATGTTGGCGCAATGGAGGGGGCCATATAAAATAACAGGGGTCTTAGGCCCAGTAAATTACATGGTGGAACAACCCGATCGGAAAGTGAAACACCAGAATTACCACGTGAACCTCCTAAAAGAATGGAAGACATCGGACCGAGAGACAACAAAAATCCAGGTGGCTATTCGAGGGAACTCGGAATCCGCCGTTGCTTCCATTCAGTGGGTAACACAACTCACCTCAAAAGAGAAAAAGGAACTGGAGGAACAACTCAACCCTCTAAGAAACATGTTTTCCTACTTCCCAGGGAATACCCACCTAACAGAACATAATATAGAAACAGAAGCAGGACAAACAGTAAGAATCCGGCCTTATCGCCTTCCGGAATCCAAAACGATGGCAGTACAGACAGAAGTAGAGGAAATGCTGAAGTTAGGGGTAATTGAACCATCCTGTAGCCATTGGTCCTCTCCTATTGTTCTGGTTCCTAAACCAGACGGCAGCATCCGCTTTTGCATGGATTATAGGCAATTAAATTCCATCTCAACATACCAAGCCTATCCCATGCCCCGGATCGATGAACTTATTGAACAGTTGGGTTCAGCCAGATTTATCAGTACCATCAACCCGACCAAAGGGTACTGGCAGATTCCTCTACGAGCAGAAGATAAAATAAAAACTGCTTTTTCCACCCCTTCAGGACTGTATGAATTTACAGTTCTGCCCTTTGGGTTGCATGGGGCGCCGGCAACCTTTCAGTCGCTAATGAACCAGGTTCTAGCACCCCACCATCAATACAGTTCCGCCTACCTGGATGACAATGTGGTGTATAGCAAAACCTGGAAAGAACATCTGGAACATCTCACCGCAGTAGTGACTTCTCTACAATCAGCAGGACTTCATATAAATCCAAAGAAAACAGTATTGGCGGCCAGTCAAACCAAATACTTAGGCCATCTGGTTGGGAATGGGGTTATTAGACCCCAACTGGACAAAGTAGAAGCTATTGAAAAATTACCGATGCCCAGTAACAAGAAAGTCAGAGCGTTCCTGGGCTTCATAGGATACTACCGTTGGTTCATCCCTCACTTTTCCTCCATCGCCAGTCCTTTGACAGAAGCACTCAAATCCTTATAAACTGGAAACTTGTTAAAAGATGGCAATGCCTATAAAGCCTTTCAGGAACTCAAGAACATCATATCAGCGCAACCAGTTCTAAGGTGTCCAGACTTCCAAAAACTTTTTTTGTGCAAACGGATGCATCTGAGCTAGGCTTAGGAGCCGTAATCTCACAAGGTAGTGAAACTGAGTTATATCCGGTGACATTTATCAGCCGTAAATTGTTGCCTCATGAGGTTGGATATTCTACCATTGAAAAAGAGTGTCTGGCGATCAAATGGGCGATAGAGACCCTCAGGTACTATTTGGTTGGACGCAAGTTTACCGTCTTCACGGATCATGCCCCTCTTCAGTGGTTAGCTACCCACAAGGACTCCAACCAACGTGTACTGAGGTGGGTCCTCACATTACAGGAGTTTTGTTTTGAAACCATTCACAGCTGAATGCTTCGGGGGTGTATGTGATGACTTGGAACGTGTCCAGGAACGACAAACACCCAGTGAAAAAGAACAAACCGAAGCAACCATATTTGGAGAGTGGTGGGGTCAGCCTATGGAGAGAGTGAAAACCCTGAGGATAAGGGCTGATGTAAATCAAACAAAGGGGAAAGAAGAAAACACACACCAACAGTGGACGGACAAAGAAGAACTCATACTTGGAGATAGAGAGGAAAAACCTTGAGGAGAAGGTTTGGAGCCACGAGACGAATATAAGCGAACTGAACCACCGCATCACTGTAAGACAGCAGTTCCGCGGCAGTTCGACCGGACCTGCAGCTACAACCGCCCTGGGCTGGGTGACAAAACGGCTGGTAGCCTTCGGCCAGCCGAGACCCGAAGGGAAGACCTGGACCAGCGAGAAGGGAGGAGGAGGGACGAACCACTGTTTTGCGACGGGGCCACAGTTCCTCAGCCGGTCAGCAGGTATGGTTACAACAAACCCGGCCGCGGGAACGTGACGATGAACCGCTGTGCGGCGGCACGGCACCCATGTCGATAGAGGGCAACGAACAACAGAGACAAAACCAGCCCCTCATTGCCCATGAACGACAGAGACAAAACCAGCCCCTCTCACCCCACTACACTTACCTGGGCTGTTGGGATTCAGCCAGGGAGGTAGAAACAGGAGGACCGGAGGAAGGGCACCAGACGCCATGTTCTCAGGAAAAAGGGGGCAGAGCCTGGGAGGATTTTTATAAACTGGGGAAGGAAGTGGAACATGATTGGCCAGTTGAGATCTGCCTATATAAACGCCCAGATGTGTTGAGAAGGGGTGTTCAGTCTCACTGCAGAACCGACCAGACGTGAAGGCAGGAGCTACGGGGAGCACGTGGGCGTATGAAGACTAGGAGGAAAAGACTTGCCAGAGGTCCATACATCGTGCCCTGCAAGGAATCAGAAGAAACCACTGCTCATTAAAGAAGAAGAGACGGAAGGACTCTTCCTGGAAAAGAAGAATTTATTTTGTTATTTGGTTATACTTCATTTCAATCGTGTTAATTCTGAATAAAGACCAGCTTTACTTTCTTCAACACCTCCTGACTGTCTCATTGTCATTGTCACACAGGTGTTAAACCAAGGCAGATTACATAGCAATCCATTAGTTTTATGCCTGCATGAAGATGGAGTTAGGCCAAAATGACCGAGGTTAAAAGGTACGAGCACCAAAAGTTTGACCCACATTTGTTTGCATAGATATATGTGGGGGAGGTAAAGGTAATTTAAAATTTATAGGCGTAAGTTGGGGGCTGTTGGGGGCTCCCCCCACATATATGCGAACAAATGGGGAAAAAAGAAAAAAAAATCAGACTTTTGGTGGTCGGACTTTTAAACTCAGTCATTCCACGCAGATCCTGAAGATGTCATGCGGGTGTGAAACAAAATGCAATGATAAGATAGAGCAGGAAGTAACAGCAGTTATCTATGCTCCGTACCTTTCCTTCAATTTGTCACTTCTGAAAAATAAGACAGAGTGTTAACTCAAGGTGTAAAAGCATTACGTCTTGCTCTTACGCCTCAATTTACCACTGTGCACGATTTAAGATTAGGTTTATTAAGGCTAATGGTGTTTGTATTTATTTGGAGAACATGGATGTTCATCAGAAATGACTTAAAATAACACATTTACAGATGCCAAAGACATTCTCTGGAAGGGTGCCTATACAATAGCACAAAGATGAGCTCAAGTACTGGGCCAGGTTGTGAGGGTGTGAACATACTGGGACATACACAGTAGACAAAACAAAAATTATAATATAACAAACATGTGATTTACAAAGGTAACATTAACCTAGGGGGACAAGTACTTTAAATTAAAGGAGTTTTATACAACTATTCCAAATTACACTATTGCCAATGGAGGGATTCATGGGGTCAGGTAAGGAGGGTGGGGGATGTGGCTGTGGGTACTCCTGCTCTGGTAAGTAAGTGAAATTTAAGCAGAGCTTTGAAGAGATGCATAGTCAGTCTGATGTGATGGGCAGTGGGTTACAATGGAGTAGTGTGAGTAGGAAGAAACCTCTAAGGGTTTGTCTTTATTGACCTTGGTGGTGTGATGAATCCAATCGAGTCATAACTAATCTCCTGCCGGTAACCTCCTCCCTTGTGCCCAGGGGACAGCAGTCGCTACCTGATCCTGTGAGTGGCTAGATGAGGGAGGATCACATGGGAGGGGACAGCCTCCGATGAGATGTCATCGCTTCATTGGATGAGACACGGTATCCCCCATTTGACCGTGAAGATGACCCCTTTATACCCATTACCCTCATGGGCTACAGCCATACATCTACACCCCCTTTTTGGGAAAATGGAGAAACCCTGTCCCAAGATTCTATAGACCAAATTTCCATCTTTGGTCTAAAATATGGAAGCCCCAAGACCCCCTTTTCCAGTTCTAATTATTCACCATATAGAACCGATTTAGCATTTAGAACTGTTAAGTGATTTTCCAAGTAATCTAGATCACCCGACAACAATGGACTCTTTTTTCCCACAATCACCCAAATAATTGGACGAGGAAGAGGTAAGAGCAATACAGAATGAAAGGAACCACAATCTAAATGAGCATTCTAATTGTTTTCAAGATGCGCTTGTAAGTGCAAGATTTAAACACCGGAAGCCAGGTCATAGCAGCTGCTGCTGTTGGGAAGAAGACCTCTCATTCATCCGTGAAGCTTGTGGAGCCTGGAAGCATAATCCGGTGTGGCAGAGTAAGAGAAATGCTGCAAAGTCAGGTGGTGCCGCAGAGATATCTTATTCTCCATAGGACCCTGGAAATACACTATGTTGGAAAGTAATATCCGACCAAGCAACTCTCCACTAGGTTATTCATAAAGGAATTTCTAACCTTGAATTTTTTCAACAAATGACCTGTGTGTCCACTTCAATTGGTTCACCAGTATGCAAGGAAATAGAAAAGAAACCTTTGTTTAAGATTGACCTGTATATTGATAATACAGTACTCTTTGTTCACTTTGCTGTTAATACTATACTTTTGTTTTTTGTTATGAATTTTTATTGATGGTATTATATGTTGTCTTAACTTTTCATCTATGTATGTTGTACTTTTTTTTCCTGACATTTGTTCTCAACTTTTATGTATTGAATACTTATCTATATAATTAGCAAATAAAACCGATGTTTGCTACTCTTTGGTTTGTTTTAGCTCGGTGAGAAGGCAATATACCTTTGACCTTTAGGTTTGGATCCATCACTTAATAGACCAACCTATACATCAATTTGTGGGCAGGACCACCCTCCTGTACCAGTGAAGTACTTTAGCCTTGAGCTTGTTCACTAGAAAGGGTACCCCCCTCTTTTTTACATATGGTGCCGCAGACACGCCAGGAGCCAGTGAAAAACTCCTTGGCATGCAGCAACCAAAGAAATCAGCGTTCTACCTACTGGGACCTGGATCAAGACAGGCATGCTGAGGGCGAGGCTGCGGGAGGCACCGGAGTAAAATGAGAGCAATCCAGAGAGGAAGGCAGGCAGTACACATTTACCGCTTTAGCGCAAACTGGGCCGAGAATGCCAACAAGAGCCAGTGAGACAACTCACGCAAAAAGTGGGGAAACCCAGGGGCGTTTTGGTGACCGCACCAAATATGAACCGTAATCATTATTTCCACAGGTGAGAAAGTAAAGAGTCTGATCGAGAAGCAAGAAAGTATATTGCAAATAAGACCCCTAACAAGATATGACTGTATGGAATACAAATATGTGGGGAACCCAGATTGAATGATGTATCAAGGAGATTTACTTTACCCAAAAGGGCATGCACAACTGTGTATGTAACAGAGGAAACTCTTATACGTATAAGAAGCCCTGGCAGAAGAGTGAACCAGGCAGTGACCATTGTGTGTGAATACAAAGAGCCCTTACAGGAGAGTATACCAAGCAATGATAGGTGTGAGTACAAGCAGTCTTGGCAGGAGAGTATACCACCCAAACACAAGTGAATGGGAAATTCTGGCAGTGCGAGTATACAGGCAGTTGCAAGTCTACAAGAAGTCCAAAGAAGAAATATCTAACTGTGTGTACCTAACAAAAGGAACTTTTTGAAAGAAGTGGAACTACAAAGCTAAGCAGCTTTGAAAAGAACAATACTGTTGTGGACCAAGAAAGACACAAATAACTGTTAGAAAAAGAATCATTTGTAATGGGGAGAATTCCAGGGGAAGGGAGTCAAGCTGTGCACCAGCTGCGGTTTGCAGAATGTCTTCATGAATGACAAGCATTCCCAGTGCCTGTATTGTCTACACCCGACGCATAAAGAAGAAGATTGTGAGATCTGCCGTGGCTTCACCAAGCGCATGATGAAGGATCGACATGTCCTGTTGGCGGCGTTGCTCAAGGCCAGGGCCTCTACCCCGTGTGATTCACAGGGGCATGCCTCTTCTGGATCCAGCCAACCTGAGCGGGCTTCTAAGTCCTTTGAGGGCGCTCCATCTGTGGGGGCCCAAAACAAGGCCAAGCACCGTGAGTCCACTTGTGTTGGGGTGCTGCACAAGCGGGACCCGCAACGGTCAGGGCGCGTTCGTCGTCTCCGTCTGCCTCAATCTCCAGCCACCACTCTGGCTCCTTTCGTCGAAGAGGAAGTCAGCTACCCCTGGGAAGCTGCAGGCGACTCCGGAGAAAGCCAAGCAGGACAAGGTGTCTGTCCTGCCTGTGAAGGCCCAGGTGATCCAGGCCAAATAGTCCTAATCGATCGAGTTGGTGGTAACCTCCCTTTCGAAGGCAAAAGGAGCTGACCCAGTCCAGGGTGCCCCGGTGGCGGCCACAGTGGCTCTTTTTCCCAGGAGGGAGGCTTCATCCAAGCCGGTAGAAAAGACTCGGGAGAAGAGGATGCCAGGACCTTATCCTGAGATCGACCCCTCAGGACCGAAGAAGTTGGGGTAGGGGGCGGAGAAGAACTCCAAGGCACAGACATTTCGTCTGACAAGGAGGAGATGCTTTCTGTCCACAACATCCAGGGTGGTGGCGATGACGACGATGGGAACGCCAGGGAGGTGCCTGCCCTAGGCGGCGACGACGACACCGTCAACACCATCGACGGGGATGACGACATGGGTGCTGGGCCCAGCAACCCTGTCCCCCAGGTACCGCCTAGAGACCTGTCACAGGATATTCTCTCGACCCACCACACGCTGGTGTCGGAGAATCAGAAGAGGATGCCAATGGCACCACCACCTGCACCACTGCCGAAGAAGAGGAGGAGGCATCCTACACCTCCCTTCCAACCGTCGCTGCCCCCCCCCAGGCGGATGGGAATGGACACGGCGACAACAGACACGGACAACGCCGCAGGGAAGGGAGACCCTGCATCACCAGCGCTGAGAGCTTCTCCACCGCACAAATTGGGATCCTTTCATTCCATGATCGCCCACGCATCTGTGCTTTTCCAGCTCACCACGGAGGAGAAAAAAGAGGGCTTCCTGTACCAGTGCCAGGAGGCAAAGAGGAAGACCATCCTGTCGGTCCCCCTCCTGGACGACGTCTGGGATGAAGGGCTGACTGACCAGAAACCCCGCCTCAGGCCCAGCGAAGAGAGACCGGCTTGAAAAGAAGTACCCGGGTGCCAGGGTCTGCACCCAAGTGTCTCCGGTCTCAGCCTTCGCCGGACCAGATGGTCTGGTTGGCCGCCAGGGAGAAGTCGTCGAACTTGTCTTTCGTCTGAACCTCCGGAAAACCAGGGGAAGAAATTGGATTCAATGGGTAGAAGGGTCATCTACTCGGCGGCAATGACGGTCAAAGCAGCCAATGCCGTAGCGATCGTGGCCAGATACGACAGGGAGCTTTGGTACAAGATGGCTCCACTCCTGGATTTCCTCCCCAATGACAAACGGGTCAAGGCTTTGGAGATCCTCCCGGAAGACTAGGTGGCATCGGACTATGCCATCACGGTGGCCCTGGACATTGCGGACATGAATTTCCGCCAGATGGGAAACAGGGTTTGCTTTTGCCGCCATGGCTGGCTCATGGCCACCAACTTTACACAGGAGGTCCAGACGAGTGTCCTGGACATGCCATTCGACGGAGACAACCCTGTTTGGGAAGGCCGTCGATGAATCCCTCCAGGCCATCAAGACCAACACGGAGACGGCCCATGCCTTGGGCACCCTGCAACAACACCGGCCATCCTTTCGTTCCTCAGGAGGCAAGTCTAACAGGTCTTCGAAGGGTTTCGGCCGGAAGCCCATCCTCTTACTGCCAACCCTCCCGTTCCTTGACCGAGGAAGCCAACAGGGGTTGCTCTAAGGCCTTTGGTGGTGGCCGCCGTCTTCGTCAAGGTTCCCAGGGTGGCATGACGACTGCCAAGCAGGACTGAACCGGCCAAGACGTCAGGCCCCCACCCCTGCACCCCGGTGGGAGGCCGACTGGCAAACTTAAGACCATCTCCACCGATCGATGAGTGCTGGACGCTCTCGCCCACGGACACACTTTAGATTTTCAACAGAAGTGTCAGCGAATACCACTGGTGGCCCGACAGGAACAACACATCCCTCAGCTGCTGTTGGAAGTTCAGGCAATGTTGAGAAAAGGGGTGATAAAGCTGGTTCCAAAGCGACTCCGGGGTTCCAGAGTTTACTCAAGGTACTTTCTCGTAAGAAAGAAGGCCAGGGGCTGGAGGCCCATTGTCGACCTATGACTACTCAACAAATACATAAAGTCCCAAGTTCAGGATGGTCATGCTGCATCAAGTGCTCGACCAGCTGGAGGAGGGAGTCTTTCTGTCGTCGTTGGATCTAGAGGATGTGTACTTCCACGTCCCCATACACAAAGGGCATTGCAAGTTCCTGCGCTGCGTCATTCAAGGGAAGCATTACCAGTTCAAGGCTCTCCCCTTCAGACTCAAGTCAGCGTCCAGAGTCTTCACCAAGTGCCTGGCTCCAGTAGCGGCCCATCTACAACTGCAAGGGATTCATGTGTATCATTACCTGGATGACTGGCTCATCCGGGCCAAGTCAAGGGACATCATCGTCGATCACATGGTGAAGACCATCCAGCTGCTGACGGACCTGGGGTTCTCGGTGAATTATGCAAAGTCTTGCTTGACTCTATCGCAGGACGTGCTGTTCCTGGGATCCAGTCTCGACACAGTGTCCTGTCTGGCGTCACCGCCGGAGGGGAGGATAGCGGCCATTTTGGGCAAGGCGCAACAGCTGTTAGCACTGAAGGTCGCCACAGTGAGGACCATCAGGTCGCTGCTCGGCATGATGTCGTCATGCAAATACCTGATTCGGCTCTGCAGATTGCATATGCGTCCACTACAGGAATTTCACAACCCCCCGTTGGGTCCAGGTGTCCGGGGGATCGCGCTCGACATGGAGTTCCGTCAAGCAACAAGGTGGTGGGGCGTGCGCTTCAACATCACCGGAGGCACGGACTTGCAGTGCCCCCGTACCAGGAGACGGTCACAAAGGACGCTTCCCTGGAAGGATGGGGAGCCCACACCGGACGTCGTCACACCAGAAGTCTATGGCTGCCGGAAGAAAACACGATACACATCAATGTCCTCGAACTACGAGCAGTGATTTGGTCCCTCGGGTCATTTCTGCCGTCCATCAAAGACAAAGTGATCGGGGTCTTCACGGACAATACCACCAGAATGTTTTACATCCAGAAGCAGAGGGGCACCAGATCCCCAGCGCTCTCCAAAGAGGCGCAGGACTTGTGGCACCGGGCTATCGCCCAGGGGATGTTCCTCGTGCCATTTCACTTGGCAGGAGTAAAGAACACAGTCGCCAATTCTCCCAGCAGGGAGCTGCGCTCTTACCACGAGTGGGATCTTCGGCAGGATCAAGTGCACAACCTTTTCCTGAAATGGGGCAGTCCCCAGATCGCCCTGTTTGCGACGGCGACGGACACCAACTGCCGGAGGTTCACCAGAAGGTTCCCCCAGCCAGGGAGCATGGGGGGCACATTCTCATTACCTTGGGAAGACCTGTTTCTGTATGCGTTCCCTCCATTGCCGCTACTACTTCAACTCAGATGGTACCGGTGCAGGATGATCCTTGTCGCACCCGCGTGGCCGAGGCAGATCTGGTACCCAGACCTTCTCAGCATGTCAGCGTCCCCTCCAGTCAAGCTGCCAGTGGTCGCGGATCTTCTCGCCAGGGAAGGAAGCGCAATTCTGCACCACAACCTAGAATATCTGAACCTGAAGGCCTGGCTCCTGCAGCATTAGAGTTCAGTGGCTACGACCTTCCACCGGACTGCAGGGAGGTACTCGTCAAGGCCAGGGCGTCATCGACTTTGAAGTGCTATGGACAAAAATGGTAGCGTTTTACGACTTGGTGCCGGTCGCAGAAGATCAACCCTCTGAGGGTCACAGCCCCTCAAGTACTTCCGTATTTACTGTCATTGGCTAAATCGGGGCTGGCGCACACCTCCATCAAGATATCTGGCGGCTATCTCCCTCTACACCAGGTCCCGGGGACGGTCTTCACTGTGGTCAGACCATTTAGTCAAAGAGTTCATCAAGGGACTGTTCCGCTTGTTCCCACTGGTGAAGACTCTGGCCCCGGCGTGGGAACTCAACGTGGAGCTGACTAGGCTCATGGGGCCCCCATTTGAACCTGTGCATTCAGCCCAGCTCACGTTTGTTGTGAAAGAGCGCTTTCGTCGTGGCGATCACCTCTGCAAGACGAGTAGGTGAGATCCAGGCCCCCGTCCTGCAAGCTGCCTTACTTGACTTTGCACGGGATGAGGGTGGTGCTGCAGACGCACCACTCCTTCATACCCAAGGTTTCATCGGAGTTTCATCTCAACGAGCCTTTGGTGTTACCTGTGTTTTTTCCGACGCCTTTGTCGCCAGCTGAAAGGACTTTGCACGAGTGCTGAAGTTTTATGTGGCCCACACAAAAGGTTTCCAGAAAACTTCTCTGGTCCTGTGAACCATGGGAAGGCCCTGTCCAAGGCTTCCATTTCCAGGTGGCTCTGCTAAGCAGTGCTGCACAACCTGTTTGCTTGAAGGTGAGCCTGGTGAGGAGGTAAGAGATTACTTCTGTTGTGCCTTGCCACCTCCCATGGTTGTGTCATTATGTACTGTTTTGTATTCTTTATTCATGAGCATCTGAATCCATGCCATACCCCATGCTGGAGAAGGAACAAGTTACTTACCTGTAACTGTTGTTCTCTAGCATGGGTCTGGCATGGATTCACATGCAAACCCTCCCGCCTGCCCCTCTGCAGCTCTTCTCTTGGTTCTACTGCTACTTTTCGTGCTACCAAATCTGAAAATGGCTGCCAGAGGTGGGGCTTAGATAGAGGCCAGTCATTGGCTGAGGTCAGTATGACCCAGAGCTCAGTGATTGGTTTATAGGAGAAAGACAAATTAGAAATGAAACTGAAACTGTTTTTTCTTTTACCGAGGATTTCCAGCCTGACGACGGGGAATATTCATGAGCATGTGAATCTATGCCGACCCATGCTGGAGAACAACAGGTACAGGTAAGTAACTTGTTCCTTATTCTGTCTATACAAACTCTTTTGCAATCGCCTAAGTTAAAGACATTTCCCTTTTCACCTTATAGTTTAGTTTATTGTGTGAGGGTCAGAATAGAGCTTTTGGACACAAGGATGGTTTTGATTCTGACATCCTGACACAGACAGATCCTTAGTTTTTGGTTTTAGGTAGGGAAATTCCTCTTGGAGCAGGGTAAGAGAGGCCTTTCACAACCTCTTTTGTTTTCAATGAAAGTCTTTAATCAAAAACATGACTGACTTGTGTCAAAGTTTCATTCCTGACTCCTCACAGTGGTCTCGATGCTTCACTCTGCTTTCTTAAGGTCTGTATGGTTGGGTCCTGACAGTCTCTGGCCACAGATCCAAAAGGCTCTCCACTTCCTAAGCCATGAGAAGTTGGAAAGTCCCCAGCTTGGGGTACACTGACTGTGCCTCTCAATCCCTAGCACCACCTCTGCTTCCTGACCTTCTTGTTTTGCCACTGTAGGGTCTGATCCCTGATTAAAGCAGCATACTAGCTGCCAAAAACCTGGAATGCATCCAGAAGGGAAGTGACATGGAAAATAAGGATTTAGCCAGTAGGAAATAAACCCAAAATCAGGCACCCAAGTGGCAGGAAAGAGAGCGAAGGGAGTGAATCGTGACAACCACTCTCTGCCGCCTGCCTTTGTCTGACGTGGTCTTGGCCTCTCTCCACAGCTGTGTTCCTAGTCACCTTCATCTTTCCTCTGGGACTTCTCTGTCACCAGCCTATGAAGTCACCTTCCTCCCTGCTTCTTTCTCCTCTGTCCCTCCAACAGCACCATTCTCTCCCTGCTTGTGATGTTCCATTCTTTCCCCTCTCTTCACCCTCTGTCTTCCTTCTCCACCAACCTCCCCTGTTACCTCTAAATCAGCAACTGTTGTATCCTGTTAATGCGTGCATCTGTAATGTATGTCAAGGATGCATGAAGCAGAGTGGAATGTTATGAGTGTTGCTGGGGTGAGTATTGGCCGAGTGTTCTGAGGGAGTTCATTTTCGCCCTTATTTTTCCTCTTTAATAACCCCTCCAACCACAATAGCCTCACCCATGCAAGCTCTTCTTCCACCTTGGACTTTCCGTTCTTGCACACCTTCCTCACCCTGTTCTCTCTCTTCTCTTTCAACCACTGTACACTACTCTCTTCCGCAGCCTTCACCCAGCCTCAAACTTGCCTCACCCAAACTGATGAAACAGATCATCTTTTATATGGCGGATAACTGGAGTATTGGGATTATAAACTCTCTGATTGTCTGACCAGAGTCTTCCTGGTTTTCTGTGGCCCCGATTAGCCACACCCAGTCCCTTTGGTCTCCTACTTTCATTTTGAGCGAACCCTCCCCATGCTTAACTAAAATTGAGGAAAGTTTCCTAAAGTTTTGTTGGTGGGTTTTCTACCATTGCAGGGTCATGCAAAAGGGTTGGTGGGGTGACCTGCTTGGCATAGGCCCTGGGAGCTTTCATTTCTGTAGTTAAAGGGGTTAAAGCAGGAGAATTCTTAGTCCATTGACCCTCTTTGTTTTCCGGGGGGGGTGTTTTGCAGGCAGACCTGCATATCTTTCTCGAGCATGGTGAGGGCAGAGGATTGTGCTTTTATGGTTAGAGTAGTAGGGATACCCTTGTCAGACCTTATGTGTCAGAAGAGGTACTTTACAGGATGTCCTCGGCGCTCCACATATCTTTCCCTTTCTGCAATCAGGTTTAGGAAATTCATGCTCCATTTTGAATTTCGAATATGAAGGTGTATTGCATTGTGAGCGATTTAATGTCTAACATTTCCATTCTTCAATTGTCTTGGGGAAGCAGTGGATTTCATGTTTTGGATTCTTTCTTGGATGGGTTCTGCTTCTTGACTTTCTAGCCGTATGTCGCTTGCCCCTTGCACACCAAAGCCCGTTAGAGGGTTTTCATGGCAATCAGTGCGATGGTTGTCTATAATACCTAGGAGGGCTTCTGAGGGAGCCCCTTTACCATGGGACCATGGGGAGAGTGTGGGGACCGAGGAACATTTCCCTGCATTCCCTCTCCAGTGGTCGTAATGTATAACTGGTGTCTCTCTCCCCCCACACATCCCTGCCCTACAGATCTCCTTAACTGGTTCAAGCCAATTCAAGCCAATTCTCCTACATACATGGCATCAGTAGGCACTGTTCATACTGCAACCGTCTCCTCTAAGGTGAGTGTTGCCAGTGCCAGAATCTCATCATCTGATATGGTTCGACCACCAGTCACCCTGCTGCTGCGTCTATGTTGTGCCACTTTTTGATTTGCTTTATGTTGGAGAAAGTTCCACCAGTTGTGGACATGCCCATTTCTGATCTATTCACCTTTATAGTAATGTCTGATTACTGTCTGTCCTTATACCTCTGGGATACTTCGGAGCATCCATAGCAGGTGCTGTAATGCTAACTTGTAGCAGCCAGGGCCCCCAGGTGGTCTTGGTGAACTTCTATGTCCGTCGTTGCTATCCCTTTTCTGCTGACTGCTGCCTGCACTGTCTTCCAGTTCATGTGCTTTCGGGCTGTTGGCTGGGCCAGGGGGTGATGGTGAAGGGGAGAACACACAGTTGTGGACATGTTTTCTGCAAGAGGACCAGTGAGGCCTGGGTTGGCAGAAATGGGCATTGTCTGCGACTCTGTTACTCTGAGCCTCCTGCTCTGCGCTTCTCTTCTCCTTGGTGTGGCTCTCATTGGGCAACATTGTCGTAGGACGCTTGGTCTTTCTACTCTATCCATACATGCCCACCAATTGCATGTCCGCGTGTGCAGGAGCTCTTTTACTGCAGTCACAAATCTTGTCACTTTTTTTACGTTTTTACTCTGGCACGCAAATGATGTACTACAGTATTTTACCAGCACATGCCACTACACATTGGTTTGTCCTGGTTAACAGAGTTGACATCCAATGTATTCTGGCTGCGTAACAGATTAACAATTTCACCACTCTCTTGTCACCCATGGAGCAGCAATGGAACATAACAGAGCTAGCGTTATCAAATGAAGAGCAAGGAACTGTTGTATTTTACATCTTTAGAGCAAGTGAACAGCCATCATGTTTAGCTACAAACCAGGGTTGTGGCTTGGCCTATGTATTTAGTGAGGAATATTGTTACCTGGACCCTGAGCTTGTGAACACATAGATCTTTGTTAATGTGCCAGCTCAACAATGCTCATTGAAATTTATTCCAGTGTGAACAAACTGGATTGGAATTTGCTGTTTGGAGTGCGACTTTTAAAATTGTTTCTCTTTATTGCGGTCATGAAAAAGACAACCCCCCTGAAATATTCCATACTCTAATTCTCAACTTTCAGCGAAACCCACCCAAAACACCCCCTATCTCTTGAGATCTCAATGGTAAACCCCTGCCACATCTCGTACTATGCTTTTGGGCGAGACGGCGGTGTACCCCCATCGAAAATCCCCATACCTTCCGGAGTCTAGTTCTTAAACTTCCCCATGTACTAAATCAGTCTATAGCTCACAGGTTTTTGGTCCACATCTCCCCGACAACCACCTGGAGGGTTTCCCTTCTCCTACTACTTTTGACTGCGATACTGAGCCATTAAGAACGCATGTTCAGCTTTCCTGTTCCCCTCAAGTTCCTACCATAATGCTGCAGAGTTGGGGTAGAGTTGCTTCAGTCTACACAGGAGACGTGCCACAGTATCTTTTCTCTGTTCATTGAGTGAGCAGGAGCTTTTCTATCAAAACGTCCCCCAGACCACGGAGCGAAGTTGGGGCAGAGTTTCTACAGTCTACACAGGAGACGTGCTGCAGTATCTTTTCTCTGTTCATTGAGTGAGCAGGAGCTTTTCTATCAAAATGTCCCCCAGACCAAGGAGCGGAGTTGGGACAGAGTTGCTACAGTCTACACAGGAGACGTGCTGCAGTATCTTTTCTCTGTTCATTGAGTAAGGAGGAGCTTTTCTATCAAAACATCCCCCAGATCGTGGCGCCGAGTTGGGGCAGAGTTGCTGCAGTCTACACAGTCAATGCGATCTGTGGTGGTGATGGTGTCCCGACTACAGGAGTTTATTCTTGGTACCCTTTTGGGTAACAGACTGTCGGGTTGGGCTTGTCTTTGTCTGCTATTACTCTACAGCTCCCCCTTAACTGCAGATGATATTGCAGCCTGCGTTTATAGAGGCGTAGCACAGAGTGGTTTTGGTTGCTTTGTGTCTTCCGCAATTACGATAAGGCTTACTTACTTTGATACAGGATACACGAGTGTGACATTGCGTGTTTTCGGTTTTAATCAACGCCATAGCCTGTTCATGCTGTTCTGGACAGACATTGCCTGGGTCTCTACTCTACATTCTGCAGGAGTGTTACGTTGCAAATCTCTGTCCCAATTGCAACGCCATAGCCTGCTCACTTCATGGACATAACTAGATTTTCTCTCTGATTGGAACTAGTATTCTTGGACCTTGCGGGGGGAGTGTGACGCTGCGTACCGCTCTTTAAAGCAGCGCCATAGCCTGCAATTTCTTAGTGACTTCTTTCTTGTACATTAACTATTTCCGGAATAGGAATAGGAATAGGATTTGGTGCGGGAGTGTAGCAGGGAACGCTATAGCATGCCTGTTTCTTATCCCGTGCTGTCCGTGTTTTTTTATTTTTTTTAACCTTTTTTACCCCCAAGATTCTTCTCCACCTGATTGCCTGGAGTTGCCAGGTACTACTACACTCACCAAAATGGGGATTGGGGCAAAAAGAAAAATGAATCCAGGGGCGACCTGTAATTCACTTGTCGCTACGGTTGCAACTGGGATCCTCCTAGACATCGCCCTAGCAAAACCGATGAGGAGGGCAACCTTGAATCGAACGATCAGTTTGGTGGGGGTAATTGTGAAGCCTATGCACGTAGTGGCAATCGTGCTGATTTAATTGGCTTGAGAACTCCTAACCGCCCTTGTAATCGGAAACTAACAATGGCAAATCAAACATTTATCCAGCCCCCGATTGCGGGGCAAAGAATTATTGATTCCAACTTCGGTAAAACTGTAGGAACTAGCACTGAGATAAAATTGATTGTGCCAACCAAAGCCATGGCATTCATTGATCATTCCATAAAGACTAAAGAAAATTGCTTGGCTGATTTTAGAGAGATTTGTAATTTAGGTATCATTGAATTTGCAGACTTAGAGATAGGAGTGCCCAAGGGTGTTGGGTCGGGGGTATCCCTACGAGTGTTATTCAACAGACCTTTGAAGCATCTATGCCTAACTCACCTACTGGTCTGACCAATCCTATAGAGAGAAATGATCCAATGGTGGAAATGTTTTTTGAATCTCCTTTGGTTGATGGCCTTGATTCAATGGGAGATGGGGGGTTGCACCATACTTTGAGAGAGGTTGATCAACGAATTCGGCTCACCCATCCAACGGCGTCAGCACTGAACATGGTATTGAGCTTGTTTGTCAACCTGTATGATATTTGGCATGAACTCAAAGAACACAGTGTGCTATTCATGAGTCTAGGCAACAAAGTCTAGAACTTGAGTAGAAGTAATGCTCTTATTCTCTTGAACCCGCACCCTAACATAGAGGTACATCAAATAATGGTAGGGGAGGAGATGGATGGCCTTCTCCCTAAGAGGACAGCTAACCCTAAGCCTTTTTTAATTGGTGATGATTCAATTAAGGCAATTGATAATGATTCAGTTGTATGTAGACCGTCTTCGAGTACTGGGAAGGACGGGTTTTCAAAGGTAAAACTGCCGTTGAACTATGAGATGGTAGTCCAACTGTTTTGTAAACCTCTGGAGGTAGCAACATTTTCTGAAATCCTGAGGGGAAATCAAAAAGGGGGGAAAGTTAGTGGTTTTAAACCCCAAAAACAGATTTGTTTTGCTTTAGCCTAAGCAACCTACAAAAAGGAAAGCAATAAAAAAGAAGTCTGCGCTAATTGGCATACCTCCCCAATTATGTCCTAATGCTGACTCTGTAAGACCTCCCCAGGGGGGCAAAAGAAAACTTTGATTGGTACAGTCACCTCCAGGGGTGGAGGATTTGGTTTGAAGGGTGTGGAAAAATGTAATTGCTTGAATTATCCAACTCCTGCTTTACGGACCCCACCCCAAACTGGCCCAAATGGGGGCAGGGGTAGACCTGCCATAGCAGAAATGTTACCACCCAAACTGACTTACAATCTTATGATATACCTTCAGGATTGGGTGTGGGTAGGGGCTCTAAGCAGATCTTGAGTTTCACTCCTGAAGGGTGCCACAAAAAGGAGAGTACCCAGCCCTCTAGATACTTTACGACTCAAACAGAGCCCGTCTTCATAGGTGATCAGAGTAAAGGGGATTTAGGAGTCCACATAAACCCAGTACTGCCCTCAGGGTTTAATGAAGGAGATGCTGCAAACCGACTTGAGGCAGAAGTGAACAGGGGAGTGACTTTTAATATTTTGTATTTGTCAAAGACCGATAAGATTGAGGAACTACGGGGAGGCTCATTTCCCAACCTCTCCAAAGATATCCCTGATACCTGTGGCACGAGGGCTAATTCTACAGCCAACATTTGGGTCAATGGATCTAGGCCTTCTTTTCAGACGGAACAAAGATTATCATTCCCTAAAATAGACATTAACTCTGCACAGCTGGGAATGAACCCAGACTTGGTAACCTCACCCCTTGCAACCATGGAAGTTGAACGACGGAATGGGACACTGGGGATGCCCAACACCAACTGGGAGGACTGGAGCAAATATAAACAAACAATGTACACAAAATGTACCCCCTGGTCCATATCCGAGGTTGTACTCAGCGGTGGGCCAACTGTTAGATAAATTATACAGATGTAATCCAGTGAACCATGTCGTAGAGTGTGCTGAGGCTGGGGGGCTATTCTTAGACAGGCTAAAGAACGAGGTGGCCAGTGGAGAACTACTAACATTAAGGAGATGCAAAATATTACGGCTATGGTTTGGCCTGAAGAGCCATGTACTGAACAACTGATTGGTGAATTTAAATTAAGTTTGACCTGTGTTTTGGGCCCAGAGGTGTAGGTATGCCTAAATAGGGGTGATGTATTAACCATTTTTGCAGAAATTCTGACTTTAAGCTTGGTTTCATCAACTGAAATTGTCTGTGTAGCATTTCCCAACTGGGCAGACAGCAAACATTGTCATCTCTTCTTTGGATCAAACCTGGTGAAGGAATTGGTACCATCAGAAATGACCAAATTGAAAAGACTGGGCTTCGATTTACAACCAGAAAGAGTTAAGGAGTTGGAGGGAATGGATTTGAAAAGGGTTGGGGCCCTCCAAGTCTCATTTAACCCTGACGCTTGTGGCTTAAGTTCTGCCAGACTGGTCGGAACACAAGCGGACGTGGACGACCACAATTGGGCTCTAGTCACGTCCGCTTTGTGGAAAAGATCGGGAACATAGCAGCTTGAAAATGAAAATTAGAAATAGGAGTATCCTGCAGTTGGGCTTGAAAGTGGTATCTTGGAACTCCAGAGGTAGTCAAAATCTGTTTAGTTATATCGATGCTATGCATATCGTGAGGTTGGGTAATATTATTTTAATTCAGATGTCATGGCTGTTGCAACCTCTGGTTTGGATGGCTACCAGGTGTTTGCTCAATTGGCCAGTCCCAGAAATTGGGGGAGTGCCTTGGGGGGCCTGCTGATTGCAATTGGCTGTACTTTAGGAATGAAGGCCTCTCTGACCTCTAATCTTCCATTCGGGGTGATGGCTTTGGCACTAACTTCTTCGGAAGGGTCAATGAATTGGCTGATTATAAATATCTATTGGCATTGTCGAATTGCAGATTTGCAAGACTTTCTCCAGGTCATATTTGATTGTATTAATACTTGGGCTAACTCTTTCCCAGATGGAAGAATTCTTGTGTGTGGAGATATTAACTCAAACTGTATAGATAAAGAAAAATTGGGTGAAAATTGGAAGCTGATTGCGGAGAGCTTCCCCAATGAGCCAAAGTATGAGATGGTTGGATGTGGTGGACAACTATGGTGGGGTTGGGCTTGAGTGTAATTAATAAATAGTCCTACGTGGCGACAAGGGAAACACTCCTCAACTTTAGACTATATTTTTGCTGATGCAGTCTTAACTAGCGGCTATGCAAGTTTCTCAGTCCAACGTAATAACTGGAGTGACCACGCAATTCTCACTGCTGAATTTAATTTGCAGAGTATAATGCGGTCATGTACGCCTCTGGGGCATTTAGTATCTACCTGTGCAGGGAATGCTATTCGGTGGTCTAATCAGAATATTGCGATTATGAATGAAGAACTGAATGGTATTAGTAGAGGTACCTCCTTAGACTGGAAGTTGAAGTACCCCCTGTGTTTTGATAATGTTTTTGGCGAAGTAAATGAACGAGTAAAACATAATTGTAGATTCTCTAGTGATGTCTGGGGAAAACTACTCATGTTTATAATTTTGAAATGTTAGAAGCGAAGAGGAAAATGCGTAGAGAAATTAGGGCTCTGAAGTGTACTAATAAGGGGAACATAAATCTTGGGTACGAATTGAAGAAGCTAAAACAAAAATACAGATATTTTTGTAAATAAAAAAAGCAATACTTCTTCAGTTAAATGCGGAATGTACGCTTCCCACTTTAATCAAACAAGATTCTTGTGCATTATGGGTTTTAGTTTATAATCTGGACCCTTTGTTTCAGGCTGTTGAACTGAACGCAGTAACTGAAACCCAATGGGTGGATTTTTTTGCGATATCTACGGGTATGGAGCAATAGATATCCCTCTAGATGCAGGCATCAGTACCTATATCACTGAGTCACTGCGGTCAATTAAGATTGAGGGTGAGGACATTGTGGATTTAATAAAGAGATGCAAGAAGTTGCGTGCCCCTGGGCCTAATGGCTTTACGAATTAAACTTTGAAACTGGACCCCGTAAATTGGTCTAGGGTGATGTATTTATTGTTTGGAAGAATTATGGACTCGGGCATTCTCCCTGTGTCATGGGGTACTGCTAACATTGTTCCAATCTTTAAGAGAGACTCATGGGCTGACCTAAGAAACTAACGGCCTATTTCATTAATTGACGCAGATTGCAAAAAAATGTCCTCGCTTCTTCTGGGCCATGTAGAGGATTGGGCATAATTTTCTGGTAAACTTAGTCCTTTTCAGACGGGATTTAGGAAAGGACACTCCACAAACTTGAATGGTCTGATGGTGAAGGCCCTTCAAGCGTCGGCATGGAATAAGGTGAATGGGTGCACTTATTTAGCATCCATTGACCTCGCAATGGTCTTTGATAAGATATCTAGGAACAGACTGTGGCGTAAACCTGCTAGTAGGGGTTTCTCAATTAGTGAGGCTCTTGATGGGCCTCTATGCCAATTCTTGCATTTGCGTCAAATTAAACGAGGATGGTGCCCTCTCGGAACGTATTAAAACCCTTACCGGTTTGAGACAGGGATGTAACCTGGCACCAGGCTTGTTTAATCTCTATGTTTCTGACGCAGTAAATTACTTGATGGGAGCTGGACTGATTGCACCTAAGATAGGCTCGATGAGTGTGGAATGGTTGGCATATGC
The DNA here is from genome assembly GCF_040938575.1 of Ambystoma mexicanum. Taxonomy (NCBI): domain Eukaryota; kingdom Metazoa; phylum Chordata; class Amphibia; order Caudata; family Ambystomatidae; genus Ambystoma; species Ambystoma mexicanum. Next base: position 1,302,432,114 of record NC_090923.1, on the reverse strand, counting down.
AGATTATTTTTTTGTTATTTGACAAATCTTCAACCGGCCTACGACGCCGCCTGGCCACATTCTCCTCATTTGCTAGAGATAATGGCCTTGTGGTGAATCCTAGTAAGACTAAGATTTAAGTCATCACCCGGAGTGTAGAAATTGAAAGGGATGGTCTGGTCCTTGGAGAATAAGATGATTGGAACTGTTGATTCTCTAGTCTATTTGGGATTCCAGATTGGTGCTCTGCCAGGTTGCTCTAATATTAGAGAGAGCCTACTAAATACAGGGAATCTCCTGGTTAATCCAGTACTGAAAATTCATAGGAAACAGAGGCGTTTCTCAATAAAACCAGCTTGTACCTTTTACGATGGTAAAATTGTCCCAAAACTAACCTATGAGCTGAAACTTGTGGATGGAGCTGTTTTTAAGATTCTCAACCTCTTTCGAGCGAAAATTTGGCGTAAAATATTGTAAGTTCCAAATGTGATTCCATTAGTGGCAATCAGATTCGAGTTGGGGATTGTCTCTATGAAGGCACGTGTGCAGTGGCACACACTTGCCTTATATTCAAAATTAATTGACCCTACTCCTCATTCCCTTTATGAGCTTCTAGGGAAACAAGTCCACCATATGAAGAATAACTGATTTTCTTTCACAGTTGGAAGTAAGGTCCTTAGTGCTTCTGGATAACTTGGCGATTAATAGGGCTACTTTATTGGCTAACCCAAATAGAGTAAAGAAAGCTCTATACAACTACGTTTGGGTCTGTACAACAGACTCATTCCATTTGGTCCTATCCCTGCACGATTTGGGATTTGATCACAGAAGGCGGGGGACTCACTCCATCTACGATTCTTTCTCAGTTCCCAAACAATTATTATAGAATGATTTTACTGAGAATAAGATGAAATCTCTTATTAACTAAAGAGATCCTGTTCAGACGAGGACAAATTACTGACCTACAGACCAACTGCAGATTTTGTGGGCCCTATTGAACTGCACAACACTTGGTGTTGGACTGTGAAGTTTTAACTACAACTAGGATGAAATATTTTCCAACTATTTTTGATCGATCAGATCCATACATCAATTTCACTGAACAATGATTATGTTTGGAATAAATGCTTTAACATTAACTCTTTCAAAGAGGGTTTAGCTGTGGCAGGTTTTATTAAGACTATGAATTTGATGAATTGACTTTGAGGAACTGAATTGATTTTTTTGATACCTCTTCTTTTTTTAATATTGTGTTATGTTTATGTATTTGATTAATTTAAATTGATGAATTGATGTCTTTTAAACAAATGTAATTCTTTATTCATCTTGTTTTTCTTTTTAACTACTGTTGGGTTGAGATTATGAATTTGATGAATTGAACTCAAAGAATCAATGTTTCTTTTAACTATTCTGTGTTGTTACTATTGATTGTGTGCTACATGTTGCGTTACTTGATGCATATCTGTCAATGATGCTCTAGATTGACTTTTGTAAAGTTTTTTGTCAAACCAAATACAAATAAATATAAAAAATGCTGCACTTACAGTGAGACTGACATCCGTTTTGTGTGTGGCGGGTCTGTAGAATGGCATGCATTCGCCAGAATTTTTTAAATGAACCATAAATAGAGAAGTACATTTTCTCCATGTTGCAACAAACCTGTACTATCTTTTGATATGGGATTTTGGGCTAAAAGGGAAGCCTGCATGTTAGTGGCCGGAGAGAGCTTTAGCTCACTGCCATAGTTCGTAAGATACATATTAGAGGGTCCCTGGTGCCAAACAATTCCTTTGTGTTGCAGAACAAATGCAATCATCATGGTCAAACCGCTGGTATTGTGGCTGCCGTTTTGTAGAGGCAAGTACAAATGTTTAAGTTGTGGGGAGAGTTGTTGAATTTTGCTTTCAATAACTTGTTTGATTTCCCTGCTAATTTTGTGTGCGTTTGTTCTTTGTTCTTCGGTACGTTTGTTTCTGTGCTATTACGGTTTTATTTGTGATGCTAGGGACAGTAATGATTTGGGGTTTTTGTTATTAGAAAGTCCCTTTCACTTTGTCTTTGGCTGCCAGTCATTGCAGTGGAAAAATATACGAACACGGTTTCTTACTCATACAAAACAGCTGGTCTATAATACGTAGTGTGCCTTTCATTCAGCATCTGTATTTTAACTAAAGCGCTATTTTCATGGGTGCCATCTTGGAATGTATGGACGAGCCTGCCAATGTACTTTTTACTGCTGTGTGCCAGCTCCATAATAAGGTTTCCTTTCAGTGTAGGGTTTCCTTGTGTGTAAAACATTCAGCAGCATTATGTAATAATACAGTACAGTGAATGCATCACTCTATTCTGTTATAGGAGAACATTATTGCTTCAGTCATTTTAATTGTGATATATATTGTGATCCCTCATAGTAAAATCATCTCTGCATTATTATGTAGTAGGAACATTTTCATTCACAGATTAGTTCTACAAGATAGTGTGTTTCAGTGATACATAATACTCCACTCCTGGCCCAGGTGCAAACCTTCAAGGCATGATTGAAGGGCCCCCAATTCACCAGAGTTACACGAGAAATTCTAGGTGATTGATCTCTAAACCTTAGAAAGAAAACAAAGCAAAATGGGAATTCAAACAAGACTACACATCTTTCTTCTCTGCATGCTTATTTTCATACATGGAACAGGAACAAAATCACTAAACGAAAAGATATAAAATATTTTCATCAAGGTAGATAGAACTTCAGTTGCACTCTAAAAAAGCAACAAGGACATTGTGAGGCAGGCATGGTACCACAAGTAAGGGCACAGACACAAAAGGTACAAGTTTCAACACCTTTATTAAGTTTGACTGAGGTTGCAGACTTCCTAGCTGGCCCCATTTCTATAATGGGAGTAGTCTCGACCATCAAAGTCGAATAAAATAGTCCAAGTCAGTCAGTCAAACAAATGGAAATAGTCTGTGTTAGAAACCTATGCTTGCCCTCCCGTTTCACAATAACTAAGTGTGGGGAAATGTATGAAAAATAAAGAGTGTATCTTAAGAATGTCAGAATGGCAAAGAAAGTGGCTCACCACCCCCTTCTCCAAGTTCAGTTCACTGGGGCTCTTACAAAGTTCCTTCACGGTGGGTAGTATGCACAGATGAAAGATTTCCCATAAATCTGTTAGGCTTCCCGCACCTATTTCAATGTCAGTTAATTATGCATCACAGTTCTGTTCAATTGATCATTTCGGGCTTCCCTCACCCCGGCTTCTCCATTCTCAAACAAACAGATGTTGACAAAGTTCCTTCTTGGTTACTTTCACAGGCTGCCCTTGCCTGTCTTCAAACACTTAAACATGGCTGAAACACTTTCCAAATAAACAGCTCTGCTTCACAGAGCTCTGGGAGAATTCCCTTCCCCAATCTTTATACTTCTCTTTCACAATGCTCACCTGTCAGAGACCTTTGCAACTGCATAGTATTATCACCCCCATGCCTGACCACTCCGACAGCAGGGTACTTATCATTATCGCCTTGCCAGAGATTTTTGCACCCGCACAGTATTCTCACCCCTGTGCATGACCACTCTGATAATAGGGCTGTTCTCTTTATGTCCGTGCCTCTTGCACTTGGTTTCGCAGAACAGGCCCTTGGCCACTCTGGTCCTTGTTTCACAAAGGCATATAGTTAATTTGGACGGGCCCACGTCCACTCTGTTCCTCGTTTCACAAACAGTTTACTTTCACATTAGCCTTTCAGGATCTCTGCACACTCTGTTTCCCTCGTGCCCTTTCCTTCAATGGCTTTCAACATATTTCGCTTTCATTATTCCCTGTTCTGTTATCTTTCAAGAAGCGTTTAACAAAGTGCCCTCTCACACGGCACCGCTCTGTTACTTTGTTTCTCATCAGCTTCCTCGCTGGTTAACTGCATTCAAGCTTTCAGTTCAATGCGTTTTATCCTTCAACGCGTAGCATGGCGTGTAACACTGTAGCTTTCACAATCGCAGGTATCATAAACTGGGCTCTCTTTCTTTGAACTCACCGGCTATGATTGCTTTCACACTTCCTTCTTTTTTCAGCTTGTCGAGGTCAGGGTCTTGCCCATCTGCCCCTCAGACACTCTTGGGCAGCCCCGGTGAGAAAACAAGCAGTTTGCTAGTGCATGGAGGAAAGGGATTAGCCGGCCCCTCGGCTCCCTTCTCTGAACTCTCCCGGATTCTTGGAGACACGGCTCCCTCACCATGCTTCTCCTGCCTCAACTCGCAGCCCGTTAGCGTCTCGGCCTGTCGTTCTCCCTTGCCTTATTCTTGGCATCTCTCAGCTGCTCCTCTGCCTCGCCATCCAGCTTGCCTTCCTTCTTGACCACTGTGTTGCTCTGTGTCTTTCTGTGCTCCACCTTTTAAGTTTGGAAAACGATCCATGAGTTTCAGGTGTGTGTGATTGTGACTGAGTGCCTGACCCTTCCTGGCCCTATTAATAGGACAAGGCCAGTACATGTTACTAGTGGTAATCTTCCCAGTCTCAGTCTTCCTCTTCTTCGTCTCAGTAGTTGGGCTGATTAGGAAAAGAGGGGAATTATGTGAGTTGTAGTTTCCCATAAAAGTAGAGGGAATATGGGGTAAATAACTGTCATGAAATATGGGATACCATGTCTCACCTTCCAGTGTCTCCTCCCCACTCCCAGAGGACCCCCTACCCAGGTGATACCCCAGGGTCGGGATCCAATAGCGATGGCCCTTCCCTAGCCAGCTGAATAAGGGATCCCTGGGGACTGAGTCATGAAACACCTTCAGGTTTTTCACAATATCATGCCCTTCCCAAATGCAAATTAAATTAAAAACTACTTTTGAGGCAGTGGTTTTGAAAATACAGAACACAAATGTGCCATGGTACCAGTTAAGTTAAACTGCAAGGTAATGCTCTAGATTTTAAAAACCTTCCCCATATAAACAAATCAACTGAAATATTAGTTGAATTAGACATGGGAACAGTGCTCCTCAGATTTCACAACTGATTTTTAGAACAAACCGTGCCATTTGGTATTCCATTTAACATAATATGGCATTCATTATAATAAGGTGCTATTAGAGAGAATGGGTTGGTCTTAACAGTAAGAAACAACGCCTTGTGATCAGGGGCACATTGTTCATTCAGGTCTCTCCTGATTATGGCGAGGGCAGGGAAGCAATTGGAGAGGGATTTGTTGCAATACACTCCTGTGGCCATGGGCAAACATAGACACGAAGGCCCTGTTCCCTAGAAGGGGGAAATGAAACAAATCAGTACTGGCAGATAGACTCAATACAGTGCATCCTTGTGATCTTTGGCAAGTATTATATTGTATGTACTTGTGCTGTTTGGGTTGCAAAAAAAGCACTAAGAGGTGGAAGGATTCATTGCAGTACAGCCTTGTGATCATAGACAGTATTTTGTGAGGTCTTGCTTCAGAGGAAAGGAAACTGGCCTTGGAATGTGACCCAATAGCGACTTTCTGATCGGGGGGGGGGGGGGGGGGGGGGTCTTCCAAACAATCCAAGATACAGTTGGCGAGCCTGCGGCGGTGTCCACCATTGTTGCGGTTCTCGTTCTCGGCCACACAAAGGATGTCCCAAGGTATTTATGACATTTCACGGGGATGCTGCTTGCAAAGTGCTGTGTCGCGATGGCATCGGGGAGGGGTCCCCGCCACAGCGGAGTAACTGGATGTGTGATATTGTATACTGCTATGATATGGAAGTAACTACAGAGGTATATTGCCAGCATCTGCTTAACCTGTGGACATATGCCCCCCCCCCCCCCTACCAGAGATACCTGCTTAAATGGTCAGCAGACCCTACCTTCAGCCCGCGTGTATGAGGGACCACCCTGGGGGAATACAGAAGCTGATTGCTGGGAAGACTGCAGAGGAGGGCATGGGTGAAGTGCTGTGGGTGTGCCTCCAGAGAGGGTGGGCACGGGGCGGGGGGGAGGTGTCTTTAATTACGCAGACAATGGATGTATGTGTTGTCATTGAGCTGTCACTGTTTTTCTTTTAAATGCAATTAAAAGAATTAAAACAAATAAAAATAAACCACTTGAAAGTACCTGTCTTGTTGTGTCCTGTGTAGCGTTAGTTACAAGGCCACATACTTTTAAGCAAGCGATCAGAAGAGCGTGACAGGGCTACATGGGATGAGACAACACTGTGTTTTGATATCTCTGCCTATATATATTTAAAGTTGGGTTTGAATTATGGGCTCGGAAGTAGGTGCTGAAGATGCCACAGACTCTGATCAGAATTATGCATCTTATGGAGTGGGCTTTTCAGCACAGAATATTGCGGTGCTTTGCCAGAACACTGCTCTCCTACACCGTCTCTGTCCTGAGCGGTGAATGTCTGAGTCGGTCATGTTTTCCCTTTCATGTGTTCTATAAAACATCTGTCTCTTGCAGATGTGGTCAACGTAGGTAGTGCAGCAAATCTTTGCTTTGCAAATGCTGCGCGTGTGTATGTCTTCGTCCATGGCCACGGGACTACGCTGCCAGCGCTAGCGACATAACATACACGTTGTTACCACATGTCATGTTAATTGTGGTAACCGCTGCAGAAAAATGTCTGCCGCATGTAGTGTTCCTTGGCAGGCGTGACCTAGACTAATTGGCGGCCATCATCCTGCTTCCTCCGTTCACATAGAACATTGGACAGCTTTGCAGGGATGGCAGTTTTCATGTTCGCCTAATTGGTGGCAGACTCCAGCCCTCACACACTGTCAAGAGCCTCAGTTCAGTGCAAGCAATTGAGCTATTGAGTCACACTCCGTTTGGGAATGGAAGGCCCGGGGTAACGTACACCAAACAAGATCCCTATGGCAATGCAGTTTAGCTGGCGCCATCTGCCTGACTCGCTGCTGGCAATGGTAACTAATCCCTGATCCGCTTGGAGCAGCACATTCTGCGTGTCTTAGTTACTGCCTTCATCCTGTAAAATGCTGGTGTGAGCACCCACAAGCAAATATGCTTTGCTATAGCTTCAAGACGATATTACTTTATTTTCTGCTGACGGTCTTTTACAACTGATAGTTTGCTTTAAACGGTCTCTGCTTCAAACAGGAACAAGTGAAATTGAGGTTCATCTAGTTCTTCTGTATGTGGGTAAAATTATCTGCGCCTTGGAAACCAATATTTACTCTTAAAAAAACAACTGTGTGCGTTCTGTTCAGTCTCGTGTTGATCCAAGACTTTTGTAATGTGAACCAGCTATCCTGTTTCTTTTCAGTGTCAAGAGGCAAAGACGCATATGGTGCCAAAGATAGACTTTCTGGGGGGAGGGGGTTTGAGGGGAGGGGTGGGGGGGGGGGGGGGTCGCCCTGCCTGTAGAGTGATGCGCTCTTTAGCAGTCTGGCCATGATGTCCATTTTCAGTCTGATGTGAGGATCTCTGTGGCTGCCTTATCGTTGACAGGATTTCTGCTGCTATTCTCTCTGCCGTCTATCCATTTGAACCAATCGGCTGCATAAGAAGCAGGCTGCAATATGAGGAAATTGCACAAATAATTTACAGACTGTATCCGAGCTTGTGTGAAAGGACAGAGTTAATGAGGTGCACCACGTATCTGGTTTATCAAGCTCACACCAGTTGTATGGTAACAAGAAACTGCTCCCACAAGGTGATCGTGCGGCGATACTGCTGCCTGCACTAATAAGTGGAAGAACATCAGAATAGAGGTGGTTTAGGGAAGCGGACCAGATCTCCCATATGTATCCACTAATCACTATTTATTGTTAGTGTTTGCTGTGAATCAATGGCAGTTATTTCTCTCGCACAAATTAGTTTGATTTCAGTACCTTTACTTTACTTTACAACATTTATTACGCGCATCCATGGACCCTGGGGCTTTAGGGCGCGACAAGACACATTCAACGTAAATACAAGTAGGCCATAGGGGAATCCTATTTCCAGCTGTCAGTGTATAGTTACCTATGAGAACAGGAGGGTTTTAAATATTTCCATAGACTCCAGACTTCTTACCTCTGGGGGTAGATTATTCCATATTTTAGGAGCAATTACAGAGAAGGCTGTGTGCGCCATTTTGGCCGTGCGACATTTTGGGATGGTAAAAAAGTTCTGATTCCTAAGTTCAAGTCTGTGCTAAACTTTTAATGGAACTTGTGCGACATGCACTCTGTTCATTTAGTGCTTGCGTTTTATTGGATACTGGAAAATGTAACACGTTGTTTCATTACAAGACAGATGGAACCAGGCTGTGGGGGTTTTGCAGTAGCAGCTTCCTTACACCCCCAACGTACGTTGACTCTGCAGGGGGTTGGGTGAGGGTCATATTTGCTCTATGTCTTTCGATTCCTTGGCCTTCCTCCAAATACAGAAAGCTTAACACTTGGATAAATTGGCTTGGTAAGACAAAGGAAAGCTGGGAGTGCTAAGGATTGATTGGGTGTGAGATCTACCCAACACTCCCTAGTGGAAGCGGCTGCATCTCAACACTTTTGGTCGAACTCCTTCTTTTCCCGCGCTCCAGATGAGAAGCGAGGGGAGACAGTGAAAGTTGGTCCAATATTACAGTGGGGAGGAAAGTCTATGGGACTGCTGGGCTGGAATTTCCGAATTCCACAGGGCCATACTCTGATCAGAAAATCAAATTCTCTTTCTCGTCTCCTCTTTCTTTTCAGTCCTGCTCCTCTTTCAAGAGCACACGTATGCGTCCCCCATCCAGCCAACCTTCGTCCATCGGTCTTCCGTGGTTACCTTTTAATTTGCATAGCCTTAAGTTAAAAGCAAATTTAGGAACCTCACCAGTTCTACCCCTGCCAGTGCTTCCGGCACATCTGTGAATACCTTTGAAATTATTTCTGTTCCTTTATGGACCGCAGCTCACCAATGCTACAAAGAAGGGGCCACCGTAATGCCATCAGATCATCAAAAAGAATAGAATCCAATTTTCACTGTTCACTTATTTGCACCCTAGAATTTGACGCACGCACAGTCTCAGTTCCCTGAAGATTAGTATGAGATTGCCCTACCCATGGTCCCTTGAGATGATGAAAATTGCTAATTGTCACATTGAGAGCACTGCTTGCAATGCTTGAACTGAATCGAATTCTGAAACACTTTATCTCAAAAGTCATACATATACTAGTTTTGCTTTTCCTTCTTCTCCTGGTCCGATCCCTGCCCATTTTGCCTCAACAGGCTACACTTGTCCCAACATATTCAATTTCCCATACACCCTCCATACCGCCAGTCCCCTATTTTGGGCCAGTGTGGCTCATAGCCTGACCATTGCACTAATTAACTCTCTGTGCCCCTCTTGTAGCCTGAACATATACAGTCTGCAAAAAAAAGGAAACGAATAGTCAAGCACGGACAGGGTATTGCGCGACTGCTCTGCTTCTCTGCTTCTATGCCCTCCTTGAAGGATGTCCTTCATGCTGCTGCCACCTTATTAACTGAGCCGATACAGAGCCGTGGAGACGTCCGACAGACCAAGCACTTCCTCCTGTCCTCAAAGTAGCAGAGAGTGGCTATAAGCACTCGGCTGCCATCAACTGCCAGATGATTAAATGCCATTACAAAATGGAGCAGAATAAGTTCAGACACCTTTAAAACAAAATGGGAAAAGGACAAACACCTGAGCCGATTAGTATTCAATTGAGGCAGAATCTGTCACACGGTGGGGAATCAAACCATCAATCAAAAGCCTTATTAATCCATATCAGGAACACTGTAAAATCCCTCAGCTAGCTGCAAGAAGCGTAGCAGATCGGGTTACCCACTTGAAACACAAGGGTGTCAGAGTGACAGATGGAGAGACTAGACCCAGGGAAGGAGAAGAAGCAGGAAGCATGCTGCAAGCCCTATCTCAGACACTAGCTGAGATCCGACCAGGTAAAGGGAGATCAGAGAGCCGTCTAAGTGCTATAGCTAAAACACTTCCTGAGACCCAGACCACAGAAAGAAAGGCTGCTGCCAGCCTGCTTAGGGCTGTATCTCAGACACAGCTTGAGAACAAGACAGGGGAAAGAAAGAGTGGCATGAGCCTACCGAGGGATATAGCTCTGACTTTGTCATGAGTCAGAGACCAGGAAGTAGAACCAAGAGCCTATTAAGGGATGATAGCTTTAGCCTAAGAGGGCAACCCCTGGTTGGTAGGTGATAATATCACAGCTTGAAAAAAAACTAGGCATTGAGGAAGAAATACTTGCTAGTAGGAATGTGTCAAAATGTACCATGTAGCGCCCAGGAGGATAACTCACGGCTAGAGATGAGACACCAAGGAACAAATATTTGCCGGTAGCAGCTAGTCAAGAAGCATTCTGGTGGCTCTATGTCTGGGACTGTGTAGTCAACAATTGTGATTGGTGGAAGTGGGGAGCCCCGGAATGTTCGACCCTGGGCCAATGGTCCGCCGAAATGGACATCTGTGCAGTAAAAGAACATAGAATATACACTGCACGGGGGTGCCCAGCCAAGGCTGCCAAGATCTGGGGGAAATGGGAGGAGAGTATGGACTGAGATCCAGCACAGTGAAGTGGAAGAAGGAGCGAGAAACACTCAACAGTAGAACAGTGGGTTACGCAACTGTAAAGACAAGTACGAAGCGGCACGACTGATGCCCCTACAAACCGAATAAAATGGAGAAGGAGTTGCAGGGGGAGGAGTGAATGTTTGTATGTTATAACGTTGTGTTTATAAAACATGGTTATTAAAAAAATAATTGTGATTGGTGATGTACCCCTGCTAATTTTAGGTCGTAGGGTAGGAAGTCGTCCAAGGACCAGGGTCACCTTCGATAGACTTTTGTGCCCTCCTAATATTAACTTTCTATGGTACACTAAGGTTATTCTTCAGGGGATCAATCCCAAGGTGTGAAAATTGTGATGGAGAGCATGATGTTTTAAGATCCCTCAACCACTTGAGTTTTCCATCATCACACATTTTCTCTTTTTTAGCTTCAGTTCAAATCCCTAGGTCCTATAGGAGTTCATTCCCCCCCAATCTGGTGTTTACAAATACATGTGTTGAACTTCATTTCTGTCTCCTGTGTCCTGTTGATCATTTATCATAATTCTCAAGGTACGGCCACATTACACCCACCTAGATTTCTCTTCGTTGGTTTTCTGTCCTCTTTAGGACTCAGTCTAAGGTTTGCTACCCAACCTACAAAGTACTTATTGGTGGTTGTTAAGCTGGATCTCTAGAATCTGGCCTAGTGGACAGATTTTAGGAGGCCAGTTATAGTGAACAGGGTACCTTCTGTGAGGTTGCCAAAACACAATCAAGGTAGCAGAGGAGAGCAGTCAAGTCTATTCTCAGGCAAGTGTGATTGGGTTCAGGGGTCGACAATAAGTCCACACAGTGAAGCACACAATAATTCAATTTAGGCAGGTAAGTCCAAAAAGACTATTTATTCTAGGCCCAAAACACACACTAGGAAATGAAACAAGCAGGTGATAATATTGCACAACACTTGTTTTTAAACATGTATACAGTCGGGCGTGGTCAGCAGCGGACCAAGAGGGCTGCAGTATAACAGAGCTTCCTGAACCCGGGATGGATGGGGTCCTGATTTCCCCCTAGCCGAGTAGCATTTTGAGGCTGGTGCACCGCCAACATAACGGTAGATCCGGCGACTTAAGAAAGCAGGTTCCCGACAAGAACGGAGGACGGTGCTGGGTGGCAAGCTGCGGTCTCACTGAGCCTCAGCGCAGTCTGTCCTGCGTCAGGCTGCCAAGGCACTGCGGCGGCCGGGGTGGTGCTGTTGCGCTGTAGCCAGGAGCCCGACTGGGGGAAGACAGGAGGTCTGGCAGGCGCTAAGCCTGGACATCCCAGCTGTTCAGGCTTGCCGGTAAGGAGGGAAACGGCTGGTGTTTTCCAAAGGCCACATTGTATCGGGGGCGACCTTAACCTTCCCATGGACCCCAATCTGGATGATTCCAAAAGGGATTACTGGGGAGAGGTACGGCCCACTAAGTTTCTTCTTAGGCAGATAGCTAATTCGCAGCTAGTGGATGTTTGGCGTCACCTACACCCAAATAACAGGGACTACACCTTCTTTTCCCACGCCCACTGCATATACTCCACAATAGACTACTTTTGGGTGTCAGAGTCTCTAATGCCTAGGGTGAGCACAGTTGATGTGGGCACTATTGACATTTCAGACCATGCCCCTATCCTTATGAGGTTGGTGCTTCCCTCAAGCGAGGCAGTTTTTCGAAGCTGGAAACACAATCCAGCGCTTCTGCATGACCCCACTGTGCGGGACGGGGTTCTGGGCGCGATAAGATTTCTTCCAGAACAATAAAAGATTTCTTCCAGAACAACCACTCAGGGCACATCTCAGAAATAATTAGTTGGGATGCCCTTAAGGCATGTATTAGGGGCGTCTTTGTATCTAAAGCTGCAGTGCTTAGTAGCCTTAGGGAGGAGCAGGGTGCCAGGCTTACTCATGAGGTACAGTCTAGTGAGACGGCATAGAGCAAATCAGGATCACGCAAGGCCTTTTGCCCTTCAAGAGGCGCAGAAGCAGATTAATCTGTTATTCTTCGAGGGCAGAGTTTAGTACAATGCGATCCAAGCCAAAGTATTTTGAAGAGGGTAACAAGGCTGGTAACATTTTAGCTTGGAAGCATAAGCAGAGGTTGGGGGCATGCAGGGTGGCTGAGATTCGGGACGGTGCTGGTGGGAAACTCAGTGGTAATGCGGACATCCTTGGGGAGTTTGACTCCTTCTACAGAACACTGTATACCAATGACCAGCCGGATCTAGGGTTTCATGGATCAGTGTCCCATGCCTATTCTCTCTGGGTACAAAGTGCCCATCTTGATGGTGAGATTACCAAGGAGGAGATTCTGCAGGCTGTCTCGTCCCTGAAGCTGGGAAGGTCTCCGAGCCTCAACGGGTTGTCATCATCCTTTTATGACAAGTTCTCTGACAGCCTTTTGGAGCCCCCCCACATACTTTTTAATATGATGCTCTCACAGCTCTCTTCGTCTCAGACTGTGGGCCAGGCTAGAATATCGCTAATCGCGAAACCGGGCAAGGACCCTACTGCCTGCTCCTTGTGTATGCCTATTGCGGTTTTGAACACTGACATTAAGATTTATGCTAAAATGATGGCATCAAGGCTGGATAAAGTTCTGCCTTGGTTGATTGGCCAGAACCAAGCAGGATTTGTTTAGGGTTGCCAGGGTGTGGATAATGTCCAGAAAATTGTGAATCTTATTGATATGGCCCACCGCATATGTCTACCGGCCATGTTACTGGGGTTAGATGCCGAAAAGGCGTTTGACCGTGTTGAGTGGCCTTTTCTCTGGGAGGTGATGTGAAGCTGTAACATCGGTGAAGTATTCATAAAAGGGGTCTTTACATTGTATTCGTACCCGAACACTCGGATCTTCACTAATAAGGGGATTTGTCAGGGTTTCTCTCCGACTCTGGGGACCAGGCATGGGTGTCCCCTCTCACTCCTGCTTTTTACGCTGTCAGTGTGGATTGGGGTAACATGTGGAATCCAGGGGATATCCAATAGGGGTACTTTGCACAAAATAGCCCTCTTTGCTGATGATGTGATCCTGACTTTGTCACAAGCCGAATCCTCAGTACCTGAGCTCCTGGGGGATCATGGACTCTTTTCGTCTGGTATCAGGGTTCAAGGTGAACTTTGGGGAAAAGCAAGGTGTTGAATCTTTCTTGTTAGCCGGAGACTCTTGATTTCCTGAAGCGCGTGGCCCCTTTACGTGGGCGAATGGGAAGCTCAAATACTGGGGGATCCATCGGACTCCCTGATGCTGCAACCTATAACGTGCCAACCACCAAGCTCTCTCCTTCACCGTCAGGGCAGATCTGCATTCATGGGGTATGAAGGCTATCTTATGGTTCGGGAGGATCTTTGCATTTAAAATGAATATACTGGCAAGGTTGCTTTATCACTTCCAATCGCTTCCAGTCGCGGTCCCGACAGGCACGTTGGCGCAGTTGCAGCAGGAGATTGTGGGATATCTTTGGATGGGTGGAAAGGCCCGGATCTCTAAAGGTACTCTTTACAGACCTAGGGTTCGGGGTATGGCTCTGCCTGATGTGTGACGATACTATAGGGCTTCGCAACTAAGGGTCATCCGCGATTGGGTCAATCCCTCCACAACCAAGGGGTAGTGTTGCCTAGAGGAGGAGATGGCGGGCAAGCCGCTGCAATACATCCCGTGGCTGCCCAAAGTGGACAGACCGTTGAGTTTATATGAACTGCCAGCCACTAAGCTGACTATGCAGGTTTGGAATTCGGTGGTGGGGAGTCTGGGGCTCTCTTCTTTTCCATCCGCCCTAACCCCTGTTCATTTTAACCCTAGCTTTCTCCCCAACTATGATGGGTTAGGCTTCTCAAACTGGCGGGTGGGGAGCTGTGAATTCCTGTGCACTTGCTTGAAGGGGGACGCATCTGGTCCTTTGAGTCATGTAAAGCAGTGTTTGGTGTTGGGGAAGGGGACAGATTTTAATACTGGCAGTTACAACATTGGGTGATGCAACCGGCCAATGGAAATGTGGCCACTAGGGCGCTTACTGAGTTTGAGAAGCTGATATTTGCAGCCAACTTCCCCAATGGCCTCGTGTCTAGCCTCTGATTGTTTGGGTGTGGAGGGTAGAGTTCTCCGACGGCTTACATCCAGGCTTGGTATGATGAGATGGGGTGGGAGATCACACCCGAGGCATGGAGGGAGATATGGAGAGGGTTGAAAAAGTCAACTATGAGTGTCCAATTTGTGGAAAAAGGATTTTGGTTCCTGACTAGGGGTTACCTTACACCAGACCGGATGCCGCACATGTGGGGAAGAAGGTTAAGTGGTCAGTGCAGGAGTGCAGGTACATAACTCCCTAGGTAGCGCTGCCCCAAGCTCACACGATATTGGATCAAGGTTGTAAACATGTTGAACTGCATTTTGGAGACGACTCTCCAGATGGACCCTGTCATGTGTCTGTTGGGAGCCTTCCAAGGGAGAGCAAGCATTGGACATAACCATAATATCCCCTTGTTACTGTTAGGGAGAATTCTCTGTTTAGGCTGAATTTCCTAACCTATTGAGTCCCCCAGCAGCTTTGCTGGATTTTCTGGGTTTATTTTTTCTCTCCTGCCAAGAGTGAGACTCTTTTACCCTCACTCTTGGACATGTTTGAAGTGTGTTTCTTTGGTTTGCCTTGTGTTGAATGGGCTATGGGGTCTTGCACTCCATAGGGCCTCATGTGTTTTTGTGAAATGGGTTACACAGCACCCTCAGTGCCGTAACCCAGGGGTGTCCTAGGGACCCCCCAACATAGACTCCATACCCTGGGACTGACTACTGTCTCCCAGGGTCTGTAAAGTCACCATTGACTTTACTAGTCTCAAATCCTGAACAGAACCAGTACAAACCATCATATTATGGACGTACTGGCCGGGGCAATTCCATTGCCCCGGGGTCTGTTAGTCGAGGGGGCACGTCTCCGTCCCCCCTCATCGAGTTTTGGCTGGTGGCAGTGGAAACTACTTTTTATATTCGACCGCGAATATTTTCCTATGGGATTTCCCATTGTTTTAGGCTAACACATTTAATTATTTATTTACGGTAGCCTCAAACATACCGCCGGTTTATATATTTATTATTATAACTCCGGTTGGGATTTTTTGCCAAAACTTGATTCTAAAATGGCGTTGGCGTTCGCCTCTGTAACTCTGACCCGAAGTGGAGCCCTTTGTCCCACTTTTGGCGGGCTTCTCCACAGAAGCCCTCCAAAGTGGTGGCACTCTGTCTGGGGTACTTAGGAGGGGTGGAGGGGGATTTAGGCACCCTGGACTGAGTTACCTTGGTAACTCAAGTCGCACTCCGTCCTGATTGGCCCAAGTGGTGAGCCGGCCGGCTCACCACTTAGCATGTTTGAGTGACAGCTAGGCTGGGTGAATGGGGGTTTGCTGCATAAAAGCAGGGCTTTGGGGACTGGAACTTCAGAAGTCGCCACAGGACCAAGAATCCGACGAGGGAAGAGCTGAGCCGACCTGCTGCGACGACACCACCCGGTGGAGCCCTGCTGAACCGTCTCACCACTTTTCCCAACGACCGAGGAGAACTCTTAACGGAGTGGCTCCTTCCCTTGACTGGTGGGGACAACCAGTTTTCACCTCCTTTTCGCTTCTTCGAGGTATCTCGTGGCCGCCTTGCCCGTGCCAAGCACCCCGGCAACCGGAATACCACACTTTTACCACAACCGCGAAAGTCAGTACAACCCTTTAACCGGAGGACTCCGCGGCTGGTTTCTTCCCGGGCAGTGCAACGACCTTCTTCTTCTGCTCTTCAGCGAGAACTTCTTCTCCCCTGACCGACGTCGAGCCTTGCTGCCACTGCCTGGAACAACTGCCACCGCTGGAGGATCCTTCCCGTCTAAGGTACCGTGTTCCGCCTGGCTTCCCTTGCCACCGACTGTACGGGGTAGTTTTAGCCCCCGGCTTTCGAACCTGGGAGTGCCTGGGACACCCTGGCTAAACTTTCTAAGCCTCTCTAAAACTCCGTCTGAACTCTTTGCAAGACTCTGAATCCCTAATAACAGTGTGATCTTGGGCACATTTTCGCTCTGTCTGCTCTAAGAGTGGGCCCTGCCTAGTGACTTTTGCTCACCTGTGACTTTATGCTTCTTTGAGCCTATTGAAAGTGTTCTTGACCTTAGAGTGGTGTGTTTAGCCTATTCCTGCTTTTTCTCTCCCTTCTTTGAACCTACTAGAGTGTCATCTAAAGTTAAGCACTCACCTCTGTTTGAATTATGTGATGTTAACCTAGAGTTGTCTAGATAGGAATAAGGGTTGGGACTGCTTTCCATATAACTGTGTTTGTAGTGTTTTACTATATATTGCTAGAGTGTTTTCAACTTATGTGTTCTTAAAATAAATAACTATATACTTTTGAAACCAAGCTCTGGTCAGTGTTTGCTTGTACTATTGTGTTTGAGTACCTATTGTGTATACTTCGCATACTGCCTAACTCTTCTTGAGGGAAGTCTGACTGCTCAGCCACAGCTACCAGGTAAATCTGGGTGGTACAGACTGCTACCAAGTGGGTTTACTGCTATACCTGTAGTCTTAAATCTTTTGCAGTGTTCCCAAAGGGAACTGCACAGGTTTCTGCCTAACAGTTACACACTATGCTCCTGGTAAGAAGTGCTGTGATAAGATCTATAAGAGTACCTACGGTGGATGACTGGTGGGCATGTATGTGGTGGGTGGTGGCTGTAGAGAAAGTGGTGTATTTCTCTGAATCTGAAGAACTGACATTCTTCCAGAGGTGGGGAGAGTTCATAAAATATGCACGTGATCATAATAGAGACTACTTGCCCGACTAGGCTGCGGATCATTGGTCTGCTGGAATGCTCCTAGAAAAGGTCACTCACTGTAGGGAGACCTGCTAAAATCGAAGACTACTATTATTGCTCCTTGACTTCAGTCGTTAGGTCTTTGTGAATAAGATAGTTTATGCGTCCTGGTTTTGATGTTTCTTTATACAACTAATGTTTTGGAACTTTGTATTCGGACTGTTAATGCACTTTCTCCTGATTGTATGGGAGATAAAGTTCAGCTGGAACATGAGCATGGTTCATGTTTGTTTTCCATTTTATAAATGCTAATATAACGATTTTATCCGTGTGGCAAGAGCTAATTGGTATCATGAAGTGACTGACTTTGCTTGACCCGATTAGCGGGACATGTCTAATGATATATGTAAGGGTTAGCCTCTTCCTCTGTCCACTGTTTGTGTAGAAACAGGGGGTGGGGGGGTTGGGGCATTGGAAAATTCTATAAAATACGATGGGTAATGGGAACGGGAAAGGGGGGAACACTGCATCTCACAATTGGTCATCTCACCCCCACTCCCCGAAGACCCCTCACCCAGGTGACCCTCTCGCACTGATCCACCCTCAGGGTCTGGATCCAAAGGCAATGGCCGTGCTCTGGCCACCTGATTGAGAGATCCCTGCGGACTAGTAGGTGAGACACCCTTTGGTTTCGCACACTATACAAACACAAAAGTGCTTTCCACAATCGAGAATACCTTTTTAAGGAAATTGCTGCTACTACCAAAAAATGCCCAGTCTTCCTTAATCCATTTGGAACTCCAAACGTGGCCTGTAGCCGAGCAGATCGCCCTAAAACCAGTACTCTGTTCGGTAAGACTTTGGTCTTCCCCGAGCTTGGCTCATTACAGAGATGCATTGAAGCATTTCTTACAACTGGAAGGAGCGAAATATTGTGAGGGGCAAGCCATGAGAAAAAATGTTTATGTTGGTTGAACGCCAGAGCCTTCTAGGATAATCCCCATGAATGCTGTTTAACATCAAAAGTGGACCTTAAACTAACCGCAAAGACCAAAGCACTGGACAAGAGATATTAAGATACTCGGTGAAGAATGGCCCGGAATTCTTGCCATATAATATGATGGAGAAATGTAAATCTATTCTTGATGGAATTCACCCCCTTTATGAACGTTCCCTATATGTCTGCTTTAGATTGGGGATCTTGCATACCACATGGTATACCCGCACATGGTCTGTGTTGAATTCTGCTGCTTGCCCCCTCTGTAGACTAGCAGATGAAACTCTGACCCATTTGATGTTGATTTGCCCAACTTCCCTTGAGTTGAGACGCAGGTATTTAAGAAATCCCTTGGTTGACTCAAGGATAAGAAACACTTGAGAAGCCATGCAGTTCTTAACTTGTACAGTGGAATGGAACGTTGTTTTTGCCTCTGCCAGGTATGTGCATCACGCTTGGTTATTAAGAAAAAGGTTGATGGGCAATGTGTGATTAAGAACCTTGAACGTATTGCGAGGCTTCAAGCTTGCTCTCCTCACAGAGGGTAAATTAATTTGAAGAAATTAATCGTAAACTGCCTTTGTGGTTTAAAAGCTGCTTTATAATTGTTTTTTACTGCTTGTGTACATTTAATGACATTTTATTAACATTAATTGTATAAATTGATTTTTCGTAAGGGATTGTGCTAAAGGTCAAAATCGAATAAAGCTTAAAAATGAAATGTATTAAAATATTAGGCGTACTGTGTGGTAACAAAAGGAGTTACTTTAATAATGTATTTTCAGGGGAAGACACCAGGGAGCGCAGGTAATGTGGCTGCCTAGGTGCAGAGCTCTGTCCCCTGCCTTGGCGATTTGTGTAGTTTATTTGGAGCAAGAGCATGTAAATCCCCTGAAAGGAGAGTCCCAGAGCATCAGAGATGGTGGGGCACCGCTGGAGCAGAGGTGGAGCTGTGTAACCCCCATGAACAGGGGTGGTGTGCAGCCTACGACCGAGGCCAGCACTGCAACGGCTGGTAGCTGCTGGGTGGGAAAAGAAGCCATGCATTCGGGTCGGCTGGGGCAGCCAGGCATCTGTTAGCAGCCAGAGAGCCCCCCATTTGGAGGAACGGCCCATTGGTTTGGACGAGGTGAGGGACGCAGGAGCAGACCGGTAAGGTAGCAGTCCCCTGTGGACCATGGCTGTCGATCCCAAAAGCAAAAGGGAAGCGACAGCAGAGCTACTGTGCCAGCGGCAGGGCCCAGGTGGGCTGTGCCGGCAGCGAGCCCAGGAGGAGTTGCAGCGGGAGTAGACAACACCCCGGGAGCCTGACCTGCACTGCTGGTCTAAGGTGGGGTGCTGAAGAGACCGGGAAGCTGCGGAGCCAGAGCTGAGGGGCAAGCGGAGCGCTCCTAGTTTGGGCGTAAGTGGGGTCTGTGACATGGCCGGCTCTTCGGGGGTCTGGTCCCAGCAACACGCAAGGTGGATGATCTCTGGGGGAGCCGCGAGCCCCGGGTGCAGGCTGGAGGAGGCAAGCAGTAAAGGCCTCATAGTGAGAAGAGCAGGCTTGCTCGAGAGGCTGCGTGTGTGGCTGCCATGAGACAAGCAGAAGGATTAATTACCCCCTAACAGCTGAAAAGTTGTGGACATTTCAGATCCTGCAGTCTTAGCTGCCTCTAATGGGCTGAAGGACAGAGAGTGGTGGTCCACAGGTCAAGGGTGAGCAGTGCATCCACCAGAGCACCTAAGCCCTTGTAGTGAGTACCTTTGGGGTCGGTAACCGCCACTGCGCATACTGGGCTGTCTTGTCCACGCGCCCCAGGTGACCGGGAGGACAGTGTGGGATCTGCTGGGAAGACAGCCCTGGGTGCCTGCTGGGGGCAGTGGGCAGAGGCCCCCTCCAGGCGGATGGACGGATGCGGCTCAGTAGTGCATGGTGAGAGCTGTCTGAAGAGGAGGTAAGGTGGAGGTGACCAGCAGGCGAGCCCTGATGGCATGGAAAGCAGCGGGTGAACCCCGGACCAGTGGCGCAGCAGAGGACCTTTGTTCAGTGGGGGGAGCGCGGAGCTGGACGAACTGGAAAGGCAGCCTAGGGAGAAGGACAGGCTCTGAGAACCAATGTGAGGTGGCTGCACGACAAAGAAGGGTCAGAGTGGAGGAGAACCTATTGGCCTGGTTCCCCTCTTGAATGCGTGGAGACATTGAGGGTTGAAGCGAGAAAAGAGGGGGAGCGTCTTGGCCTGAGTGAGTCTCAACGCCTTGAGCGGACAAGGAAGGGCACAGATGGATGAGCTGGAGAGGTGCCCTAGCGCAGTATCACTATCAGGACGGCGGGGAGATGACGAAGGGCAAGGATGAAGGGGGACCTCCCTCCTGTTCGGTGGAGATTGGTACAATTAAAAGTGATATCCAAGCCATCCTGGAAGAGATAAGATGAATTCGGACAGATAAAGGGGCAAAGGTGGCAGATCTCTCAGCGAAGATGGTTACCCTGGAAGAGAGAGTGGAGGGGTGGAGGCCAACCAAGCATCAAGCTGGATCCTAGAGGCGCAGACAGAGGCCCATTTCTTGGAGGTGGAAAGAAGGGAAGAGGAACTGCGTCTTAAGGTGGACGACATCGAGAACCAGGAGAGAAGGAACAACATCCAGTGCTTCGGGTTACGAGAGACAGAGGGGGAGTCCTCCCGGGGGCCTGGAGCATAAGTTCTAAGAAATAATAGGAATGGTTTTGGGCTCCAAAGAGGTTGAGAGGGTAACCCTGAACCGTGCACCTTGTCGGGGGAGGAAGTAAAGGACTGCGCTCGGTCCTGACACGGTTGCACTACTATAGTGACAAGGTGTGAATCCTCAAGGGCGCGGCATCTGGACAACATTGAGTACGGAGTCTCAAAGGTGGCCCTTTTTCAGGACTTGTCAGCCCACACGCTATTGAGAAGCAAGAAATGTGGGCCCCTCACCACTTGGCTCCAGGGGAAGGGGGCGAAGTATAGATGGGGCTATCTGTTTCCATTGGTGTTTGAGTGGGAGAGATACCATCTAGTCACAGAGGAGGAGATCAAGTGTGTCATGGAGGATCTGATGGGGGCCCGGAGTGGAACCAAGAGCCCCGAGGACCTAAGACCGCGTTGGGAAGACTCAGTCTAAGCGGCTAGGAAATTTAACACACTGTCGCCCTGGAGAGATGACACATTAAAGGTGGCGCAGGGGGCTACGTAGATCCCTAGGTTTTTTGATGGACCCCGGCCGCACCCTGGGGGTCCTTCTCCCTACCAGTTGAAAGGAGAGGTGCGAGGGGGGAGGAAGGGGCACTTGCTCACTGTGAATCCCAGAGTATGCCTTCTGGTGCTAGTGTTTGGGGAGTTGAAAGGGGTGGGGGGTGTGAGGTGAACAGAGCCGAAAGTTGGTGGATGAGGGTGTTGTTGGTTCTCTTGGGAATTAGCTTGGGGAGGAGTTGGGGTGTGATAGGCAGTGATAGGGGGTGGGTAGTGTGGCCAGGGCGGCGGACGTATCCCTTGTGTTTCAGCTGGTGTGGCCGGAATGATTAGGACACACGGTGGAACGCCTCAGTTAGGGGGAAGGGGAGAGTAAGAGGGTGGGGGGACAAGTGGGAAAGGGGGGGCTTCATGCAGTGGTTGACACATAAGGAAAGGGTAGTTTGTTCAGTGGGGGACCGGAAGGACATTCAGCGAAAGATGAAGAAGGCTATGGCTGAGTTGAGGGTGGCTGAACTCCCCAAATAAGAGACTGCTAACCAGTAATATGTTCCACAAGCAGCGCTAGGCAATCTTCTTTCTCCAGAAGACCCACTATAGACAGCGGTGTAGTCTGCAATAAAAGGTATGGACATGGGTAAGACCTTTTGGGCCTTGCACAGGGACCGCAAGAAGGAGGGGTAGGTATTTTAGTAGGGAAGGCCTTTAGGGTGACAGATGTCCGGTTTAAGAGTGGGGAATGGGGCCCGATTCCTGGGGATAAAGGGCCTCTATGAAGGGGTAAAGGTCACATTGCTCACACTCTACGTGCCCAATGTAGGGCAGGTAGGTTTCCTGCGCCAGTTATTTGAGATGATGGGGCCAGGATCCCAGGGGGTGATCTTAACCTATTAGCTGACCCAGCCCTGGATTGGTGGTCAGCAAAGGAGGGTGGGTCGAGGGTGGTGGTTAAAGAAAGTGAAGACTTTCAGAACCTCATGCAAGACTACTACTAGGCAGATGTCTGGCGGGTTCACTTCCCAGGGCAAGGGGGCTATAGATTCTTCTCTCCCCTGCACCAGTCGTATACAAGGGTAGATATGATGTTGGTCCCGCGGGAGCAGGTAGGAGAGGTAAGGCGACCTACATTTGAGGTAATGACTAATAACTTGTTCTGACCATGAAGAGTGGAGGCTGGTGAAGTTGCCTTGGCGGCAGCCGTGCTGGAGATGCAACCATACGCTAGTGAGGGACCAGGTGTTTCTGGGAGTTTCTAGGGAAGTAGATAGGGGCGTACTTTGAAACCAATGATAATGGGGAGGTGAGCATGACCACGGTATGGGAGGCAGCTAAAGCCACGTTCAGGGAAATACTCATCGCGGAGGCGGTGTGGAAGGAAAGGGGGCTGGTTGATGCTAGACTCCCGGAGAAGCTGAAAGCTTTAAGAGCTCTACTGGTCCAGATGGCAGCTGACAGAGAGAGGCTCCTGGGTGTGATGAGGGACAGGAGGCAGGAGCTCCACTCAATGTCAATAGGTGAGGTGGTGAAGAGGATGAGATTTCTGTGCATCAAGCAAAGTGCATGACGAGTGCTGTTAGCTGCAGGAGCAGCGTTATCTGTGGTACCGGCATCCTGGAGGATTACTTTGGATTTGGCTTTAATTTGAAGTTCCTTTTGTGAGGTGATAGCGCTTTACCTGTAGAGCAGATGTGTTTCTGATGTAGTGACATTCATTGACATTTAGCCTTACTTGGGAATCGTTCTAAACCCTGCATTTGTCTGTAGCTTTACTGTGAAGCCCCAACCACCTCACACCAGAAGCAGCATAAAAACATCACGCACTCGCATCTGCGCGCGCGCATTGAGCAGAGTGTGTGACGAGTGCTGTTAACTGTTTGCTGGGTGAGGTGGTGAGGGGGGTCTCCTCTTTGTTGGGGCCACCAGGTTTTGTATTTCCAGCCACTGATGGGACTCAGACTGCAAACCTCTTGCTTTATTTGGATACTTTGTCAGTCGCTAAGGTGGACAGGCAGGGTGGTGCCTCCTAGCAGGGAGCTTTTCGCTCAATTAGCAAGCGTTGGGTTAACGCTGCAGACTAAGTTGCACAGACCTATCCTGCGAATGTAAGGTTAATTTGCACAGTTAAAAGCTATCGCACAGGTCTGTTAACATTCTTCAGTTTTGCCTCGTACCAACTAGTAACTCATAGACAGCATTATTTGCTATAGGGCAATGGTCTGGCAGGCGTGGCCTTCTAATGTTCGGGTGGCACACCAGGACTAAGGCTGGTTGAAGGTACTTCGAAATAAGTACGCGATTGAGGCATCAAGTGTGTTTTGTGACATTCGGTTCCCCTAAATAATTGGTGTTCCCCTGTTCACAATGAGAAAGAAAATGGTGTCTTCAAGAAAAGACATTCTGTCTACCTCACTAATCACAGAGACAGTATATCAAGGGCTTTGGCATTACCCTTATCTCCTTCTTCTGAAAAAGATTGTGAGGAGATGGGGCATGGGTCTTCCATTAGCCCTGCAATTTTGCCCTTAGATATTCAGTCTCTGGATGTTCAGGATAATTCCCAATCTTTATATATAGAAGATACAGCTTTTGAATCTATGGGAATTGCTAATGATGTTATGAATCCGCCAAACATCTCTGATCCTATTAGGGTGCATATTCTGGATCGATCTTTCCTGGATCCTACTTCTATTTTTCTGTCATGGGAAATCACTTTATAGGACTTGTCACAACATTTAAAAGGGGAAGGTGGGGTGAGAGTTGAGAGCAGTGACAATCCAAGTCCGGAGAGTCCTAAGGTAACAAATGCCAATGATGAGACACTTTTAGTTAAAATAATTTTGGACTGGAAAGCTGAACTAATGGATGAAATCAAATTACAGACATTCATCTTGAGCGAAGTATTCAAGGCTATAACCTTTTTTTTCTGGTTGCTAGATGCCCACTATAAAGGAGAGTGTGGATAATATAACTAGGGCCATCCATTTGAGTGCAGGTTTAACTAAAAATGACTGGAAGAGGAGTGACTCAGATATTCCGACGACTCCACCAGAGAGACAATGAAGGACGTAGAGGAGGAGGCAGAGTCTGGCATATTTTTAAGTGTGGGTTCCATTACCTTGAAGAAAAGAGATAAACATTTCTTTTTTAAGTTGGCATATGGTGGGATTGCCCGGAGATACAGCAATTCTGGGGGAATGTGAAATCACAAACGCAACAGATGTTCACAGAAGTGGAAAGTTAGAGGAAGGGGTGTGGCTTTGTGGACTCGGGACCTCTGTGAGAAGCTTATGACGAAACCACAGAAGCAGAACTCTATTGGGTTACTAATTGCGGCATGGCTAGCAATAGCCCAAAAATGGAAACCAAGATCCCCACCGATAATATACGAATGGCTGCAGAGAGTGTGGTCATTCATGGCGATGGAAGGTATC
The DNA here is from genome assembly GCF_040938575.1 of Ambystoma mexicanum. NCBI lineage: Eukaryota > Metazoa > Chordata > Amphibia > Caudata > Ambystomatidae > Ambystoma > Ambystoma mexicanum. The sequence continues at coordinate 1,302,407,210 of NC_090923.1, read as the reverse complement.
ACTTACATCATACAGGGTGACCCACATAAATTCAAACAGATTGGGGTACGGCCCTTACATTCTTATAAAATGACTATATGGAACAATGGTGCCCACATAAGATCAGGATCCTCAACCTGTTTAACTAGTTGAAACAAAAGTCAGGTCGAAAGACACTACAAGATACATCGTGGTCCCTTCTGGTGGGTTGGCGCTGGAGGGCGGGGGGTGTTGCGGATGGGGGGTTTAATTGGTATATTGTTTCTTGAATAATTACAATATCAATAAAAACAAGTTTAAAAAAATATATTTACATTTAATTAGAGTAGTGGCGTTTTTCTCTCAATTTGTCAATCTGGTTTTGTTTTAGGAAGTCCTATTGCAGTATCCAACTCCTGTCTCTGGGGACCAAATTCACCCCGTTTTCAGATATCCATGCAAGATAAATGGTCACTTAGGTTTGCATATGGTCTAACCTCTTAATGATCAGGGGTTGTATGAGAGAGTGGTTGGAAGGAAACATCCACTGCTGGTGCCTGAAAGAAAATAGACCATATCATATCAGGTGAATTTCCCAGGGTTAGTTCACAAAGCCCCAGTAATCCTTTCCAAATGTATCATTCCCATGTGTTTCTGTACTTATCAAGAAGGTTTGGAAGCAATGTCTTTGTTAGGATTATTCAACAGGAGTCCAGAAAGTGAACACCCTAAAATACATAATCGGCCTCATTTCGAGTTTGGTGGTATTTTGGCAGTTAATCCATTGAAATACTGCCAAAATCAGTTACTGTTACCGCTACTTGGTTGCATGGGATTACAAGTGTTGTTAGGGCAATGTTAGTCCCTTTTTATGGAGCATTTACCTCCAACTTGATGCTAGGGGTAAATCTGGCACTTTTCCTCCAAAAATCGCCGAATTACCACTGGGTTGAACCGCTGGTGGTAATTCCGCCAAAACTTTTGATTTGGCGGTGCAGCACAAATAGCGATCACGGTATTACCGCCACTTTCTTTCCTGCACTGATAAACTCAGAGTGAGGTCCAGTGTATTAACAATATCATCCATTTTAAGCAATTTACTTTCGCCCCTGTCAACCTCTCTGACGCCCCTAGCCTCGACAGCACTTTATGCACATTGTTGCCCGAATTTAGGGACCGCTCTTACCTTTGTGGTACTTATTTTGCAGGTGAGTAAGCCCTGCGATGTAACTTTTCTTTTGTTTATGAATACTTTGCCACGCATTAGGATTGTACTGCCCCTGTACTATGATTGCTTATGGTACAACCATGGTTTGTTCTTTTTTCCAAAGTTGTACATGAAAACTTTTCAAATAACACAAATATATTAACAAGAAAGAAAAGAATGAGGAGAAAGAAAGAAAAAAAATGAATAGGCCAAAAATATGGCAAATTTAAATTAGTCATGATGACAAATTTACACTTTTAGACTATTTTCACATAACTTTCTTGGGACTTTCATATTTCTTATGTAAATACTGGAACATTCACAATTAGAATTTAAACAATCAATTCAAAATAATCACAACTGAAATCAGCATTCTCATTGTATTGGCACTTAACTTTCTTATAACTTTCACATTTCTGATATTGACGCTAGAACATTCACAATTCAAATTTTAAAATGATCGCTAGTTCTCTTGTCATGTCCATTACTTATATAAGGACATTATTTTATTAGCTTTGACTAACTGTCAATTAGCTGGCGTCAACCCAAATATTATTCATGGCTCACATATGTGAGTAATGAATTTAATATAGTGATATCAAAATTCATAACACATAATTCGACACAAAGATTTTCATCAAAACAACATAATTTTTTTAACTACATGTTTGTGCACGAGGAACTGATTTCACTAAGAAACCTCACATCAGTGTGTGGTAGAAATGTTTTCAATATGTATTTCTTCATGAGACTCATTATTCTCAACATATCTCCATTTTGCTTATTTCAGATGTGATGTTATTACCTTTAGGTCGCTTTTCTTTCAGAATATTCAAGTTCGGTCCCCTCAACACTTTGATATTTGCATTTGGTGCATTTAGGGCTATGCTACATTTTAGAGATCTTATTATGGAGTCATTAATGCATCTTCATGTTTACCACTGTTTCATTTCTCTAACCATCTTGGTCTACTCGCCCTGCTCCAAGTGTAACATGAGCATATACTGAACTGTTGCTATGTTCAGGGTTATGGATGTCACATTTAGGATTCATGACCACATTGATTTCTGTGTTCATAAATTAAATTGACCAAGATGTTTGTGGAAATATTCATGACTCTTCACACTTAGCATTGGGCATTCTACTACTAGATGTTTCAGTGATTTCTGAGCATCAGAGTTTTTGAAAAACCGACAACTTGGATCTATATCCGCTTTTTTGTTCCATTTAGCCTGCTGTATTCTGGTCGGCTACTGATTTAATCGGAGTGTTAGTATCGTAAGTGCATACTCTGTGTTAGGAAGTCTCAGTAGATACCAGGCCACTTTATCACGACTCTTCATGTGAAAGTCACCTTCAATAAATATTTGATTGGACAGGCACTTTTCCCATGTTTGTCTCCAGTCCAATTGCCACAATTTGGTTTTTGCCTTATCTGGGTCATCTCATCTAAAACCAACTGCAATGGAATGTCTGCTTCCATCATAATATCTCTATAATGATTTTGCCATACCTTTAGAGCTTTAAGGGTTGGGTCATTCAGAATCTGTCCCAATATTGGCATTAATATTCTAGTTTTATCATTCAATATACATTTTCTTAGAAGAGCTAGAGCCTTCCAAATTATAGTTGCTCTGATGGAATGTAGACCCAATCCATGTCTTAACAATGCTATCAGGACACAGTGTGGTAGACTTAGTATTTTTTCCCAATATTTACCCTCAAATAGATCCCAGTTGGGCTGATCCTTTGGGAAAATTGCCTCTGCGCCATATCCTATGGCCGGGACTACTTTTTGTCTGTAGAATTGCAAGGCAGGTACAAATGGAAATTTGCCTACATTTTTCAGAATTAGTATTTTTTGCACAAGGTTTTCATTATATGGATGGTCTGCAAGACTATTGCTCAATAGTTGGCCTAGATATTTGTACTAAATGTTGTTCCGCCAAGTACCACTTAAAATTTGATATTTTAAGTAAGCAACTTGGTGTTTGATTTAGATGCATTTATAACTAATCCAGTATCTTTAGTATATTGTTGGGAGTGCCTCTTACTTTCTTTGTAGGCCTATTTGTGTTTGGTCCATTAAAACCAAGTCATCAGCAAAAAATAAGCAATCAAATTTAAAACCTCCTATTTTTGGGGAAAAGGATCTTGTGTTATATAAAAATTTGATTCAATCTTTAATATAAACATTTTAAAGTGTTGACGCTAAAACACAGCCTTGCTTTAAACCATTAAAAGTATATATATCTTTGCTTAAAAGCCCTACTTTCGTTAGTTTTATTTGGACAGAGGTATTACTATAGAATTGATGGATGGCGTTAAAAGTATAGTCTGAGCATTGCTCTTCCTTTAGTGTTCGCCATAATGTTTCTCTGTCTATAGAATCAAAGACCTTTCTAAAATCTATGCATGCTAGAAAATACAGATTGTTTAATTGCATTGGCTTGTTTTTTTATGACTGAGAATAGCATTAAGTTTAGTGAAGTTCTTATTCCTTTTACAAACCCTGATTGGCTAATATCAGCTAGTTTTTGTTCTTCAATCCAGTGCGTGATTTCTTTTAGTAGTAGCCGAGCATAAATCTTCCCAGGAATGTCTAAAAGCGCGATAGGTCTGTAATTGAGAGGATCACTTCTATCACCTTTTTGGAGAATTGGTAAAATAATCTATTTTTTTTCCACGACTTTGGGATGTTACCTGTTTTGTGAATGTTTGTAAATATGTCTGCCAAAATGCTACCTCATTCATCTGGGTGTTTTCTTAGGGCCCAATTCGAAAGTCCATTGGGCCCTGGAGCCCGCAACAAGCTAAGTTACTTAATGATCATCACAATATCAGTGTGGTCAAAAGTTATATGATGCCCCCTCTGCATTGAATTATCCCATCTCTTAGTGAAAGACCAGTATATATTGTAGAGAAGTGGGAAATCTAAACTTGTTCACTTACTGCACTACTCATTATTGCAGACTCAGCAGGTGTAACTGCTTTTCTAAAGAGTTCCCAAATTTGCTTTGTTGACTTTGCGCATATTGCAGCATATTTAATTTCTATATCATGTATGTATCCTTATTTTGCTTGCTTGAGAGATTTCTTTTCTGAGCTCTTGGCGCATTTGTGTCTTAAAATTTTTGATATGTATGTCACACGGATACTTGTGGGAAAAGCTAGGTTTCACATTCTTTCTCAATGATTTTGTAATTATATTTAACGCATTGGTATATTCTATAGTTGAGAGCACTGGGTTGTCAAATGTAGTCTTAACTAGGCTGGTTAATAGACTAAGTGAATGAGCTGGCCATATCATTCTATTTCTACCATTATTGATCTTCACATGGAGCTCATATGCATCTTGTTTCACTTGTCTTGCTTGAATCCATGTTATTTCTAAGATGTTGTGATCACTATTTTTATTGGAATGATCTCAAATGAGTTGATTTTATTTACAGCATGTGTTGAGATGAAGGTATAGTCAAGGATTGCTTTGGAAGAACCTCATCCCCAAGTGTAGCCGGGGGGCAATCACCTTTAATAGTGCCATTTAGCATGGTTAGATCCCACTTGTTCATTAATCTGATCCATTTTGCAGCACGCCTCGTGTTGTATGGGTATGCATTTTATGTCTAGATCCCCTGCTACGATAGTTGTGTGCTTGCCCATCTAGAGCAATTATTTCTATCATTTGCACCAACAGGGTGATAAATGTATTCTCCTTGCTGGCTTTGGGATCCCAATAGAGGTTGAGGACTGCTGTTTTTCGGGCTGAAGGGAGATTCAGGGTTTGATGAAATTAGTCTTACTAATTGAATGCCTGAGTGGGGAGCGGCCCATTGTATAATTGTTAGGTCACTCTCCAGGTGTGCACCTATTAATAACCCAACCGCTGGCCTCCCACGAGATTGCCTGGCCGCTTTGACCCAAGCAAGTACAAAGTTAGGCCATACTGGTTGCGTCAAGATCCATATTTCTTGGAGCATTATAACTTGATATTTTTTCTATTAATTTGATCCCGCGATTCATTAAGTGGGAGAGCCCTCTGCTGTTCCATACTGCTAATACTACAGTTTGATAAGAGATAGGATCCTGGCACTAACCGCTCATTTTCTTGCCGGTTTGTTTTATTGCTTTGCTTAGCCAAGACCATCTCGTTTCTGGGACAGCCTTTACCTTGATACTAACTTCACGGACATGCTGGGAATTAAGTAAGCTGTAATTGATTTGTAGTGATTAATCATGTTTGGATGCATCATTGCTTCTTGTATCTTCCCCTCTAGTTTGGGGGGGGGTCTCTTCTCTCGTTTATCTTCATCAACATCTACTGTTCTCATTCGTTTCTTATGTTTTTTATCTTGTCCCCAATCTTTATTAGAGGGTTGTGGTTTGACCTGCAGTTCGAATCCTCTCTGAAACAATGTGCTCTTGTTTGCCATAGCAGGCCTTTGACTACAAGAGACTGGATTTGAATTTCCACTTTGTTGAAATTGTCACCTGTTAAAAATCTTATTGTTTTAATATCTGCTGACGTGATATTAGCTAAGTTAGAAATGGCATGGAACGCTGTGATGAGGGTTGTTCTATTTGGAAATGGCTCTGAATTAGTTCTCCCTGTCATTATGAGTATTAATCGATCATTGCATTGTAACTTATTGTTTATTTGAGTAGGGTTGTGCTCAGAGTTTTTCTTTATTTCGATTGCTGTATCTCTATTCCCCCCATTTGTCCTGCTATCTTGGAGGCAAGCTCTTTTTTTGTGACATTGTTTGGAAATGTTCTACTTTGTTAACTTCATTTGTGGAGTCAGTTTTGTGGCTCAATTGAATTGGTTGCGGTAATGCAGACCTTCCATGACAGCATTAACTAGAGGGAGAGAAGAGATCGAATAAGTACATTGTCCATTTCCGGAACTTCCTCAGACATTTCGAGGCTATGATACTCTTCAGCAGTTTGGCTGGGGGACTCGGGCACAGTCTCCATCACACTTGCTGAGCGGCTCGCTGGACCATCGCTTTTTGTGCGATTCTGTTTTTTCGACTTGCACTTTTTAAACAATTCAATTTTTATTACAAATTGTGTGGCATGTAGTTTATTCATTTTTTTGGGAACTGATTGTTTTTTTGTTTTTTTAATTTCTATCTGTGATGAAGGTAAAGATTTTTTTTTTTACTCTTACGTTTTCGTAGACATAGTTTAAATAGCTCGTTTGTCAGAGATTCTACTATTTCAGGTAATGGAGTTGTGTGTGGTTCTCCCTGCAAATCCCCTTCTGCAACTGATTCTAAGAGAGTGTCAGTTGCTTCGTTGGTTACTACCATTTGTGAGGGACTATGATGAGTCATTAAGATTCTGAACTGGTTCTTGTGCTTGCACACTGAATGAATTATCCACTGCCTGTAGGGGGGGTTAAGGCTGCAATGTGGGTCGCTGAGAATAGCAATCACTCTGCTCTTCTGATTGAATGCCATCGCACGGCAGCCAACCAATCCACTTTTGCAAGTAACAACTTTAATAGTTCAGTATTCGAATCAATCTTCTTTTCTTGAACTTCACAGATTTTCAAGATATAGTACATGGTTGTATTGATTTCCGAGAATGCAGACTCTATCACTGTGGAAGGTGGTTGTGCATAACCGAATGACGGTCGGGGAGTAGGTCTTGTGAAAGATACTGCCGAGGAATTTGATGAAAATGATGAATCCTCAGCATTTACAGTCTCTGGGATGAGAATTAAGACAGGTTTGAAGTTGTTTTTCAAAGTCGACAAGTCTTTAACACTTCAATCATTGGGGGGCTAGATGTCTCCCTATTGAGCTGACTCTGCACGGGTTGAAGTTTCATTCGCTGGATTGGGTCCCATCGCATAAGTGACTTCACTGTTAGTATTTGGATTGTCCGTGTTTGCTGGTTCCCTTTTTTATTACTTGGGAATAAAGAACTGGGTGTTGAGATCCATCAATTTCTTGGATCTCAATACTGTTTGTCTTTAGTTGATGCGTGACCATTATTCCTTTGGGAGTGACAAACATATCTTGCTCAGCTTCTGAGTTAGTCGGCGTTAGGCAATTTAGAACTTCAGTGCCTGATGGCTGGCCTTGGAACACGCTTGGAGAAATACGGGTTTCATCAATTGCTCCTAAGCCATTAAAGGCAGCACATGTCATCTTGCCAACATTCCCACTGAAAGGGGTTACACTTTTGGATATATTACAAAAATGCCTGATATCATTTCTCCCTTTTTCGATGGGATGTTATTTTGTTTTCTGTGCATTTAACATTTAGCGTGACAGTCGTGAGATCACGGCCATTTCAGTCGCATGGTTTTCTGTTTGATCTGTAATGTTCATGCTCGCTGGAGGCAGCATGTTGCTGCTTAGCGTATACGTCGCCATGCTGCTCTCACGTCTGGAATGCAAAGTTTATCTCAGCTCAGGTTCTTAGTTTCAATATGTAGGAAAGCACGCTGTTATGCTCGCGTCACCTATCTGTGTTGATTTAGGAAAAACAAAGAGTAATCTGCTGACTATGAACCACACGTGGAGCGACAGCCAAGCACCGCAGCCGCTGCACCGATGCAACAGCACTGGACTGTGCACTCTACGTGTGCGCACGCGGGTCCTTGCGGCTGTTCACTTTTGAGTTGTAAAGCAGAAAGTGGGTGTGGCTTGAGCCTCACAGTTGTAGAATGTCCAAATATCCAAATGAATGTCCACAATGGGTCCACAAGAAAGAAAGGAAACACCACAGTGGTTTCCACAGCAACTCAGCAACAGCACTCGACTGTGGCACTCCACGTGGTTCATTCTATGTATATGATGGTTGTCCACTTTTATCTTTCCGGTGCACTAAAAAGTATTACATATATAATTTGGCACCATACCAAACAACAATGTAATAACATTAAAATAAAGGACTTTGAGGGCAGTCCCATATGTGTGCATTATGAGCCACTGTGGTGTTTTGGAGGGTTGCTGCCAGTAAACGTGTTTCTGATGTTTGTTAATCTGCTTAGAATCACATGCTGTGCATAGGTCCGACATCCAGTGGTCACTGCGGAGTATTGCATTTTGTTTTTCGTAGTCGAAAAGGGGACGTCGACAAGGCGTGTCTGTAACACTATCCCTATAGTGACGTGCGTTGTACCCACAATCCCTCACGCCTCGAGGTCCCTCAGATTGTTTTTTTCCGCCCAGCTTATGGTCGCCTTACGCGGAGCTCCTAGAGAGACATTGCTAAACAATTACTACGGACCTCGGTCCTTAATATATACTTATTGTTAAAGATCCCTCCCCTCGACGTTAGCTGTGAAGCTGTTTCTCCGCCGAGCAAGTTTTCGACGGAGGAGAAGAGACGGAGGAGATCCTTCGGCGCTGCCGAACACGTGGCCAGGCCTCGCCGGCCAACATACAGTAGGGAGAGTGGGGGTTTCGAACTTTACCTTCTCGTCGAGAATGTCTTTCTTTCTCCCCTATCTTTCCCTTGGGGTTGTTATCACCAGTTTTTATTGCCTCAGCTATGGAGAGGACACCTTTTAAGTTTTGCCCACGCTGTAGGGGCAAATACACTTGGAAGGACAAACACAAGCTCTGTAATCGTTGCTTGCCCCTCGATCATAAAGAGGACAGCTGCGCGGCCTGTAAGCTCTTGAAACCAAGAACTCTTAAAGAACGGAAAGTTAAGAGATGGGCGGACTACGCGATGTCGAAGTCAGTTTCCTCACCCGCCGCCGCTGTTACAGAAAGTGACAAGGAGGGTGATAACTCGACGTCCGTTACGGAAGTCATTAACCCCCAGAAGGAGCGCTCGCGCTCCTCGACGTCCGTCCCCGGCCCCGACGGGCTCGGCTCACGCCCTGCTTATGGGGATGAACACCCCGGCGACAAGGACGCACACAGACCCCATAGGCCTAAGCACACAACCCACGGCTCTTCTTCGTCCAGGAAGAAGGATCCACCAGCGCCGAAGGGGACGCAGGGCACTCCGGCGTCGACCTCAGACCGCAAGGGTCTCATGCCCCACCCGCAAACGCAGCCGCGACCAGCGATTGGGCTTTTATCTAAGACGGGCGCTACCCCAAAAACATCCGACGTAACGCTCCATAGAGCGGCCGTCGAAAAACAACGCGCAACGCAGGCAACGCTGACCCCAGAACCCTCGACTGACGAACTCGTTGTCGAGAGTCTGGCGAGAATTGTTTCCAAGGACAAACGTAAGCGGACGACGAAACAGACGTCGAATACCGCACCCAAGGATATAGAAACGCCGAAAAAGCACAAGAGTAGCCAGGAACTGCCCCATCCATCTAAAGGCACTTCTGAACTACCGGAGGGCTTTTCTGAGGGCGACGGAAACCTTTCGTCGACGTTGTGGGAGCGTTCGAAGCGTTTTGAAGCCGAAAACACTGATTTCCCCCCTCTAGACTATTCAGGGGTTCCCCATGAGACCCTGGAAAGACTCCATTCTTGTATGGAAAAGATGGAGAGGTTTTTGGGTAGCCAAAACCCACCCACACCGAAAAGACCAAGAGAATGGACCCAGGATGACCCTAGGGTCAAGATTCCTAGGCTATTTACCCCTTCTACAGATGCATATGACCTCACGGAAGAGGAGCAATACCTCCAGGAAGGTGAGGAGTGTTTAGGTGGAGAGGAAGAACTTGAGGAGGAGAGGTTTGAGGAAGACCCTTACACTAGCGCAGGAGCTTTTGAAGAAGATACAGCTACCTCACAGCCCTGGCACTCCCCATCAGTGCAGCCTTGGCAATCCCCATCAGTGCACTCAGACCCTGATGTCTTTCATCCTTCTCCTCCCAAGGACTCACTTAATGCACTATTGCGCAAGGCAGCAGCGCGTTTTGAAATAGACACAGGGGAGACCCTTCCGGACATAGACTTTGTAGAAAAGGTTATTAAAGAAAAAGCCCTGGTCAGCCAGTCCATTCCGCTCCTGGCTTCTATAAAGAGAAGAATAACTCCTTCCCTTTCCAATCCGGCCTTAGTCAGAGGGGTCAACCCTCGGATAGAAAAGCTCTTCAGCCCTTCGTCTTCTGACCCTTTGTACATCAGGGGACATTCTATCCCGGACTCTCTGGTAGTGACTAACACAAGAAAGAGAGCGGGGGTACCATTATCTACTAGTGAGGCACCACCTGACAAAGAGGGCAAGAAGCTCTATGCACTTGGGAAGAGAATCACGACATCCGCCGCCTTCTCAACCAGGATCGCGAATAACAATTCCCTACTAGCTAGCTACGCAGATGCACAGTGGAGCAAGCTGCGCAGCGAAGCAGAGGACGCACCAGAACCCCTGCGCTCACGCCTGTTGGCTACTATATCAGAGGGAACTCTTGTAAACCAGGGCATCGTAAAGAACTCCTTAGATGCCGCAGAGACAGCTGGCCGCTCCCTGGTTCAGGGAATACTTCTCAAACGCCATGTCTGGCTGCGCAATTCGGGATTTAAGCCAGAAACCCAGGCTTCCCTAATAAATAAGCCCATAGAGCAAACACATCTGTTTGGGAAAGCAGTTGATGAGGCCCTAGAACATGCAAAGAAGGAGTTTGATACCATCAAAACTCTTGACCAAATTTCTAGGCCACCTAACAGACGCAGCTATGGCAATAGACGCTCCTTTCGTGGCCAACGCCAGCAGCAAAGCCAACAACAATTTTACTCTGCTACCAACTGGCCCTCTAACCAAAGCACCCAGTTCAGTCAAAGATGCCAACGTCATGGCAAAGGAAGAGGGCGCGGCTCCAGTCCAAAAGGCCCCACGCCCAATACCAACAAATGACCCAAAGATTCGGGTCCCCTCCCATGCATCACCGGTCGGGGGCCGGCTAACATCGTTCCTTTCAGCATGGGAGGGAATAACGTCAGACCGCTGGGTATTATCCACCATAGCCCACGGATACTGCATCGAATTCAACGGTTCCCCGAAATACAGACCCCCACGGAACCGACGCATGACACCGGAACACCTCACTATTCTTCTTCAAGAAGTAGAAGAGCTACTGAAAAAAGAAGCTATAGAGGCTGTCCCCCTATCTCAGGTAACAGAAGGTATTTATTCAGTGCACTTCCTTGTACCCAAAAAGGACTTAACCATGCGCCCTGTATTAGATCTGCGCCCAGCGAACAACTTTGTCAAACCCCAAAAGTTTCGTATGGTGACCTTGCAGGAAGTAATCCCACTGTTATCACAGGGGGATTACATGACAACACTAGACATGAAAGATGCATACTTTCATATTTTAATGTTGCCAGCGCACAGAAAATACCTCAGGTTCAAGATAGAGAACAAACACTATCAGTTCATAGTACTACCCGTCGGGATAGCATCTGCACCAAGGGTATTTACGAAAGTACTGGCAGTGGCAGCGGCCCACCTGCGCAGATTATCCATCCCGGTTTACCCGCACCTCGACGACTGGCTCATAACAGGGGATTCTTACGAAACATGCTTCTCCAATACCCAAAGGACCGTAGACCTTTTGTCCCAACTGGGCTTCTCCATCAACGAAAAGAAGTCCAGCTTAGACCCCAGCCAAATCAAACAATTCCTAGGGGCTCTAATTCGAACAAAGGACGGCCTCGTCTTCCCCTCCAACGAGAGGGTCCAAAACATGCTGTTTCAGATCCCCCAATATGTGGCAGGTCGAGAGGTGACGGTACGCAAAGCAATGCGCTTGCTAGGGATGATGGCGTCATGTATTTATTTGGTACCTCACGCGCGCCTGCGCATGCGCCCAATGCAAGAGTGGCTCTACAGCCAGTGGTGTCAGGCCAGCGGACAATGGGACGATCTGGTGGTAGTCTCGCAGGCCTTGGTTCTCTCACTACGGTGGTGGACAAAGGAAAACCTGTTATTAGGGAAAACTTTTGCCACACCCGCAGTGGAAGCCACTCTAACCACAGACGCATCCCTTACAGGATGGGGGGCTCACCTATCCCATCAGACTGCTCACGGAGTGTGGACTCCGAGCTTAGCATCCAAGCATATAAACCTGCTGGAACTATTAGCAGTGTTCAAAGCACTGAAAGCCTTTCAGGAACACTTACAAGGAAAGACAGTGATGGTCCTCACAGACAGCACCACAGCCATGCACTATCTCAACAAGCAAGGGGGCACTCACTCTCCAGGACTGTCCAAGCTGTCCCAGAATATATGGAAGTGGGCTCTCAAACACAACATGTTCCTACTATCACAACATGTACCAGGGGAACTCAATCTGCTAGCAGACAAACTCAGCAGAGACTTCCCCCTACCCAAAGAGTACGAATGGCAATTACACGAAAACATCGTCTTAGACGTCTTCACGCAATGGGGTTTCCCGGAAATAGACCTGTTCGCAACCCTGGAGAACTCACAATGCCAAAGTTACGCCTCCAGGTACCCCCAGAACCAGTCCAAGGGGAACGGTCTGTTGATTCAATGGTCAGGGAAATTTGTTTACGCCTTTCCCCCGACTCCCCTCCTCAACAAAGTGGTGCACAAGATGCACCAAGAGCAGGTTACCATGATACTAGTAGCCCCAATGTGGGCCCGGCAGCCATGGTTCGCTCACTTGATGGAGATGTCCCTATCTCCCCCAATGAAACTTCCCTGCCCGTACAACATGCTGTCACAAGACAAGGGCAGGACACTGCATCCATGCCCTCAGACCATGAACTTAGCAGCCTGGCTCCTGAGATCATAGAATTTGGACCATTACATCTCCCTCAGAGATGTATGAACATCCTCAGGGAATCCAGAAAACCTAATACTCGCCACTGCTATTCTAGCAAGTGGAAAAGATTTGTCATCTGGTGTAGAAGTAAGAACATCAACCCGGTTGACTGCTCTGCCACTAACATTATTCTGTACTTGACCCATTTACTGGATTCAGGTCTAGTGTTTAATTCCATTAAAGTCCTCCTAGCGGCACTTTCTGCATACACCACTTCCCAACTTAAAGTGTCGTGGTGGAAGATACCAGTTATCAAGGCCTTTATGGAAGGGGTAAAAAGAATACACCCCCCGATAGCTAACCCAGCTCCTGGATGGGACTTAAACGTGGTACTTTCTAGACTCATGGGCACTCCTTTCGAACCCATGCACAAGGCAACTCTTAAATACCTCACTCTTAAGACTGCTTTCCTAATAGCTATCACCTCTATTAGGAGAGTAAGTGAACTACAGGCTCTTTCTGTACTAGACCCCTTCGTATCAGTTCACAAGGATAAGGTGGTTCTTCGCACACACCCAAGGTTTGCACCAAAATTCATCTCAAAATTTCATGTAAACCAATCTATAGAACTACCAACGTTCTTTCAAAACCCTTCCAGCTTGGGAGAAAAAAGTCTGCATACACTAGATGTACGCAGAGCTGCCATGTTCTACATGGGAAGAACCAGATCACTGAGAAAGACTAATCAGTTCTTTGTCTCGGTGGCAGCAGGAAGAGAAGGAGATGCAGTCTCTAAGTCCACTATATCTAGATGGATTGTACAATGCATCACTCTCTGTTACACTCTTGCTAAGTGAGAACTACCCTTCAAGCCAAGAGCACATTCCACTCGAGGCACTGGGGCTTCCATAGCATTCATTGCAAATGTTCCCCTTGAGTCCATCTGCAAAGCGGCTACCTGGAGTTCTGTGCACACCTTTACAAAACACTACTGTCTAGATGCACACTCTAGATCTGACTCCCAGGTGGGACAGGCAGTATTAAGACATCTTTTCTCTACTGTTCCTTCTCATAACCCACCGCCAACTCCGGGTACTGCTCGCTAGTCTATGCACAGCATGTGATTCTAAGCAGATTAACAAACATCAGAAGACAATGCATTACTTACCGTAAAAGCATTTCTGATGGTTGTATCTGCTTAGATTCACATGTGCCCGCCCTTCCTCCCCGGTTGGAAGGAACATAGACATCCTCTACTATATTTCTCTCTTTTCTGTACTCACTCACGTCTAGAAGGCTCCCTCAGGGCAGAAAAATACAAACAGAGGGACCTCGACGCGTGAGGGATTGTGGGTACAACGCACGTCGCTATAGGGATAGTGTTACAGACACGCCTTGTCGACGTCCCCTTTTCGACTACGAAAAACAAAATGCAATACTCCGCAGTGACCACTGGATGTCGGACCTATGCACAGCATGTGAATCTAAGCAGATACAACCATCAGAAATGCTTTTACGGTAAGTAATGCATTGTCATACCACATGCCACCAAGAGATTTGGTTGTAGAAGACATGTGAATTGTCCAGTGATCGTGCTATGGGTGATTTCTGGGGTACTTTGTTCAAATATTCCATGAAAAATAACCCAAAGTAAAAAAGAAGAGGTAAAAATGAAGAGTAAAAAAGCACATTTTAAATTATAAGTAATGTATTTAGTAATAATGCAGAAAGTAAAAATAAATAAAGTAAACTGCAACACATAATTCTTCCATTTTAAAAATTGTTTACTGTATAATTTTAGTATGTTAAAATGTGGTACACCCCAAACTCCACACCCTTTAGTTATGCATTAAACATGGCATTATCAAATTACAAACTACATCGTTTTGCTATGAAAAACCGGGTGAACTCCTGTTACCACACAATTCTCCCTTTCTGTTCATATTAACAAATGGATATTTCCACAGTTTTCTTACCTTTTTAAAGATACACTGTGTTTAGTTTTTTAAACTTCTGTTTTTCTCTTGTCTCAATCTAACTAAACAAATTCTTTTACCCTTTGCCTGGGTGTGATTTATGAATCATACACTTTTTTAAGTGCCAATTTCTGAGAATTATGGCTCTTTCTCTCTTCATTCAGGTGGTGATCCTTTCAGAAAAACCTTGTTAACCTACATTTTTACTGACTTTGTTTTTAAGTGAATGTTATTTTCAATTTGTTGTTGCATGGTTGTTTATTGTTTATGTTTGACCTCCTGTATCCTTGACATTGCCTATTGCCACTGCCAGCCACAGTGTGCCCCTCTGACACAGCCCACTGTTAGCTATTGCAGGCCCCTGAGATTACCTAAGGCCTAATGTTAGCTACTGCGAGCATGCCTACTTGAAATAGCCAACTGCTAGACTTGTGCACCCTCCGGGAACAGTCTATTGCCAGACACTGAGCTGCTCTCATAACTCAGTATACATGGTACCAGCCTACGCCCCTTGCCTAACCTGAGCTAAACTACTTTTCTCTCCACTCCTACCCACTACGATGTGCCTTAACAAGACCCAGGTAGCCTCACTGCTTTGCCTTATCATACTAATTATTGCTCTCATTATGTCCTCCTCTAAGTACGGACCGTGTCTCACTGTGGACAGAAACAACAGACTTCGAGCTAGACTACCCCGCCTCTACGAGCCTCTATGTTATAACAACAAGACCTTTAACCCACAATATAAACCTACCTCACGGTACACTAAGCCATGTCCCAACCTAACTATACCTTGCAACAATACTACTCAGCCTAAACTCATTCCAATAAAAATCCAGAACACACCCACCGTAACCATACTATCTAGTGCCTTGATTAATGCCAGGTCCTTGGTGGCCCACGCCACTGAAATAGCTGGCACTTTATCATCTGACAACCTTGACCTCCTGGCAGTCACCGAATCATGGCTGCACGAAGCTGCAGGCCCAGCACTCTCTCTAGCTATTCCTGAAAATTATCAATTAATTAGAATGGACAGACCTAACAGCAAAGGACGGGTTTAGCCATTATAGCTAAATAGCTAAAACCAACCTTGCTATAAGATTACAAGCCTCATCTCCCCTCAAATCATGCGAACTCCTCATAGCCAAACTTCCCATCTCTAACTGCCACACATTAACCATCTACCTAATATACAGGCAACCTGGCCCCATTGGGACCTTCGAGGAGGATCTATCCAGTCTCTTAGCCAATAACACAAAAGATTCCTCATAAATCCTACTACTAGGCGACCTGAATTTAGGATTTAATGACCCAGATGACAAACCATCCCAATCTATAGTCACTAAGCTAGCTGAACACTGCCTAAACCAAAGTATTCTCACCCCAACCCATAACAAAGGAAGGACCCTGGACTGGGTCGCTACCCTGAATTGTGATACTACTGTCACCAAAATTACCCCTCGACATTGGACAGACCACTACCTTATCGACTTTACATTAACTCTTAATAAACAAATTACCAAAGAGAAAATCATAGCACCCCCCCTACCCACTAGAGCCATAAAAACGTAAGTCCAGACAATCTCCTGCCATTGCTACTACCTACTATTAATGCTCTTCCAAAAAACCAGCATCCAGAGCTCCTGGTAGAAAGCTACAATAATGCTATGAAAATAGCAATAGACACCATTGCTCCTCTAAAACTTCAAAAAAGTTAACAACAAGCACACCTAAATGCCTGGTTCACCCCACACCTAAAATAATGAAGAATGCAAAAAAAGAAAACTAGAATCTAAATGGTGCAATACCCCATCTGAAGAAAATAAACGAAAATAAACTTAGACTCTTCGCCGGCAATTACAAAAAAGAAATCCTACTCACAAAAAAAAAATCTCTTTAATGAAAGAATCTGCAACGCATTCTCCAATACCAGAGAATTATTTACTATCCTAAGGGAGCTGGAATCCCCCGAACCTCCACCCGACAACATTGCCAAAGACAAACAATGGTGCACCAGCATCCAAAATGCCCTAGCAAATTAAATGAAAACACTCCAAACTAAAATCTCCTTAAAAAAGACTCCCTAACTCCCAATGAGACACCACTCATCACCATCCCTATGACTACTAACTCACCTGGCCTTGACCCATTCAAATTAAAAAAATAATCCATTCTGGAAACTGAAAGGATCATCGCATCCCTCAAACCATCCAACTGTAAGGGTGACAGTTTCCCAGCCCAGTTAATTAAGGATGCCGCAAAGGACTTAGCCCCCTTCATAACCAAACTGATCAATGCATCCTTCTGCTCCAACACCATCCCAAGCAACCTAAAAGAGTCCTGGGTCCTACGACTCCTCAAGAAGCAAACTCTAGACCCCGCTATTCCCACTAACTACAGGCCTATCACTACGGTACCATTCCTTCTCAAGATAATAGACAGAGTACCTACAAATCCAGCACTATCTTGAAACTAACCAACTCCTAGGTACCCGCCAATCAGGATTCAGACCGCAGCATGGCACAGAAACAGATTGACGAACTCAATGACAAGGGAAACACCGCCATGCTACTCCTCCTTGATCTGTCGACGGCCTTTGATCTGGTGGATCACGCAGTCCTGTGCAAACACATGGCATCGGCTGTCCACTTTTCATAGCCTGGATCCGATCATTTTTGGACAACCGCACAATGAGAGTTTCCTCCACATTGGCATCAGCAGACCCTATCAAAATAACTTGCGGTGAACTCCAAGGTTCTTGCGTCTCGCCAACTCTATACAATATCTTTGCCAAGCTCCTATTTGACAAATTGGACAGACTGGGTGTCACCTACACAAATTACGCAGAAGACACTCAGATCCTCATTCCCCATTCGGGCAATTTTCGACTCTGATACAGCCTTGTTAAGCAAAATATATCTCATCTCATCATTCAGGCATGGATGGCCACACATGGTCTATGCCTGAATGATGATAAAACTGAAATCCTGCAGCTCGGATCCGCTGCCAACTTAAAAAAACTCAGCCCCTACTACTCAGCATTTAACATTGATGGCAATATAATCACAGTTGCCAAAACAGTGAAAACACTAGGCTTTCACCTTGACTCGGCCCTAACACTAAAGAAACAAGTTACCTCCTTAGCATCATCCAAGGCCTATACGTGCAAGCTCATTAGGGCAAGTAGAGCTTTCCTCACCCAAGCCAGCTGCATCATCATTGCCAATGCCGTAATACTCTCCAAACTTGACTATTGCAATGCCCTGTAGCGGGGGGCCAACAAATACAGCATTGACAAAATTCAAACATTGCAAAACAATGCCCTTAGAACTGCCCTCAACTTACCCTCCAAAGAACACATCTCTAACAATAGAAGAAAACACAAATGGCTCAAAATCTGCGAATGTCTTAACAATGCAGCCCCTCCGCCCCCTCCACCTGGCAGCAGGAATAGTGAGAAAAACATCCACTCCCCCCACCAGAACTGCCAACTCCTACTGTCTACAGATACCCAAATTTAGACTAAAAAAACAGGCGGCAGCAGCTTCCCAGTTAAGGCAGCCCAATATTGCAATGCTCTCCCACTTGACATCAGAACAGACTAGTCCTACTACAGCTTTAGACGGAATATTCTCACATGGCTACATTCCAATGACCCCCAAGATTAACCATGTATCAATCAATACCTATCAACCTGACTATACATATGTATATTCTTTAACTAATTTATCGTGATGTAATGTTTCATATTTATATTATGCTTTGTAACTAAGTTTTTAAGCAATCTTGTTTTCCTGTTCTCTGTAGCGCCCTTTTATCTTTGGGTTTGGCGCGCCATACAAAATCAATAAACAAACAAACATGTGGTAATATTATTTTTACCCAGGCCCTCATTACAGCTGTGGTAGATTTGTATACTCGAATACCTCCATTGGAATTCCTGAAATTCACACCGCTACAGTCCTGGCATTGTAAGTGGTATTCATATGGTACCGCTGGAGGCATTCCAGAAATGCTAGTTGTATTTTTAAGACAAAAATGTAACATTTCCTCCCCCATATTGATGTAATCATTACACTGTAATGGGTGGTGTACAGTATAGGTTGATACCAATACTGTTTGTTATTTTCAATGCACTGACCGATGGTGGTGAAAGGGAAGGCATTAGAGATTTTCACTCTTTACCCTATTTTGTATCATTAAAAAAAGGGTTTTCCCTCAATTAATGCAAATCAGTTGCGCTTTCCTTTTGCACAGCAAAAAAACCTTTTAATAATCTTCCGGGGACTTTTTGTAATTTTTATCTCTTCCTCATGGGTCGAGGTACAAATTTGCAGATTTTCAAAGAGAAAATTAATCCTTTGACCAAGTGGTATTTACTGCCAGCAGTGTTCACTATAGGTTTTCCCACATGTAGAGCTGTAATGGGGAGGGAGGTAAATCAAGGAAATACTAGCTGTTTTCCATTAACTCTGAACATGTAAAGAGGCCGTAAGTGCTAGTCTTCTTAACCCTCTATTCTGAGCAGAGGTTTCACATTTATTTACCAGTCTGTGTGATTTAGTGCTGTAGGAGTGTGAACGCAGCACTGGTTTGTTTTTATGAATTATTTCTCCATTTGAAGTAAACCGATCTGTCAGAGAAGTGCTCAAGGGCTATAATGTCAATATTAGGATGACAAGCTAGGGAAGTGTGGGCAACGGAGAGCAAGCATGTTACAAACACATGGCTTGATTGAAAGATTGAGTCAGCTCCTCCTTTAAAAAACAGTTTTTAATGGTCATTTCATATTCCTTCAGGAATAGAGAACCAAAGGAAGGAGGTATGAACAAATATGTTTCAGGCCACAATAAAGGCTGCAGTTGTAGGTTAGACTATGTGACATAGTCATCTTCTGAGCTTGAAGATGGACGTTAGGGCCACCAAGGAAGGCAGGAGCCACCACAAGCCGTGTGATTGTGGCCAAGGGCGGCCATGAGGAGGACTCCTTGGCTACCTCCACCATGCCACACAAAGTTGGCAGAGCCGCATCACATGAGGCCCTAAGATGCTGTTCTTTATGAGGCAGCAGTGTTGTAGGAAGACAGACTGGTGGGGCAATCCAGAATGTAGACGGATCCCCTGAATTGAAGTCAAAAGAGTAAGCTATGCCAGGAGCGCCATGGAGCCACCCAGAAAGAGAGAAGGAGTGAGAACAGTTTTCCACAGGACTCTTTTAGTAGAGGACAGCTAACTCGCACAATGGAGATTGAGGAAGGGCAATGCAGGAGAGTGTTCTTTCTGGAAGTCTCCTCCCACACTGTGTATCTGCCCCACCTATGCTCTGTCTGGAAATCCAAAATGGCAGACATCCATTACATGAGATATGTACACGGTTACAGAGGGTGCAGGCATGTTATACTAGAAACAAACCACCCAAGCACAAGGAATGACTAGTCCCCAACCTCACGCTCAAACTGTTTGTACCCAAAACCAATAGGGTCGGTCCAAGACATGTCTAAAAGGGAGGATGAAAGAGAGTGTGGTGTGGGTGTTGGAAGGAGTAGCAAGCAGTAGTTTGGAGGCTGTTAGAGAAGTGTCTTGAAGCAGGATAGGAAAGGCAAAACATCAGAGATTTGAAGAGGTGATGGATGGTGACAGGAAGAAAGGGGGTTCATCTGAGATTGAGGAAACGCAAAGAGAGAGGGTGAATGGAAAGGAAATGCAGAAGGTGGCACATCAGAAACTAGAGTTTGTGAAGAGAGGAGTAGAGTAAAAGAGAGAGGGGAAGGACTGGTTGAGCATCGGAGAGTGAAGGAGATTTGAGAAGAGGCTAATGATGAGCTTGAGGGGAGGGAGAAGGAACATCAGGAGGGAACCAAAAGGTTACGCTAAGCTCCAGGGGAGAGATAGTTATAGAGTCTGTAAACTCATGCCAAAAAAGAAAAGCCGGGAGTAGGTGGAGGAAGGAGCACATGGCAGAAAGTCCGTGAGGTTTAGGTAAAGTTAGTGCCTGGGGGGGAGCCTGGGAATAGGAAATGACCCCAGAGTGATGAGAATGGGATCTGGATGTGAAGAGGGATGCTAGGTTTATGGCCCATAAATTCAGGACCAAAGAGAAGGCAGTTTGTGAAGGACCCATAAGCAGGTCAGTGGAAGCTAATGGGAGGCTTCCACTCTGCCTACTACTTTTGACATTTATAAGAGGCCTGCTCTAACTCTGAAGTTTGGCACCCAACCAGCAAGCAAGAGAGCCCCATCCTGGACCAGAGATACAGGTATTGGGTCATCCCATAGTACTCATGCTACAAACAGACACTGCCAAGAAAGCAGGACCATCAAGGAAGACCCACCTCACTATATGACTGAGTGATGAGATGACACCCTGAGAAATCCTCAAGGGCTGCTGGGAGCATACAAGATTTGATTTCGTCTGTGTATATATGATTTCCCACCTGGACCCAACAATGTAAATGCCCTAATACTACTTGTCGAACCATCCTTCTCTTGTGGTGCTTTTTTGGAGACCACCCAGCTTTGTGGCAACAATTTATAAAGGCCAGGAAGCTTGAGTTACACTGGCTGAGGGACTGGTATAGCCATCATTATGGGCTCTGTGACGAAGTCCCTTGCCTGGC
Source organism: Ambystoma mexicanum (assembly GCF_040938575.1). Classification (NCBI taxonomy): domain Eukaryota; kingdom Metazoa; phylum Chordata; class Amphibia; order Caudata; family Ambystomatidae; genus Ambystoma; species Ambystoma mexicanum. The sequence goes on along the minus strand of NC_090923.1, from coordinate 1,302,385,784 downwards.
TCTATGGACAGGTGGAAGAGTGACCCTTGCGGGCCATGTTCCTCCCTAAACCAGCAGTCAATGGATCAAGGGATGAAATGTGGAGGAGCCTAGCAGCATACTCTTAACTGCCCAATCACTGGGCAGGGGACAGTCCCATTGGAGCCTCTAAAACCTTTACTCCAAGTATAGCAAATAAAAGGGAGCTCCTCCTAAAGTCCAGTCCCGCAGAAACTACAATGTGTTCCCCCTAAATAGATCCAGCCCTGTCAGATATTTATGAAGTTCATGCTCTCCGTCAACTGTGTGACTGCTCACAGTACTCGCTGACCAATACTTCTCAGTCGACATGTGCATTAAGTAGCTGAGCTCTGTAAGAAAGGCATAGTATCAAAGCAAGGCCGACACAAGTGATCACAGTTCAAGGGTGTTTATTAAACTGTAAAAATGGGTGAGATAAATACCTAATCTAAACCTGAATCTAAGATGGGAGCAAGCTACGACCATCAAATAATAATAATACCGTCCAAGTGGAGTCTAGTCAAATAAAAAGGGCCTATACCAAAAAACCTATTGCCAATCCTTGACACTATGATACAAAATAGTGTGGGATAATGTTCACAAGAAAAGAAAGAAGTGTTCACAAAATGAAAAGTCAGGGTGTTATGGACGGCACTCCCTTCCACACGTTTTTAGCACGGGACAGAGCGGGACTCTTGAGCACAGCACACTCATGAGTTTCTCTGGAACGAGGTTACAGTTCCTTTTCTCAGTATCAGGACCTTCTGTGTCCAAGTCTCTTTCTTGCAAAGTGTCTTGCTTCAGAGGGCCTGATATGCCATTAACAACAAAGCAAAAGTTCCTTCTGCTAATCTTCACATCAGGTAATTACTCTTCACCCTTGGATCCCCCTCAGCCAGGCTCCAACCCTTCTCTCAACGTTAGCCTCCCTCAGTCAAGCTCAGTCCAACCACTCACTTTGGACATCCGTCAGTCGGGTTCACACTTGTCATCACAATGTTAACAGGTGTATTACTGCTCACCCTAATTCGCAGGCATCCCTCAGTCGGGTTCACATTTGCTGCAATACACAGTTTACTTAGTTTTCTCACAATGCGGGATTCACTTCCCTTGGCTTTCTCCTGGCATCCCTCTGTCTGGTTCAGATTGCCATTTTAACACAGTTCAAAAGAGTCATTATAGACCCCTTAGGTTCTTCCTTTACCCAAGTCCGGGTCTCAGCCCCCAGTCAGGCTTTCCCTTAAGCCCCCAGTCAGGCTTCACACAGTCTTATCACCACAATGTTCTCGGATGGGTTACTGTTTACTAGGGATGTAACGGTATAACGGTATACCGTTAAAGATACCGTGAACCACTTAATTGAACAATAATAACCGTCACATTGTTTATACCGTTATACCGTTTATACCGTTAAGTGTGCTTTTCAATCTGATTTGGAAAGGCTGCAGTAAGCAAGTGCTGTGCAGTCTTGGTCTTGCACTGTTGGATGTGCCATCTGCCAAGTAGTTTCAGTTGGAGCAGTTCTTAATGCCATTCCATAAACCACACGTGCCTGACACAAAATCAATATATTAGCAATAGGAAGAATAGATACAGTGGTAAGAAGGAAAAGGGTTTACTTTGGGTTGGCGGCTTTGGGGTTTGTATATTTATAATGGATAATGTTCTCTAAACATATGACAATGGGGGATTTCCCTGGTTCTATCATTGAATTTACATATAATAAGTCACACTGCGAAATTCACTAATCTCTGTGGGTATTCCCTGCTGCCATACCAAAGGGTAACATGTCTGTGATTACTTAACACCTTTTGGCCCGAGCCTTAATGACCACTTAAGAAAAGCAATTCATTTTGCTTTGCCAGTCGCCACAGGGCTGCCCCCCTCCTCCTCTCCACACGTGTGTTTGTGTTTGGTGGAAGCAAGGGGTGGCATTTTAGTGGAAAGTATGTTCAAAACGCCAATTCTGTCCCCGGGTGTCTGGTTTTGTTTGTGATGATAAATCTGAAAATTTATGACCTTTTAGAAAATATTTCTTAAGGTTAGTCAACTCCACCTGCTATACCGTGATAACCATGATATACTGTCATTTGGCAAGAAGGTTATCGTACCGTCATAAAACTAATACCGTGACACCCCTACTGTTTACCCTAATTTGCAGGCATACCTCAGTCGGGTTCACATTTGCCTCTACAACGTTCCAAAGACTTTCGACTGTACAAGGGGTCTGACTTGACCCTCGCATGACCACTTTAATACCTCACGCCGGCCTCCCCTAAGGTCTCTTGGTACTTGAAGTTTCTACAACAACCTAAGACTTTCGACTATGCACAGGATTTCACATAACCTGCTGCAGGAACACTTCGATTTCTCAGTTTAACACATTCTCTTTGTTGAGGAGCGAGGTACCAGTCAGAGTCCTTCGAATGAGCACCACACACGTGGCGCCAGACCACTCTAACTCTGATACAAATTTGGGTTTCCAAAAGATCTTCGTACATTACTCTTCTTTCTTTATACAATGTTGCTCTTCACAACCTTGAGCCCAACACAGTCCGATCTATTATCCGCTCTTTCCGACCCATTGGCTGTGCCGAACTCTGTTGGCGTCTCCTGCCTCTGGGGTCAAGGACAGTACCACAATGGCAACCGCTTCTCCCCACCTTGGCTATCAGTGTGGGAGGGTCCCATGTATCGCTGACATCCTTCCCACCATTCACCAGCTGTAATTCCTGGTCTTACGTTTCCCTTTTCTGAGGCTCAGCGGGTCTGGGTTGAAAAGGGCAAGGGCAATTCCCCCCTCGTCGTCTTTCAGGTCTCGCTGCCTTTTTCTTCCGTTTGACCTGCCGTCCTGGAATAGCTGCTTCCTCATGCGTTTGGCCTTGCTCAGAGTGTGCTTTCGTGCTGCGCCTTTTTTTTTTTTTTTTTTTTTTTGTATTTAATCACTACGGATTTTTACAAAAAAGAAGGAACAAGTAGTTGGTATTGAAGGAAGTTCCAAGGACAATGTCTAATGTTCAAGAAAATAGATGTTTCACCATGTCGATGATGGATGAAGAAGGATCGTTCGAGATGGTCCGATGGGAACGACGAAGTCTCACCAAACGGCACCGTGAAGGCGAGTTCTAAGGTTTTGGCAATTTCGCCAGTTTAGACCCGTCTGTAGGAGGTAGGTGGGCGGGGATTAAGGTTCGAAGCTTCTTAAGGAGGTGTCGAGTTGATGATGTGTTGCATGATGTTAACCGTAGCTAGAGCCCAACCAGGTTTGTCGCCTGCAATCAGCTTGTTCCAACAGTTTCCCTCGTCTAACGATACAAAGTCAGAGATGATGCTCTTCAAGTAAATGGCACGGATGTCACGTGTCTTTGAGCAATTCAAGAGGAGGTGGCGAATTGTCTCTTTTTCTGTAGTCGATTTGCAATACCGGCAACGATTAGTTTCTGATAGCCCTCTGGTTGCCAAAATTTCATTTGTTGCCAGAAGATTCAAACGTATTTTCAAAAAGTATAGACGCGCTCGTCTACTTGGAAAGAGTTTGAGATAAGTTTGCAGTGAGTCCAGCTTGTTGAAAAAAGGGGGAAGGTGGCTGGTGAGCTTATATTTGTTAGCGGTTTCTATAGTTTGTATCCAGTCCCACTCTTTTATTTTTTTCAAGGTTTTGGTAGGGTTGGTTATCAGTTCTTCTTTGCTACTTTCAGCCAGATATAGAAGATTGTGCATATTTGATTCCCATTTCTGGAGTGAGTTGCACGATTTCAATTCAAGTTCCTGGTTTATCAGTTGATAAGCGTGGGGCGACCCAGGCGTTATACATTTCCTGTATAGTTGGACTCTGTTCAGTGCGACGGAGGTTCCCAGAGATAGGAGGCCTAATTCTCTCCTAATCGAAGCTATTGGGGTTGATTTAGGGAGGCCAAGAATTTTCCTCCAGAACAGGGCTTCCAGTTTTGGCCATAACTCTGTCGGAAGGTTAAGCATGGCGTCAGTTCCATAAGTGACCGAGGGAATCACCTTCTTTTTGTAGAAGTCTCTTACGGGGATTAAGGAGTAGCGACCGAATTTGAGGTCGATTGCCTTTCCCTGTGTAGATAACCTCTTGACTTTGTCAATGAGGGATTCTTGCATTGCTTTGTCCTTTAAGGATGAATCAAACGTGGCTCCCAGGTATTTAAAGCTAGAGACCATTTCGATTCGAGTAGAGCCAAGGTAGAGATGGAGTTTTTCTGTTTTCTTAGATGTTTTTTGGAACTTCATTATTTTAGTTTTGGACTCATTGATTTCTAAGTTGTTTTCCGTCATGTACCTTTGTAGGTTGTTTAGTTGCCGTTGGAGACCTATAGGGGTATGGTCTAATAGAATGAGGTCGTCGGCATACAGCAGGCGGCTAATCTGGGTACCTCCTAGCTTTGGAGGGAATGAACGGATTTGTTTCCCAAAGTCTTGAAAGTCGCCTAGATAAGTCCAGAATAATGCAGGAGCTAGCGGGCAACCTTGCTTAACGCCTCTAGATGTTTTTATCTCTCACGAAAGTGACCCTTGTTGGTTTAACCTCACCCTCATTGATGTACCAGAATGTAAAGCTTTGATTGGGTTCAGAATCTCGGGTGGGCATTTCCAGGTCGTTAATTTCTGCCATAGTCTAGCGCGATCCACTTTGTCAAAGGCCTGGGTTAGGTCTACGAACGTGATGTAAAGTGCGGGTTTGCCTTCAAGAATCTTGTTTTTCAGCGTATTTAGTATCAAGATGTTGGCGTTCGTGCCCAGGTTCTTCTTAAAGCCTGTTTGGAGGTTATCATGACAGGGGGTGTTGTTGGCCCACTTAGTGAAGTGCTGTAAGAGAAGGGATCCGAATAGTTTGCCTATTCAGTCCAGGAGGGCTATAGGGCGGTAGTTGGCTGGGTCGGCCCTATTTCCTTTTTTGTAAATTGGAACAATGTTCGCTTTGGTCCATGATGGAGGTATGGATCTAGATGCTACACAACGGGCAAAGATGATGCTCAGAAGCTGGGACCACGCTTCAGGATGGGTTTTTAGATCTAGGTTTGTTATTCCGTCTGGGCCAGGAGACGGGAGGGTTTTAGCTTCTTTATTTGTATTTGGATTTCTTCCTGGTCAGTAATGTCTATCCATGGCGAGTTGGTTTCGATTGTTTTGCCCTGAACGGGGTCTGTTTCTTTGAATAGAGCTTCGAAGTGGGTCTCCCAAACTGAGGCCGCAATCCCGTTTAATTGATCAGGGAGGGTGCCTGGGGACGCTGAATGAATGAGGGCCCAAAAGTCTCTCTCGTGATTGCCGTTTATTGCCGTGAGGATGTTTTCAGCGTCTTGTTGGTATAAGTTGTGTCGATGGCCTCTCAGCCAGTTTTTGTAGGCTTTAACAGCTATAGGGACGGCTGATTGCGTTGCGGGGTCTTTTCTTTTTAGGGCAAGTCTTTTGATTCTCCTTAACTCTTTCTTTTTTTCTTGTATTAGTTTGTCAAAGGTGTGAGACCGTTGAGGAGGGTTCTGGCTGGTCTTTCCACGTGGAACTCTATATACTGTCAACAGCGGAGTATAGTCAGTCGTCGACTGCTGATTTCGTGGGGTGAGGTCTTTGTAGGCAGCAGTTAAGGAGGTTATTGCTTTTTTGGTCATTTTCAATCTTGTGCCTTGCGTTGTTAACTCGAGGCTGGTTGGCATCGAGATGTTGTTTGGAGATATCGAGACCCAGGTGGTTTCTAGAAGGTTGTGGTCACTCTCCTCTGTTCTTTGGACGTTGAATGATGTTATTAAATTTAGCAGCGGCCGAGAGACGAAGATATAGTCAATTGTTGATTTTGAGTTGGCTCTCTCCCAAGATGGATATCTCTTTGGGTCGTGGAAGGTATGATCGAGGTTTGAGAAGGCTCTGGCTTCCATTAACTTCTGCCATTTGGACGCCCTTAGGTCGGTGGAAGGGCCTTTCGGATTGCCAGCGGGGGGATTTTCGGGGTTGTGACACTTAATGTTGAGGTCACCACATATAAGTATGTGGTCTACTTGATGTTTTAGAAGAATCCAATCAATGTCTTGTTCCATTTCTTTGATGAATTTAGAGGTGTTTGTCGTGGCCGGGTTCCAATATACTGTAATGATGATCATCGGCTTTGGTTTAGTTGGAAGGGTCTCTGCAGTCGGGGACCAGTTTAGCTTCATCATTAACGTATTGTCAGACTCTTTTAGTTTTTCTATGTTCGTTAGGCCTCGGCAAGATCGAATCGCTACAAGTAGGCCGGCGGTTGGTCTGCCTGTTGAACCTTTCTTGGCCGCGACTGTGTTGGTCACATACCCGTCTATAGTCGGTGGTTGAAGGAGCCAAGTCTCTTGAAGGCAGATAATATCATATTCGTGCCAGTTTACGGAGCTCTGGGAGAATAAATGGTGAAAACCTCTGGTGTTCCATGAGCACAACTTTATACGGTCGCTCGTCAAGCTGTGCGTGTCTTTGGTGATGTCTCGGTAGGGCTTGGGTTTTGATGGCTATTTTATCCGCCGGGGCTTCAGGGCCTTAGGAAGCCATGACCATACTGTCTCGAGGGTGGAGGCTGGAGTGGGTTTGGCCACGTTAGAGTAGAGCTCGTTTTGTACCGTCTTTTGGATTTTCATTGGATCGACCGTTTGTCGTTGTTTAGACTTGTCTCTTTGAGGAGCATGGGGGAGCTGCGTGTTTGAAGAATGGCCGCCTAACGTGGTCAAGTGGGCAATTTGTTTTATGGGTGGCATCAAATGCACTTTATGAGTGGTCGGGTTGGCAGGTTCTTCCCGTGGATGGTTCTCTTGGTCGTTTTTTGTAAGACGATGTTGGTGTTGACTAGATTGCTTTGATTCAAGTTCTCTCTTAGAGGAGTTTGCAATAAGCGTCGGCGCCTCATTTTTAAGTGTTTTTATTTTCCTTGTCGATTCTCTTAGGCAGTAGCCCAGTGTTAACAAGTCTTCAGCCGCTGATCTGAGTAATTTGTTCGTAGACGAGCAGGAGATGTATAGGTGGGAAATCGCCTTGTGGTGAATGTGGCTTGGATCTACTATTCGAATATCCGCAGATTTGACTGCGCGTAGTTTTGGGATATAGCTGAAGAGGTCGATGACTCCTCTTCTATTCAGAGTTACTCTGTCTCGGTTTTCTTGAATTTGCGCTAGCTTGAGGATCCATCTAATTTGAGGTCTTTTTTGTGAAGGATCTCTGATAGTTCTGTTGTTTGTAGGAAATCTGTTTATGGGTCTTTGCGGGTGGTTTGGTAGTCGAACAGGATCAAGGGTAGAGCGTTTGGTGCCTTCGTGATGTTCTTTCGAGTTGCTCGGACGGTTTCCACTTTTTCTAGCTTATCTCTGTTGATGAGAGGATCTTTTATTAGAGTTGTAGTTAGGGTAAGGAGAAGAGTGCTTTTTCATGTCTTCCTGTCTCCTGATGGCTGACTTTCTACGGTTCGCCAGGGTGAGAAATGGCGAATCGGAATCAGAGTCTTCTGGATTAAGCCTCGTGTATTTGTAAGTAGGCGACGTGGCTGGGTCTGGTATGTAGGTTTCGTTCATTGAGTTGAGTGTCAACCTCTCTGTTAAGTGCTGTGTTAAGTTCATCAGGTCTTCTTGGTCTAAAGATGCCTGGGCCCCTTTTGGCGAGGGGTTGGTAGGGTCGTTTTCTTCGCGTATCGGCCTTTGCTTTGCTTCGGGTCTGGATGTTGAGGGAGATTGAGTCTTCGGGAGTTTTACTGATGGTGAGAGTTTCCCTCTGGTCGGGGCCTGGAATAGAAATACTGGTTTGAAGGTTGGAGCTGTCGTAGGTCGTGTAGTGCTCCTTGAGGGGTCTATTGTAGGTTTTTCAGTCCTAATTAGTGAGTTGGACGTGATAGTTAGGTCAATTAATGCTGTTGTTTGAGTTGCTGTAGTTTTTTGCAGGGTATGATTTGGCCGCGAGACCACTACAGTTGTGCTATCCTTTCCTGTGACTGTGGGTGATGTCGGTGGTTGAGATCTGGAGGTGTACTCCTGCTTTTGTTTCGGGTTTAGGGCCATTATGTACCCTTCAAGGAAAGTCAGTTTGGTTGACATTGCCGCCTGGATTGAGATTTGGTCTTTCAGGGTGTCTCCGATTGTCTCGTAAAGTTTGGTAAAGGGGGCGAGGGCGATTGTCAGGGCCGACATCAGGGTACACATGTCGAGTTTTTTAGGCGGGGGATCTTTTAAGGCTGTGGAACTTTGAGAAGAATAACGGTTTCGTGAAGGGGATAATAGGCGGGTGGGGGTGGAATCTGTATTTAGTGATCTGGTTGGGTGGTCAAGCGAGAGTCTTCTTTGAGTGTTGTAGTTGTTGAGGTTTGAGTAGAAAGAGTCTAAGGTTCTCTCAAGTGGGGGATTTGGTTTAGGTGGTTGAAAGGACGTCTTGTTCCGTAGGCTGTCGATTGGAGGTTTGTTTGTTCTGTTGTGGGGGTCCCATGCCTCAGGAAGGGACGTTTTCGCTGGTTCGTTCTTGTTGGTTAACTCCACGACTGTAGGGATGTGGATTTCTTTAGAAATTAAATCCTGAGGTAGGGTTTGGGAAGTCAATGGACTTCCACCGGTGAGGGTTAAGCTTTGACAAACCGTAGAGTAGTTTAAGGATGTCTCGTGAAGCTCTCTTTCCGGTTCCCTCGAGTCTGGGGGGGCAGATTCACTCTCGTTGTTGGGCAGTATTTCACTATCTACCCGCTCTGAGACCAGGGCGTCCGTGGTAGTGGCAGTGTTATTTGTGCGCCCAGGCGCTTTGTCAGGCATTATGTCGGGTGCGTTGTTGGGGGCTAGGCCCGTGGACTGTGGAGCAGTTGTTAGTGCAACGGTTGCAGCTGAGAGTATGTCTGCGCATGGCCCCTTTTCCTTGGTTTGGGGTTGCGTAGGGCTGTCTGTTCCTTTAGGATTAGACAACAAAGAGGGTTGGTGTTGCCGGCTCAGTCTACGTTGTTTGGTAGGAGGGGAGCATTCGCTGGCCGCTTCTAGGATTTCCTCGTCGGTCAATTCTTGACGTATTCCTTGGAGGACCTTTGGGTGCTTGAGAAAAAAGTCTGTTAAAAGGTTTAATGGTTGTTGATGTTTCTTTGTTGTCTTTATAGAGGTTTTTGTTAAAGCCAATCTGCTTTTCTTATTTGTTTCACCGCGGTTAGTATTGGTCGCTTGCTTCGTCGATGGGTTTGATGTTTTCTTTTTCTGTTTTTGAACTGTGTACCTTTGCCGTCTGGAATGGCGAGTGATGGAGATTTCAATTCGGCAGCAAGTAGAGGCTGTGAGTTAGCCTCTTGTATTGAGGCTTGCATTGCACTTTTGTGAATCTGGGCTGTTACCGTTAGTACGGTGGGGGGCGGCGCTTGGAACTGTGCTCCCTCCTGGGAAGCCGTGTTGCACTCTGCTTCGTGTAGCTGTAGTTCTGGAGGCGCGGTTTGAAGGCCCCCAACCATTGAGTCCGTTGCAAACGAGGGCCCGCTCCCCTTCTGGGCGGAGGTGGCCGCTACGGACGTCTCGGCCACGGCATCCGTACCGGCGCGAGCGCCCGTCAGTCCGTCCAGAGGTCTCAACGCCATCTCCCCTCCGGGTGACGGCGGAGCTCCGGTCTCGACTGAAGGAGGCTGCGCGCGGGCAGGCGTCGCAGCTGGTTCCGGGCTTTGGCTTGAAGGTGGATGGACGTCGTCGAAAAGCGGAGCCTCAATCAACGCCTCAGAGGGCGGAGGTATGGCCTCGGGCGAGGGCAGGGGACGACTGGAAGGTCGTACTGGTGTTCTCTTTTCTCGAGAAAGTGGGGTTGGTGTTTTAGGTAGTGCAGAGATTATGATCGCTGCACCTTTTAGGGAACGTTGGTGTGTGTTCTTAGAGGTGGAAGAAGTGCAGGGCTGATTCTGGGTGACGAAGAAGTCTGTGAAAACTGGTGCTGTGCTTCTTGTAGTGGCCGTTGAGCTTCTCAAACAGCGGCCCAAGTCGACCACTTGATTGACTGGTGTGGTTGGTGGAGTGGCCGTCCTTGCAGGCTTAGCCGGCTTGCCTGGCATGACTGCAGGACTGCCACTCGCCGCCACTCCGCGTCCGCTCCGCGGAGACAATGAGTTTTTATAGTAAGTGGCTGAAAACACGCCTCTCAGTAGAAGCTAGCACTGTAGAAAGACTGAAGTGATGATAGCAAGCTGCAGGACTGCCACTCGCCGCCACTCCGCGTCCGCTCCGCGGAGACAATTAGTTTTTATAGTAAGTGGCTGAAAACACGCCTCTCAGTAGAAGCTAGCACTGTAGAAAGACTGAAGAAAGACTGAAGTGATGATAGCAAGCTGCAGGACTGCCACTTGCCGCCGCTGCGCCTTTTATCTCTATGGGGAAACAGAAGGGAAGTCAGGTGTGTGTAATAATCGGCATTTTCCTGACTCTGCCTGACCCTTGTGTTGGGACATGTGAGGTATACGGCTCTGGTGTTAGTCTGTTATCTTTCATGGTAATCGGTCTGTGAGAAAGTGTTTGTGTCGAGAAAGGGCGGGATACGTTTCTACATATCCTGCGGAGTAGGATGAGGAAAAGGTGTCATAAGGAAGGGGGTACCGCGTCTCATCCTAGGGTGTCCAGCTTCCACTCCCTGAAGATTCCTCACCCAGGTAATCCTCCTGAACTGGTCCACCCCCAGGAACTGGATTCAATAGCGATGGCGGTGTCCTGGCCACCTGGATGACAGATCCCCGGGCATAGCGAGTATGACACCTTCAGGTTTCTCACAGCTCCTTCAGCTGCACAATCAATCCAGACCCAACTGCAGACTTGCCTACACCGTCCATGAAAAGATCAGCCTGAGGGGCAACCCAGACAACTCAGGGAGTCAGTTACTCCTAGACTTCAAATATCCTGCTCCCACCTTCTCTCCACCCAAGCGGTAAACTGGGAAAATCGATTATGGCCACCACAGTGGATATAACTTTAGGCTGGCCCCCTCAGTTTCATTCTGACCTACAAGGTGGTAAGAAACCTAACTAATTGCAACCATCAACTATCTTAGGTTGACCGCTTCTGACCCTCAAACCTAGTCCCACCTGAGGGGAGACAAAATCCTGTAAAATATCCAAACAGCCCAGACCTGCCTTGTGGGTTGTAGTAGCGGGGGGATTGTGGAGAGAGTGGGAAGAAACAGCAGAGGAGGGGGAAGAGGAGGCTCAAGCGTGTAAAACAGATGAGAACTGGAAGGTGGCAGGAATGAAGGAGAAGGCTGGAGGGAGGTGGTTGAGCAAAAGAGGTGGAAGAGATAACATCTGGAGAAGGAGGAGTGGATAGTTGGAGGTGGTTAGCAGAGGAGATTTGGTGGAGAAGATTAGATCTGGAGAAGGAAGAGGTGATAGCTGGAGATGGTTGCCAGAGGGAAGGAAAACTACCTCTTGAAGAAGAGGTAATAGTTGATGGGGTGGTTGATAGGGGATATGTGATTACAGCTGGACGAGGTGGTGGTGAGAGGTTAGTTGGAGGAGATTACTTTTGGAGGAGGAATGGATGGGTTTAAGCAGATGGAGTCTCTTTTATCAATGCAGTCTTCCTCTCCATAGTGGAGAGGAAGACTGTAATGATAAGAGGGTAGGACGGATGAATACAGACAGAGGAGGTTACACAAGGAATGAAATGGCTCCACGATACCATAGGAATCTTGGATCGGCACTGGACAGGCTGACCACCTTCCTCAGTGACTGTACGTCTCAGGTTATTCTGGGCTTTCTCCTCCCCCACCTCCATCTCCAACTGCGGCGACCCTCAGGGCTCCAACCTTTCTCTCTGGCTCTTTAACAGCTACCTTGCTCCGCTTGCACACCTCATTTCCAATGTCTCCCCATACTTCCAGTGTTATGCAGATGACACACAACTCTGCTTCAAAATTCCCTCTGATCCTCTTCTTACTTCCTCCAGCATTCCTGACTGCCTATCTGCCTTTCAGGCCTGGTGTACTTCCAATGATCTCTGCCTTAATGCGAGCAAGACCGAGATCCTTCTATTGGAACCCCTGATCCCTCTTTCTGTCCCTCACTCTGGCCATTCTCTATGGGCTCTCCCCATTATCCTTCATCTGAGGCAAGAAACCTTGGAGTTATCTTTGACTCTCTCCTTCATCCCTCAAATTCAAGACCTTGCCAAGAAGTCCCACTTTAAATTCTTCCTTTCCTCACTTCCCCCCAGAGGCTCAACGTCTCTGAAACTCTGGTTCTCTCTGCGCTAGACTACTGCAATAGCATTTTCCTTAATCTACCCTCTTCTACCCTATAATTTCGCCAACTAATCCAGAATAAGGGTTGCAGGACTTATCCAACCCTAAAGACTCTCCATTGGCTCCCGGTTGTTGCAAGGATCAAATTCGAATCCCCTTGCATCATACACAAGGCTGCCTGGGGCCGGGGACCATGCTATCTGCAACTTGCTCTCACTAAATGTTCTCCCTCCAGATATTTGTGCTTCTGTGGCACCAACTCTCAGTGTGTTAAGCGCTTCGCTAAACAGCGAGCTGGTAGCTGATCTCTTTCCTCAGCAGGCTTCCTCCTATGGAGCAGTCTCCTTCTTCCTCTTCATCTTGAGCCAGACCTCCTCAAATTCTGGAAGCTCCTAAAGACTCTCCTTTTCACCTCTTCCTTCCCTCCCTCCTCTGCTAAATTCCCACAGTTGCTGAGATTGGTGACCAGAAACCCCTATGTCCCCTCCCAGGCCTTGGACCTCCTTACCTAATCACCCACAGCCTCCAACCCCACCCTCTCCCCCCATTACTTAGCCTTGGCACCCACTGGCCTATGTCACCATAGGCCTGCGCTTACTTATTTATTGTCCTCCACCTATGCACTTAAAGCTACTCAATCACAACACTTCCCTCTTGCTAAAACAAGCACTTACCCCCTTCCCTCCCCCACTCCCTATTCCCTTTATCTCTGCACTTGCACGTTCTGAATGCTCACAAGGCCTAGTAGGTCTGCCTCTATCTCTCATTGTTTATTTGTTTCAGTCTCATGTCCCCTCCCTGTTCCCCTGTGGGCGCATTGAACACACAATTTACTTGTTGTATTAGCGCCTTACAAATGTACAATAAATAAATAAAAGGAGGCAGCTCTAGAGAGAGAAAGTGAGATGGAGCCTATTATACCATCAAGGTCGAATGACATAGGTGGTGGAGGGAGACCTACAAAGAGGAAGGAACAGGAACCCCAAGGGTAGCATTGGGGCCTAGTCAGCCAGAGTAGGCACGTTTTGGTGGGACATGGGTTCTAGGCAGTCCCAAACTGTGGGAGGAGGAAAGAGAAGGGGGCCAGGGAGAGTAACTGCAGTTTAGAGAAGAGAAGGGGTTAAGGTCTTCATGGGTAGCCCAAGTGATCACAAGTTCTCATTCTCTAGCTTATGCTGCCACTGATGACAGCAATTCAACAGCACTAGATCTTGTTTGGGCTGGTACTAGCAGGGCTCCTAAAATCTACTTGCCCATTAGCTTTGGTGAGTAGTTTTTATGAAGGGTGAGTACCATTTGCATGATACTCGACCTTGCTGGCGAGTATGGGGATGTTAGAAACATATTTTCCATTTACTGCAAACGCACTGTTTGCAGTAAATGGCACATAAAAGTTTCACTGTGCATGGTGCTGGGAGGATAGCTCAGGGACCATGTGCTCGCCTTGGAAGCAAGACGACTCAGAGCAACACAGGTTCGATCCCCGGGTTTGTGCTTAGAAATTAAGCGTGGTATAAATAACCAATTACAATGCTTGACAGCATTGCACCAAATATGAAGTGCGCTTATGGCAACATTCACCATTTTACAAAAACCGCTGGTAAATATTTTGTCACCAGTCACCTTGGGGCAAATGCATTTCTCTAAGGTTGAGTGTGTAAACTAAGGAACTCGCCCTGCAGGTCTAGTGGGATTTTTAAGAATTTGCAAGGCCTGACAAGCCACTGGGCGCTGGTCCCCAGAAAGCATTCATCGATAGGAAATGAAAGAAGAGGGTTTGGGAACCCTCTATGCCAGAAACAACAGAGTTGAGGCAGTAGGCACACCCACCCTGGCCACTAAGGACCAGGACCTGAACCCAAGAGCTAAAGGGGGCCTGGCACCCCCAGTTGGCGAGACATGGGACATGCCAGAAGAGCCAAGGAAGGTTTGGTAACCCAAAGAACCGTCCCATTAAAGCAGAGGAAGGAGATGTAATCTCACTGCTTTTCTACAGACTGGGACTTGCACACCAGAGCCAGAACTCCTGGCAACTGCAGCTCATTAGGAAGGGACTTGCAAGAGGAAGCACAAGTTTACGGGGTTGTTAGTTCCGTCATGTTTCCTTTTGGCCCAGCAGCCCCTTATTAGCTTGCCTGTGTCTATAATCCTATAAAAGCTCTAAGACAGGTAAATAGTCTTGGCATCATTTTTAGGCCTCTCGTTTCCTACCCGACAGCATGAAGGCCATTAGCACCCCGGCTGACCCTGTGGGTGCTATGCTCAGTTTATATACATAAAACGCAATCACAGAACTGCACAGAAAGGTATACAGCAAAGGCTGATGGCAAATAAACGCTGAAAGATGTCTGCCACCCAAAGAAATTAGATTGCTGTGGGGTATTGTAAAGTAAGTCCTCTTTCAATGACTATGAGCAACTACAGAGAGACGCTCTTAAGCTGCATATAAGAAGGTGGAAAGCAAGTGTGTAACTTTGGACTAGGATGGAGAAAGGGAAGCTGCCAACTGCCATCAGAGATTTAGATCTACGGAATGTGGTGTAAAAGAGGCTCGGGACCTCCGAGCGTCCTTAATACAACCCTGCCTCCCTTCCGGTGAGAATAAAGTCTCGGACACAGAGCGGGGTAACGTGCAAACTTCTTTAATAAACTTCCAACCCAAACTGCCAGTGTTTCCACCCCCCTTCGTAACTCCCAACGTCACTTCCTAAATTCCTGGCCGAAATGACATCTACCCCCTTTTTAATGTAACAGATCACTCACAGTTTGACAGCCCATCTCCTCGATCAGTCTCTGGGGCTTCATGTGACATCTCTGAGGCCTCATGGGGAGACGTGTCATCGATGCGGACGTGGGCTCCCTCTCGCTACTGATATCTTCTTCAGACTGTTCACTGTCCCCGTGATATGACTCATCCGAGTGCTTCTCTTCTTGACTGTCGTGCAGCTGCTCCCACCTGAGTGCTGGTATTATCGTGACCTTTTTGAAATGTGACGAGTTCCTCGTTATGGACTGTTGCATGTCCCCACTGGTTGTGATCATTGTGCCCTTCCTGTTGGTCACGACTAAGGGTTCAGGTGCAAATGTGGAGTCTTCGTTCCGACCCTTAGGATGGCGTACCAGCACCTGGTCTCTAGGTTCAACGATGCATTCTTTGGCTTGTCGTCTGGTGTCCGCTTGCTCTTTCATTTTGCTCTTCTCTTCCTGATCTTTGTCTCTCACATGCTGTTCAAGCGGTGTTGACGGGGCTGTGCAGGTCCATCAGGTAGTCTCGTCTTGATGTGTCTGTGAAACACTAGATCCAAGGCGCAAACCACTGTGGTGCTGTGCGGCTTGTGGCGGTATTCACGCAGCAGCTGTTATAGTGCTTGTTTGAAGGGTTTGTTGAGGATGGTGGCTATTTGCAGTGTCATCTTAACGCTAGCCCTGAATCTCTCGACTATGCTGTTAGATTGTGGCCAGCGTGGTGGTATCTTTCTCTGCTGGAACTGCATGTATCTTGCAAAGTTTTGTAAGTCCTGACTGGCTAATGGTGGACCATTGTCGGACTTTATGATTTTTGGGATCCCATATATCGACAGCATTTCGTCCAGAGCAGGGATCACGCACGTGGCCGATGTGCTCTCGACCAGCTGGGCATCTGGAAAACATGAGTGCTCGTCCATCAGCATGAGCACATATGTGCTGTTGCGAAGAGGACTGAAGAAATCCACCGCTAATTCTTCCCAGACATTTTCAGGTAAAGGGTTGGGGTGTGGAGGCTGTGCCACCTGGGAGCATGTTGGGCACACGCTGACTATTTCCTCTACCATAGCGTCCAGTTTGGGGGACCACACCTTTTGTCAATGGAGGCGCTTTGTGGATACCACCCCTCGGTGGCCTTCATGTGCCAGCCTGACTATGATTCCTCGTTGTGGCTCCGGTATGACCACCTTGCAGCCTTTCAGGACAATCTGTTCATCCACGACGGACAGTTTATCCTTCACCAGGGCCATGCATCTAATGTCGTCCTGTACAGACTCACTCTCGTTTCTGGCCTGATGTTCCAGATGGGAGGTATTTTCTGACTTGATGCAGTGAGTAACGATGGTGAGGGCGTGGTCCTGTTCGGATGCAGCTGCAAGGTCGGCCCAGTCCACTGGAAGTGGCTGTAGATTGTGGACAACGTAATTGATGTACCCATCTGCAATGGATGGCCTCACTTGTGCCGGGCCTGCCGGGTGACTAGACAGATAATCCACTGGGTTTTCTTCCTTGCCGGTGCGAAGTACGATGTAAAATTAAAATCCTGTAGTCGCAGGCCCCATCAGGCTATTCTGGGGGGCATTCTGGCCTTTGGGTCTCCATAGATCATCAGGAGAGCTTGATGGTCGTTATGACTATGAATGTCTTTCCATATAAGAACAGGTGGAGATACTCACAAGCACACACGACCGCCAGGCTCTCTTTCTCAACCTGAGAATATGCCTGTTCTGTGGTCGTGAGGCTCCTGCTGGTATAGGCAACTATGAATATGTTGGACAGGTCGGCAGGGTCTCGCTGTGTCAGTATGGTACCGAGCCCGGCGGGGCTTGCATCCACTATTACCTCTGTCTTTCTTTCTGCATCAAAGTATGCCATGTCCTCTGCGCGGGCAATGTTGCGGATAGTTTCAAAAGCCATCTGACAGCCTCTTGACCATTCTAAAGGTTGGTCTTTGCAGGTGAGTAGTCGGAGGGGGTTGCTGACAGTGGCGTAATCCTTGAGGTATCTTGGGCAATAACTTGTGAGACCCAAAAAGGAGCACAGTTCAGATGTTGTTTGAGGAGGTTGTGCCTTGTTGAGTGCCTCCACCTTGTTTGGGTCAGGCCGCATTCCTCTCCCGGAAAAGATATGGCCGAAGAATCGAAGGGAGCCTTTGCCAAACTCACATTTGGATTTGTTGAGGGTTAGGCCCGCAGCTTCGAATGCTGAGCACACCCTGTGCAGGGCCACGTCGTGCTCTTCTTTGGATTTCCGGAACACGAGGACGTCATCTGAATAAATGAGGCAGTTGGGTATGTGCTGAATGACCTTATGAATTTCCTCCTGAAATATCTCAGCGGCCGACGAGATGCCAAAACTAAGCCGTTTATATGGAAACAGCCTGAGGTGTGTAACGAGAGTGGTGATGTATCGAGACTCGCTTGCAATCTCGATTTAGTGATACTCTTTCTTGAGTTCCAATTTGGTGAATAAATTTGCTCATACAGCAAGTGTATCATGTTGGTGATCCTCAGTGATTGGTGTCTTTCTCGCACTTATCGCTTTGTTGACCCTCTGCATTAAAGCGCATTGAGACCACACAAGTGGGGAAAGAGCGCTATATAAATCACAAAATACAATACAATACAATGTCTATGCATAGTCTTGTGGAATGGTCCAGGGATTTCTTGGGCACCGGGACTATGGGTGAAACCCACTGTGTGGGGCCTGTGACTGGTTTGATTACTTGCTGTTGTAGGAGTTTGTCTATCTCTTCCTTCACTGACCACTGTATATTGACAGGTATACCCCGGTAGTGCTGGGCCACTGGTCGAACCTCGATGTTGAAATACAGCTGTATCTTCCGGTATTTCAATTTTCCGAGTCCCTTCAACAGATTCAGCAATGCCGCCTCAATGTCATCAGGGTTGGCAAAGTACTTGTGAGCCATTAACTGGTACAGGATGTGTACTTGCCCCATTTTGACCGCCGTCCTGAAGCGGAGTATGCAGCCACTATTGACTTCTGTCTTTAGGACGTGTAGCGGGATCTTTACAGTATGGGCCTTGTGAGTGCACCATGCATATATAATGCCCTTGCATGGAAGGGCCGTGGTAGACCCGTACGGGTAGATGTCGATTGTTGACATTTTGAGCTTTGGGGCCCGGGCGAGTGCGTTGTAGGCCTCCTCAATGATTATAGTGACTGTCGCCCCTATGTCGATGAGGAACTCTAGTGCGGTGTCGTTGACATGTTACGTGAGGACTGGGCTGTGTTGGGTGGCTGTGCTGTTGTTTAGAGCCCATACATAGCCCTTCTTCTGTTGATCTTCTCCTGACGAGGGGGAAATTGCTACTCGACCTCATCTCTATGTTCCAGACAAAACTTCTCCTTCCGCTGCGCCTGGAGCTGTCGGGAGGCCGACGGTCGTCTCGAGCATAAGTTTCTGTATTCCTGTTTTTCTCGCCTTTAACTTTTGGGTTCACTGTCATGTTTATTTCCTGGGGGACTTACCCGTGTGTTTCTCCTTGTGTATAGGCGCTTTATAAATGCCATATCATATCCATCGTTCTTTGAGGGCTCGCCTGCTAGGTGTGGTGACCAGTGCCTTTTTACAGACAGCCCGGAAGTAGTTGTTGCCACCCGCAGGTGGCACATTCTTGCCCCAGGGCTGGGCATTCACACGTATGGGGATATTCGTATCCACATCAGAAGCACATGGCTTCTGGTTGTCTGCTTGGTTGAATCGGCATGGTAAATAGTTTGTTGATGGCATCTTTTTCTGGGGCTTGTGCTGTATGGAATCTTGCCCAGTTTGTCGTTGCGATTCTACCACTGCCTCCATTCGAGCTGAAACCAAGATATCCTCCAGCGACCGCTGTTTTTGTAGTAGCTTCTTTTTCGAAAAGTTTGCGACTCACAGCCAGCTATGATCTGTGATCGTAAGGCCTCTTCATTTGAATACCAGTGGAATTCGCAATATTTTAGTTTTATGCAGAGCCTCATGACGAAATTGTTGAGGGACTGTCCTTTGTCCAGCCGTGTCGTATGAAAGATGTGCCTCTCATAATCTATGTTGGTGTGGGGTGCCAGGTACTCTGGCAGCTTCTCGTGTAGGTTTCGGTATGAAGCTGTCTCCAGATTGAGTAGTTCACCTGCAGTGTCTCTTACGGCCGTTCCTACTGCCATAGACCGCGTTTTCTTTAGACGTGCGACGTCCGTGAGCCTTATAGTCCGACTTATCCCTTAGCCAGATTGCCCATCAGTGTCCCAGGTTGCTGGTATCTCATAAGTCAAAGGAATGTGGCACGTGTAGTACTTGTGAGGCACCCCCGGATGGGCTAGCGGGTCATGCTGCACATCCTTACATGCCCTCTGCTGTCGTAGATGAGACATCCTGATCCGACATGGTGGATGTCTACTGGGACTGCAAGTGGGCCTGTGCTTTGTGCCGATTGGCGGTCTCCTTTTCTTGTATTGTGCGTGGTTGGTGGCTGCCCGGGGCCTTGTGCCCTCAGAGACTCTTCACCCTTTGGCCTTGGCCACTTTGGCCTACTTTCCTTCCCCCTTTTTTCACTGGATTTCTGGGTGGGGCAGGGATCTCCTCATGGGGAGGAGTCTGCAGTGCTGGTGATCACTGCTGATGTGTCCCAGCGGTCCACAAGTGCTGGGGGGCTTGGGGGCTTGTCGTTGGTACAGTTATGTCCTTTGGGAGCAGGGAGGGGTTTTACTACCTTCTCGTGGTCGTGTGCAGCAGCGACTGGAGGCCGTTCCTTAGCCTGGGGTAGGGGCTGGCCTTCCGGGAGGAGGCGCGCTGACGCGCGTTGATATTGCCCGACAGCATCCTCCAGGCCCTCTATACTGTTCACAGGTGTAGCTGTCTGATGCCATGTGTGTTTAACAGCCACACAAGCCATTCATGAGGGGGGGCCGCACACACAGGGTTCAGTTGGCCCTTTGTGGCCATTGTGGTGTAGAAGACGCTCAGGACCTCCGAGCGTACTTAATGCAACCCTGCCTCACCTCTGGTGAGAATAAAGACTCGGACGCAGAGCAGGGCAATGTGCGGCCTTCTTTAATAAAGTTCCAACCTGCACTGCCCGCGTTTCCGCCTCCTCCTTAACCCCAACGTCACTTCCTAAGTTCTCAGCCCAAACGAGGGCCGCCCCCACATCAATGCGGGAGGGCGGACACGGGAGTGTACAGATTTGAGCCCCCATGGCAGTAAGTGCAGTATAAATCATCAATAATATTGGACTCACTAGACAAGAAGGGTGCACCAAGTCCTTCAGGTAGTCTGGAACTGCATAGCAATTTCATTGGCTATTGCCCACATTCTGAGGATCCTGATTGGTTGAATCGCACCTCCCGGGTGCTAATAAAATTGAAACACTGTTTGAACCAGCAACCAATGAAACGAGCAGGTACTGTGATTTTGTGCTTCTTCTGTATCAATCAAGGTTTATGTGCTACTCTGCTGTGTATGGGTATCAAATTGATCAGGGTTGGACAGTTTCACAATAGTTCGAGTCTATATGTCCCACATTTTGAATGTTGTAATTTGATGAAAATGTGAAGGTGACGAGCGGGAGCGAAGAGAATGGAGGAGGCACCCCGATAACCGGGGCAGGGGCCTTCCTCCTTTCCGCTCTCTCGTCCCTCCCCCCACAGGGGCTGGGGAGAGGGCGGCAAGGCCAACAAAAGAAAGGGCGCCAAAAGCCCTCGGAAGCCCGCGAAGGGCAACAAAAAAAGGGGAGGAGCTTGGGATACATAAGCAGCGGGCCCCCGGCACAGGAGCACTTTCAGCTCTTCCAGCAGCTGGGCACCCGCCAAATTCAGAAGATTTCGTTTTCCCACCCTCCCACCCTACAGTTATGGCGGAACCCGGACGTTGTTGTCGCAGGATGACAAGGCGGGTTGTGGCAGCCTATGATAAGACAAAGACTCCGAATGAGCCATTGCTAAACCGGAAGGGGCTTCGCCCACTCTAGACAGCGCCTCCTGGGAGCCTAAACGGCGGGGGTGTCTGGCGGTAGCAATTGGGGCTCAACTTCCCCCCAACAAACGACGCTCCCCCAGTCCGCAAAGACCGGCAGGGGCAGGCGGTTCTCAGACTCGAAGGCCTTGGGGGAGTTGTGCCTGCAATGGACATGGAGGTAAAGGGGGAAGCAGGACGAGGAGCAGTCGCCACACTTTTGGAGCTATTTTCAATACCTGTTTGCAGTGGTTGTGTATATGTAAAAATAAATCTGCGGCCTTGTTATGCCAAACTAAAGGAAATGTCTCATGCAGCATCTTACTGGAGGGGAAAGGAAAGGGGCTTGCAAAATGAAAAATGTTTGATACAAGTGGCATAGCTAATGGACAAATGCCCAGGTTATGAGCAAACGCAAAAACGAGTCTTCCGAAAATTCCCTTGATCAATATACAGTTAAGTGTTGTCATGTTGTAATTAAGAGCCAAGCGCCCTCCCACATCGTTGAGTGTGGTAGTGCTGTGTGCTCCAGAAAACTAAACTCCTTTTTAAGTCATTCTGGTCTTGGGTGCAGACTCAAAACACAAGAGACTGCATTCTGAAAAAGAAGTTTCAAGTTTGCAAAACCAAAGTAATTCTAACCGGCCCTCGCCCCCTCAGCTGTGTTCGGTTTTAGGGTGTTTATTGACGTGGCACAGCTGCTCTTGGCATTCAGTTTCACTTGAGAATGGCTGTACTGGCCATTCCCTTCTCGAACACTGGGGTGAGGTCACCGCGAAGTCACCCACAGGATTCAAATCGAGAAGATTCGGTTTCATGGCTTCCCGCATGGATGGATGTATGTGTGTGAAACAGAAGACCCTGCCCCTTGTACATTTTGGGGCGTATTCGTTAAGGTGCCATTAGCCAGGCTTTGATTTTGGTACCACAGCAGCTTACCTTAATGACCCACTTCTTGTTTTGCTTTTAGCCCTTTGGGACTTGCTCGACATATGTTTCCGCCAGCGTCCATGGAGTAACCACAGCTGAAATGTTGGGGGGGGGGGGCGGATTTGCAGTGGGGGCGAGACACACCGGGTCAGATGTATGCAAGGTTTGTGCTTGAGCAGGGGTAGGGCCTATTTAGTGGCATCGACATGTCTGTAGATAGTACTTCATTTGCACCACTTCAAAGTGCATTTTTGTTGAACTGTAAAATGGAAGTTAAAAGGCACATGTACATATAGCTGGGGAAATCCCATTACCAGGTCTAAATGTTGTGTTTGGAATGCCATAATGGATCATAGATAATTGTGCGAATGTTGAAAAGAAGATCCGTTTTATTCTTCAATATACTTTATGTTCTCTAAACTGACAGTGAACTTCAAGCGATGTGGCATGTGTGACTTGGCTTATTCTACTTTCACATTTCAGGGAGAAGAGTTTTGTCGAGCCTTTTTAAGTCCACCAAACGTTAGCTGTATCTGCTGCACATGGCCCATGCTGCAACCACAAGGGTGTCAGACTATACAGCCCTGATGATCCCTTATAAGGGTCAACTGGTATGCAGTTGTCTGCAGCCTTGAACTGTCTGCCTTAGGTTGAAGAAGCTGTGGATAAAATAACACGACAAATAAGACGGACACTTTTCTACAACAAAGGGCTTGTATTTTGGCTAATTTGCATACCCATAATGCTTTGCTCGTGTTTCTCTGAACTGTAGGTGGACGTCCAGTGATGGCTACTGGGTGGTGCTGTGGCATTTGCGACTTGGCTCAAATGGCTTATTCTACTTTCACGTTCTTTATAAAATATGCACAGATTTTCTTTTTTAAATGTCACATTAAATGTAAAAGGGCACCTTTTTGTTGGACATTTACTGGACCTAAAAATAAGTTACATTTTGAAATCTATACTTCAAAGAAGTGGAACGGTTAAAAATGTTGCTGTACTTATTTACAATAACCAAATGACTGCACCACTATATGTAGCCTTGCTGCATCTTCTAAAAGTAATGTCAGTAGCTCAAATGCCGGCAAGATCATAGTTCAGTCGAAATTCTGATAGTATTTGCGGTTTAATACAACTATTCACTCTTCCTTGATGAATCTGTTTATTGATCAGAAAGAGCTGAGACCTGTGGCAGTTCTTGGAGAGGATGAACTTAGCAAGACAGTTAATGGGGAGAGATAGGAGGCATAAGCTACAACCAGGCCTCGGGAGAAAATGGAGGAGTCGAGTCAATAAGAGAAAATGACTTGTGTATGTGGTCCACTGGCCTGCGCTAGGATTCTTTGTGTTGAGATCAGGTACTCAAGAAAAAATAATATATTGCCCATTTTGCAGCTAGTTGGCAGTGACTTACATACATATGTATTAATGTTGCAATGTTCTTAAGCATTACAGGAGTTCTTTTGAACCGAGGTGGATTGGCCAATCTGGAAGCTGGTAAGATTCCCTTTGGGCAACCTATGACTCTGCACCTGTTGGCATGCAGTTCCTTTCTTGATTTTTAGGCCATTAGCTCTTCATTCATAGGATACCGCTGTAGCAATGTCTATTTGTGTTGACTTTAAAAATGTCTGTGACTGACAACATTGCTACTTCCCCGCAGGGGGAAAGGGACGATTGGAGCTTCTGGGCTACTGCTCAGCCCCTTACTCCTAACTAGAAAAGCAGAGATCTCAATCATAAAGGTGAAACAGGCATAGCAAGAATTGTATACCTCCTTTGCCGCTTAAGGTAGAATGGGCTAAGGGCAGGTTATACTTTTCAGGA
The DNA here is from genome assembly GCF_040938575.1 of Ambystoma mexicanum. Lineage (NCBI taxonomy): Eukaryota > Metazoa > Chordata > Amphibia > Caudata > Ambystomatidae > Ambystoma > Ambystoma mexicanum. Next base: position 1,302,362,131 of record NC_090923.1, on the reverse strand, counting down.
GGATCTGAAATCAACAATAGTACTGTTAGCACCGAAATGAAAGAAATGTCCAATCAAACGTCTATACAAGTAAGACTTTAATTAAACTAAAAGAACACAAAAACTATTCAGAACAGCTGACCGCTTTAGTGAAATACACAGAGAATGCAGACTTTCACGGGGAAAGGGGCACTCTGGGTAAAGAAGAACAGGGATATGTATTTGGAGCAAGTCAAGCCAAGTTTAAGAATATGTCTTTTATACACAGTGGTGGAACATGCTTGCTATCGCAGGGGCTTGAGGGAGTAGCAATTTTAATTCGCAAATCCATTCCATTTCAGCTAAACAAAGTAGTACAAGATAGGGGTGGACGCTACATAGAGCTAACCGGAGAATTATGGGGGAGACAGTCTTGATAATTAATGTGTAGACACCTCCACCACTGCAGTCCGATATGCTGGAGATAATTCAGGAGTTGCTGGCAGAACATGGGGCGGACCTAACTATAGTGAGAGGGGACTTTACTAATGTCCTCGATAGAGGAAGGGACAGATGGTCACAGGGTTCCCCCGGGGAGGCACCTACAAAATTATCCAACTTTCTGAAGGAGACAGGGTTGAGAGACGGCTGAAGCAGCAACAGTACTTATTCCGTTCGGGAGCTCATGACTCGATTTCCCGATTGGACTACCCACAGGTTCCCTGCACACTGGTTAGGAGGGGGACAGAAGCCGGATATTTGGCAAGGGGTCTCTCAGACCACGCCCCACTATACATACAAATAAAAGGAGCAGGACAGACCAGGCCAGGGGAATGGAGGCTTGACGCATATTATTGGGGGATCGATGACATACAGAAGGAGTTGTTGCAAGGGACAGGGGAATACATTGAACTGAGAAGGGGCATGGTCAATAGCGATAGTATAGTATATTATTGGAACTGTACAAAATTGTGATAAGGGGAAAGGCGCAGGCGGTGATAGGGAAGCATGGATGGGAGAGACAGATAAAACTAAAGGCGATGGAGGAAGATGTAGCCGAAACAGAAAAATGGCATGTGATCATGAGAACTATTGGGTCTAAAGGGTCATTACAAAAAACGGTTGGGAACGATGAGGCCCGCAAGGCATACTGGGCTAGGAAAGTGAGAAATGCATGGGCTGATAGATAAAGGGGGCTGGCTGCTGGACTGGTTGGGGAGGAGAGAAGAGGGATCATGATGGGTGAGGAATATATGTAACGGGAGGGGGGAAATAAGTTTGGAGGTGGACAAGATTGCACAGGCATTCACTGATCATTATCTGGATTTATACAGGGAGATACTAGGCCCCTTAGCAATAGAGATAACAAGATACCTGGAGGGAATTACTCTGCCGTCGCTAAATGAGCAATTGCGACAGGAGTTAGAGAAAGGATTAACTTTAGAGGAGGTACAGCTTGCAACTGGGGAAAACCCTTGTACCGAACGGATTCTCAGTAGAATTCTGGTAGCCCATGGGAGATAAGGGGGGGCAACCGATGCTGGCTATGTTTAAGGAGAGTCGGGAAAAAGTGATACTTGCTAGAGACGGGAGAATGGCAACAATTGTGGTCATACACAAACAGGAAAAACTCTCTGACAAGTGCTCATCGTACCGACCGATTTTACTGCCAACTGTGGAGGCCTAGGTGTTGGCAAGCAGATTGATGAGTGTTATAGTCGGGCTAATACATTCGGACCAATGTGGTTCGTGCCCGTGAGGGCTACAAGAATGAACTTGAGAAGGCTCCACAATGCCCTAGCACTGTCAAAAACACTTGAGTGGCCTCACACTGTGATGACTTTAAAATCAGAAAAGGTCTTTGTCTCCGTGGGGTGGTGTCTGTGGGGTGGTGTTTTCTGTGGGCTGCAATGGAAAAGGTGGGCCTGAGAGCCAATTTCCTTAAATTGGTCAAACGTCTTTATACACAGCCACTGGCCCGGATGAGAGTCAACGATTATATATCCCACACATTCCCGCTACAAAGGGGCACTCAGCAGGGCTGACCACTGTCACCCCTATTATTTCTCACGCCAATAGTAACTCTGGTGGAGCGAATCATACTGGACCCATTGATCAGAGGGTTTAGATGGGCAGGAAAATGGGAGGACAAGGTCTCCCTATATGCAGACGACCGTCTCATAAATACGGGGAACACAGAGAGATCTGGCCCAAGAATAACAAACACTGAGTGCATTTGGGTAGTACTGTGGACTTTAAATCAGTTGGGAAGGTGCAAGGAGAAGAGTGTGCAATACTGATTGGATGTCCCCTGCAAAGAGACAAGGAAGGGTTTAAAAACCTCGGAATACCAGTACATAGGGAAGATACAAGATTTCTGGAGAGGAACCTAGACCTGTTAATTTGTAGACTACAAGAGGATGCTAAGCATTGAACCACCTTGCCAATTACACTGTTGGGGAGAGTCAACTTACTTAAAATGCTTGGTCTTTCCAGGCTACTATATGTACTACAAAACACGCCAGTGAGGATACCTAGAAAATGGTTT